>NC_136261.1:391046373-391372613 GCF_964187855.1 Myxine glutinosa
TTCTCATTTGCAGGATCTGCACAGACTGCACAGAACCCTCCAGGCTCATCCGGAGCACCACAGAAAGGGTCCAGCCCCAAAACGCAACAGCCTCGTCCGAGTAAACGACGTTCCGGGTCTTCGGCCTCGTCCTCGGAGCAGAAGTCTCAACCACAGCTCAAGTGAGGCTCGTGAGCCGCCGGGACGCGGGCTAGGTCTTCGTGGTAAGCAGAGACGGTGAAGGCCTCTCGTGAATGCGCATGTGCACCTTTCAAGCATGTGGTGGAGGTTGATCAGCATGCAACATGCGGTATACTTCAAGATTGGCACACACACACACGCACACACACACACACACACACACAACACATACGCACACACATGATGTGCATAAAACGGCAAAGTCCTTCTGATGGGTGCATCACATGTGGGGTAAGGATAGCAGCACTTTGGAATGCTCAAGCAAATACCAGCAGAAGGGATGGCCGGCTTTATGTCCCCCACTCATCAGTGCAGCGAAACACCAGGATGAGCGTTCTTCGAGCCCGGACTCGACATCTCGAAAGCCAGTGTGGTCAAGTAATTACAGTCTTTATAACTAGATCTTTAAATTTTTGAAATCTTCGAAAAAAGTTGCAGCTTTTGACGTCTTCTTGGCTTTACCATAAATATCTTTTAGAAGGCCCACATACGATGATGACGTCACCATTTTGTGCGGTTTCACGTCTCATTTCCGAGGTGGTACTTCTGAAAGGGTTTCATGAAAACTCTTCGTGGAATCAAACTTGATATTAGGTCTTCATATTCTTCGTGAAATCCATGGAACAAACTTCGCCAGGATATATAAAAGGGATTTCCTCCTGGATTATAAAGGGTTAAAGACATGGTAGCTTATAGGTGTGCACACAGGACCTTTCTTTGTCTAGCCTGGGTTTGAATCCCAACGCAGGTATAAACTGTCACCCTGGTGTTTCACATGTGCTCCTTCCATCGGAAGGAAGTTCAGGTCGAGGACCCGTCTACCAGTACTGGTCCTTGGTGGACTTTAAAGATCCCACGGTGTCTTTCCCGAAGGTTCGTACGCATGTATGTCCGTAGGGTAGCTCCCATGGGGAGGAGGAAATTCCTGCTTTGGAAGTGCGGTGAGAAAGGTGGCGCACATATTTGTGACGTCACTAGCACCCAGACTGCCCCCAGGAAGTGACGGCTGTATTCGTCTCATCTAACAGTCCAATATTGTGTCTCGTGTATTCGTATGTGTATCAATATGTGTGTGTCTTCTCCACCATTAGACTTAGATCCTGCTTAAAACGAGACCAAAAGCCTAACAATGGCATAGCCATGCTTGGATCTGCTGAGTGGAGGATCTGCTGTTCCCCTGTCGTGTGACCAGATCCTCAGCTCTGATTGGTGGACGTTTGTGAGGGACATACAAACACTGGATAGACAGACAAACGCTGTTCCAGACGGTATATGCAGTAAACATTTGGCTGCCGAACCACGTTACCGATGACGTCATCAAATTGTTTTTCTCGAACAATTTATCCCTAGATTATGCTCAATAAATTTCATACTGATCGGATGAAGCGTTCTACTTCTCGAGTTATGACGTCATAATGCATCAACCTATTTTTCCCATGGAGCGGTTTTGAAGATATAGATGTGCATTATTTTTCGGTTTTCCAAGATGGCGCCCGTACCAGGTGACGTCATAATTATCATTTTAAAACATTATACAGGAGTGGGAGCTCCTATGGTGAAAATGTCGTGCCAATCAGACCAACGGTTGCAGAGAAAACGAATTTTATAGGGAATAAACCAGCAAACTGCCTGCGGAAGGGCCATACATACATACATACATACATACATACATACATACATACATACATACATATGTAAATACATACATACATACATACATACATACATACATGCATACATATGTAAATACATACATACATACATACGTAAATAGATACATACATGTATGCATACATACATACACACATACATAAATACATACATACATACATACATGTATGCACACATACATACATACATACATACATACCTAAATACATTCATACATACATACATGTATGCATACATACATACGTAAATGCATACATACATACATGTATGCATACATACATACATACATACGGACCTACATACATATGGATATACATACGGACATACATTCATACATACGGACGTACATGCATACACATGGACATACATACATACGGACATACATACAGACATACATACAGACATATATACGGATATACATACATACATACGGACATACATACATACAGATATACATAAATACATACGGACATACAGGCATACATACGGACATACATGCGTTCATACGGACATGCATACATACATACATACATACATAGGGACATACATACATATGGACATACATGCATATGTACTTACATACGTACATACATACGTACATACATATGGACATTCATACATAAGTACATACATACGGACATACATACATACAGATATACATAAATACATACGGACATACAGGCATACATACGGACATACATGCGTTCATACGGACATGCATACATACATACATACATAGGGACATACATACATATGGACATACATGCATATGTACTTACATACGTACATACATACGTACATACATATGGACATTCATACATAAGTACATACATACGGACATACATACATACATAGGGACATACATACATACGGACATACACACATACATACATACGGACATACATGCATACATACATACATACATACATACAGACATACGAACATACATGCATACGTACATACATACATACATAGATACGGACATACATACATACGGACATACATACGGACATACATACATACATACATACGGACATACATACATGCATATGGACATACATGCATACATACATACATACAGATATACATGCATACATACATACGGACATACATGCACACATACATACGGACATACATGCATACATACATACGGACATACATGCATACATACATACGGACATACACACATACATACATACGGACATACATGCATACATACATGCATACATACATACGGACATACATGCATACATACATACGGACATACACACATACATACATACGGACATACATGCATACATACATACATACATACATACGTACATACATACGTACATACATACGGACATGCATACATACGGACATACATACGGACATGCATACATACGGACATACATACATACATACATACGGACATACATACATACGGACATACACACATACATGTATACGGACATACATGCATACATACATACATACAGACATACATGCATACATACATACGGACATATATGCATACATACATACGGACATACATGCATACATACATACGGACATACATGCATACATACACACGGACATACATGCATACATACATACGGACAAACAAGCATTCATACATACGGACATACTTTCATACGGACAGACAAACGCTGTTCCACACGGCATTGCCCGATGCGATACACCGTATAAAAAGTGGCCGAGTTATCGCTGGCACCCTGAACCAATTACAAATTCCTCCTTTGATGTTCAATGGAACACCAGTCCTGCCTGGCCAGATGGTTCGTGAAAGACTTGGCCCAATAAAGTTCCCCGACCGACGTCACAAGAAAGTTGGAATAATTTGGCCCATTAAAGAGGTCATCGTCGTAGTAGGTATAGGGTTAAGCAACACCTGGCCCCATGGTCACGTGGCAGATATCGAAACTAGGGGAAAACCAATGAGTCAAAGTAATCTGAAATAATTATGGCAAACTTAACAGAGTAATGATTGGTCTATGTCGTATACCCCACACATTGGGTGTATCTGCGTTCCATGCTAAAAATGTAATTTTCAGAGTGAAAAGTGACACAGGCTGCAGAGTTTAATTACATCCAGGACTTTCCGCATAATCCTCTGGGATTTCAATCTTCAATTCGTTGTAAACTGAGCAATTTTAATCCCAATCTAGGCCGCAATTACTTTTAATTGGCCTTTCTAATTACTCACCATCACCAGCATTTTGCACGCTTTTCATAACTGGCGAATTTACATAATTTATTATATTGTCATTATTTATGTTCTTTTTTCGCCGAGCATGTCCTCTGTGGATTTCGGAGAAAGTTGCTCGTGTGAACTTCGTCCGCTCTGCAATGGCGCCATCATGCGGGATAGGCCCGAAATTGATCACGTTTGTGAAACTTTGTGTCCTCAAATGGTCTGCTTGCAATTGTTCTGAAAAATTCTGGCACAGGCCGAATCATACCAGAGACTTTTAAAACGGTACGTGCTGGATCCTCAGCATTTAGAGGATAGAGCACAGATAAACCACGTGGTTGGCATCCCTTGGATAGGAATATTCCTTATTAAACCTTAAAGGGGCTCCACTGACTGGAGAGAGAAAAGCACAACTTGATGGCACCACCGACACCTAAAAAGTTTAAGGGCCTTGTTTGTCTGATGTCAAGTTCTGTGTTGTCTGCTGTCTGTCTGCATGCGAGTGCATGATCTCCATTTGTGCCAGCTCTTCCATGAGCCTTAGAAACTGCAGGGAATTTTTTAAAGAGCTGCTGTTCAGATCCAGTTGCAGAATTTTCTTTACAGGGTCGGAATCGTGTACTCAATAAAATAGCCGATGATAAATCATATATCTTTAGTAATACTAGGAAGTTAGTTACTAAGTATTTAGTTACTAAGTAGTTAGTTACTAAGTATTACTAAACTTAGTATTTAGTAATACTAAGTTGGTCCATTGTACCAAATTTTCATTGGTCTTCACAACCTTGTAGCATACCTGCCTGCCAGACCCAGGGGGGTCTTTTGGGTCATTCGGGACTTTCTAGGTCTTTTGGGTCCTCAGTGATTTTGGGTCCTTGGGGACTTTTGGGTCCTCAAGGACTTTTGGGTCATTAAGGACTTTTGGGTCATAAGGACTTTGGGGTCATCTGGGTCCGCAGGGACTTTGGGGTCATTTTTAGGTCCTTGGAGACTTTTTGGTATTTTGGGTCATCAATAACTTTTTGGGTCCTTGGGGACTTTTCGGTCTTTTGGGTCATAAAGGACTTTTGGTCATTTGGGTCTTTTGGGGACTTTTGGGGTATTTTGGGTCCTCGGGAATGCTTGGGTCCTTCGGGACTTTTGGGTCATTTTTTGGTCCTCGGTGGAATTTTGGGTCATCATTAACTTTTTGGGTCCTTGGGAACTTTTGGGTCTTTTGGGTCATGAAGGACTTTTGGGTAATTTGGGTCCTCGGGGACTTTTGGGTCATTGGGGACTTTTGGATCCTTGGGGATGTTTGGGTCATTAAGGACTTTTGGGTCATCTGGGTATTTTGGGTCATCAAGGACTTTTGGGTCATCTGGGTGTTTTGGATCCTTAATATCCATGATGTGAACCTTCGTTCTCTCTGTCCTATCTGTTATTATCTTATGTTATTATTATGTTATGTTATTATTATCTTAATCTCTGTCTTAAGATCCTTAAGATCCAGATGACCGGGATATTTTGGGTCCTTGGGGTCTTTGGGGTCTCAAGTGTTAAAGGGTCTTCAAAGGTCTAAGGGGTCTCAGCAGTCTAAAGGGTTCAAAGGTACATTTGAATAGTACGTAATTAATTAATAGACGTCAAAATGTATGACACACACACACACACACACACACACACACACACACAACTCATCCATTTATAGTAGATAATCACTGGTTATAATAGACTAATGCTGTCTGTCTGTCTGTCTGTCTGTCCCATCCTGAAAGATGGAAACGCTCCTCGTGGAGAAAAATTATTGCTTCATAAAAAAAAGGAAGAGTTGCTTCAAATTAATCCAAACTTACGGGGAAATTATATTTCTTTCAATCACAAAAAATTGAATCCGGGCAGTGTATAATCTACAGACCGTTGCCTCAATCACTCGCGAATTTTTTTTTATTTGGTGTTAAGAAATACAGAACCCCCCATTTATTAACTCTTTCAACCAGGGCAAGAATAAAAGCTTCCTTTTTTACCACGGATTTTTTTTTTTACCACGGACATATATCTTGGTATTCTTACCACGGATTTCTGCTTGTGATTTTTTAATCAGGGTGTAAAACGGTACGAGAAGAGTTTGCTGTAGAGGACCATGGGGCCATCTCCTCACTGTGTTCACCTTTGTAGGTGGATCTGTAAACGGTTCCGATGAATAAGCACAGCATGGCGGAGTATTCGATCGACCGCCGTGTGGTGTGTTTTTATTTATCTGTCATCGACGACTTGCCATCACCATTTGCTTTTACACTTATAGGTAACCTACCTGCCTGATAGCGCACCAACCTTTTCTTTTGAAGTTTTGTATTTGCATGGAGAATGAACAAGTCACTTATCTTATGTCATCTCAGTCACTCATCGAGCCTGTCTCCTTCTTTCAAATATTGGGGGTGTTTTGTCACGTGTGTTGAGAATATCTGGTAATACATTCTGACTCTGTGATGGGTCCAGGTGTCATTAACTACTGCATTCTGAAAACCTGCTCAGCCGCTCTTGCACACATCCCCTTTCTGCTCTTTCGGGGAACCGGCCAGAGGTCTGCAAAATGTCCTCAGAAGGAAAGTCTGAGGTCACCTTCCGTCTACTTGGAAGTCAACCAAATCACTACATTACGCAAACTTGGTGCAAACACAGATCCGACAAGGAAAATCATGGAATCCATCATCCATCACAGTTGAAACTAGAAGGGCACTCAGTAGGGCGCACACCTCCGCCAGGCTGAACAGTTTATGGTTTCTATCCCACTGATAGGCCGGATTTGGATTCGGACCTGAACCAAAGTCTAATCAACTTGTTCCTCTCACCAAACCAACTCGTCCACCAAGTTTAGTCATAACTCGTCCATAACCTTTTGAGATATTGTGCGATGTCGTATGTATCGCTTTTCGCCCCATCTCTCAAAGGTGAAGAATCACTTAAAAAATTAATAATTCTTGTATCCGAATCCATATTCAGATATTCACCAAAATCGAATCCATTAATCCTTGTCTGTGATGTAATCCATTAATCCAAATCGAACCCAATCTGTCCACCACGTTTCGTCCAAATCCATCTAGAACTTTTTGAGATATCCTGATATGTATCGTTTTTGGCCCTATCGCTCAATGGTGAAGAATCACTTTAAAATTCTAGCAGCCGGATCCGAATCCGGATCTTCACCAAAATCTAACCATTTCGTCGTTGTCACATACGCTACATCTCTGCCCAATTTCGTTTGAATCCGTCCACAACTTTTTGAGATATCTTGTTAGCAGACAAACAAACAGACAAACAGACAGGAGTGAAAACATAACCTCCATCTACCTTCGGTGGTAGAAGGAATTAAATCATTATTTTGATCCAATGATCTGATCTCAAAACATCATGCTTGGTTTCTGAATCAGTAAATCCACCCTGAGGTGTGAGCTTCAATTCCTACTCCCGAATTTCAGATAAGAGATCATGGACGTCTCTCTGGGCATATCTCAAGCATTGAACACAGTCTGGCATCCTGGCTTGCTCTCCAAACTCTCAGCCAGCAGAATCCTCGGCCACCACCTCCTCCCATTTATTTCTGACTTCCTCCATTCTCATAGTCAGCATGTGATCTCACTGGTACTCTCTCATATCCTTTCATAGTCGAAGCTGGAGGGCCCCCAACGCAATGTCTTGGGACCAGTCCTGTTCATCTTCATCAATGATATTTCTGACTCTCTGGAAGCCCTCCTTTCTCTTTCCTGATGATTCCACCCTCTGCCGTATCATTCCTCATCCTTCAGATAGGCATGCAGCAGCCTCTTCCTTCTTTGCAGACTTCTATAGAATCAGGAACTTGTCCAACATTCATAATACGTCTTTCAACCCAGACAATTCCCTTACACTATCACTCTGTCTCTCCAAAGAGACTGTCTGGTGAAACCTCCCATCTATCTTCTTAACAATCCTCTTGAAGAAGTCCAGTCACTGAAACGTTTGGCCCTCACCTGTAAAACGGAAGCCACATTTCTAAGTTGGCCTCCAAAGCCAGTTGCTGACTGGGCATCCTTCATCAGGCAAAGTCTTTCATTGGAAACTCAGAAGTTCTGACAACCTACAAGGCCTTCATCCACAACTCGATGGAGTACTGCTGTCCTCTTTGGGCTGGGGCCTACCTCATGCCGAGCTTGTCTTGATGCCATGAAGAGCAAGGCCCTCAAATCATTGGAATCTCCAGTGAGCCAGCAGAATCTCTGGGCCTGTTGCTCCCACATCGTAACAGGCTGGTGGCCTCTCTGTCTTCTACCGCCACCTTTCTGGTCTTTTGCCCTCTACCATTTCTGTGCTCGTTTACACCCCCTCCCCCGCAACTTCTCCCAGGTTTCTCCAGGGTGAATTCATTCTGCCAAACTCCCAAGATCTAAACTCACTCTCACTTCTCCTCATTTGTCTTATTTTCTCTTTCCTTTGGAACCAACCTCGTCAGTGTATATTCTATCTCGTTCTTCCCTCCAGGATTGAACAACACACTGTTGGTGTGTTTCTCTCTTTAAATACATTCTTCTTGTTACGTTATGTTCTGGTGCTTTCTGTGTTCTATCTCCTCCATAAGCCTCAAGTTCATATACAGGGGGCTGCAAAAGTAGGTATACAGTAATGAAAAACAAAACGTGCGCACAAAACGTATTTTATTGATTATACAAGCATATCAATAATAACATATCAATAATAAACATATTAATCCCTCAAATGTTCAAACTGTTTGCCCCCGGCATTCACACACTCCACTAGTCGAGTGTTGACACCCATGCACACTCTGGCACAAAGGTTTTTATCAGCATCAATTTCCTGGCAAGCCTCCCGTATGAACTGAATCATGGCATCAACAGAACGTGGCTTGCGTGCGAAAACCCTGTCTTTTACACATCCCCAGAAAAAGAAGTCCATAGGGGTGAGATCCAGCGAACGTGGTGGCCAGTCAACGGCTCCCCGACGTCCAATCCACCTGTTGGGAAATTCTTTGTCAAGTAGCGCACGCACAGTGAGTGCGAAGTGCGGTGGCACCCCATCCTGCTGAAAGTAGAAGTCGTCCTGCTGCTGTTGTTCGCGTACCTGTGGTATGATTGTATCCGTCAGCATGTTCAGATACACGTGTTGATCGACAGTCCTGTGCAGAATGATAGGTCCAACGACACCTTTGCAGGACAGGCCAGCCCACACTGTCACCCCAGGTTGATTGAGCTGTTGCTCAATCGTGACTTTAGGGTTTTCAGTTGCGTAGTACACACAATTGTGCCGATTAATGGCACCCGATAGCTTAAAGTTTGCTAAATGATTTTGCGCAGAATGCTGTCACCCTCTCGTTCCTCGTTCAGGATGGCTTCGCACAATTGTAAACGCCGATCCGAGTCATCCTCTAATAAACCATGTATCAATCGTGGCACGTACATTTTCAGTCCTGCACGGTGCATCAAACGACCCAACGATCTGCGTTCAATACCCAATTCAGATGACGCCCTGTTTTTCGATTTCTGAGGGCTCTGGGTAAATGCCAGGGCGACTTGCATTGCATTCTCTGGCGTTGTAACGGTGACTGGTCGACCACTCGTCGGCGAGTTGTGGATAGACCCCGTCCTCTCAAATTTGTCACGTATCCGGTAAATCGTGAGCCTCGTTGGTGGAGGCAATGCAAATGTTTCTCGCCACTGCTCTCGCACACGTTCACTATCCTCCGTCTTCCAGTACTGTTTCAAAATCCATTTGCGCTCCTCGTCCGTTGAATTACCAGCCATCATTAAATTTCCACTTCACCTGCAAATAATAGATGTATTATAGAAAAAATTACGAAAATAAAAACTATTTAAAATGGTAATAATGATTTTAAAGAATTAAATGAATTCTAGTATTAAATGAATCCGAGCACCACTATTATAATACTGGTAATACTGGTATAATCCTTACTGTATACCTACTTTTGCAGCCCCCTGTATAATAAATAGCACCGCAAAGTGGGCATAACCCCTCAGCCCATGCATGGTGAAAGGAAGCCATGGCGGCCATATTGAAAATTGCAGCATGCCCATTTTCGAAAGGCACCTTCCTCTACTCAACCCCAACACACACTGCAAGCATGGATTTAATCGGACAAGCCGTTCTGCTCGAAATTGACGGAAACCAATTTCAAGATGACTATGGTGGCGGCCATATTGAAAATCGCAGCGCGCCCATTTTCGAAAGGAACCTTCCTCTACTCAACCCCAACACACTGCAAAAATGAATTTAATCGGACAAGCCGTTCTGCTAGAAATTGACGGAAACCAATTTCAAGATGGCTGCCGTGGCGGCCATATTGAAAATCGCAGCGCACCCATTTTCGAAAGGAACCTTCCTCGACTCAACCCCAACACACACTGCAAAAATGGATTTAATTGGTGAAGTCGTTCTCCTTGAAATTGATGGAAACCAATTTCAAGATGGCTGCCGTGGCGGCCATATTGAAAATCGCCAGCGCGCCCATTTTCGAAAGGAACCTTCCTCGACTCAACCCCAACATACACTGCAAACATGGATTTAATCGGACAAGCCGTTCTGCTGGAAATTGATGGAAACCAATTTCAAGATGGCTACCATGGCGGCCATATTGAAAAAGCAGTACACACATTTTCGAAGGGAACCTTCCTCTACTCAACCCCAACACACACTGCAAAAATGGATTTAATCGGAGAAGTCGTTCTCCTTGAAATTGATGGAAACCAATTTCAAGATGGCTGCCGTGGCGGCCATATTGAAAATTGCAGCGCGCCCATTTTCGAAAGGAACCTTCCTCTACTCAACCCCAACACACACTGCAAAAATGGATTTAATCGGACAAGTCGTTCTCCTTGACGACGGAAACCAATTTCAAGATGGCTGCCGTGGCGGCCATATTGAAAATCGCAGCGCGCCCATTTTCGAAAGCAACCTTCCTCTACTCAACCCCAACACACACGGCAAAAATGGATTTAATCGGACAAGTCTTTCTCCTTGAAATTGACCGAAACCAATTTCAAGGTGGCTGCCGTGGCGGCCATATTGAAAATTGCAGCACACACAATTTCGAAAGGAACCTTCCTCTACTCAACCCCAACACACACGGCAAAAATGGATTTAATCGGACAAGTCTTTCTCCTTGAAATTGACCAAAACCAATTTCAAGATGGCTGCCGTGGCGGCCATATTGAAAATTGCAGCGTGCCCATTTTCGAAAAGCACCTTCTTCTACTCAACCCCAACACACACTGCAAACATGGATTTAATCGGACAAGCCGTTCTTGAAATTGATGGAAACCAATTTCAAGATGGCTACCGTGGCGGCCATATTGAAAATCGCAGTGCGCCCATTTTCGAAAGGAACCTTCCTCGACTCAACCCCAACTCACACTGCAAAAATTGATTTAATCGGACGAGCCGTTCTGCTTGAAATTAACAGAAACCAAAAGTTGACGGACGCCCGGACGCCCGCCCGCCCGGACGACATCCCTGACGACATCGCTGACGACAATACCCCTTAGCCCATTGGGCTGAGGGGTGAAAAGGAGTTTTAAACTATCCACAAGAAGTTTTAAAAGTTTAGCAAAGAAAGACTTTCAAAATGACGTATGAATGCTTTTGAGGCCTTTCCCGTATGCGCTGTTTTGAGTTATCCACTTCCGGTAGCGCAGGCACTTTTATCCTGCCATTGCTAGGAAGAAATCTGTAAGTGAAATAGTCTTTCCAATGTAATTTTCAACAATTAAAGGAAAGAGCAGCAATTTCAAGATGATTACCCATAATTTATGTGTTCCTGAATGTAAATCCGACTTAAGAATATAGGGAACTAGCAAAGGCACCTGATGTTGCTGGGCAATTGTCCCCGATCACCTGAGAGCCTAGATAATCACGGCTCAATTAAACGAGATATTTGAATCTGTTTTGTTGTCAGACAAATGGAATGCACTCTCTAAACAACTATATAGGTATATGGATCAAATCCATTGTTTCAAATATGGATCAAAATTCCATGTTTTACAGGGTGTATATATGGAGAAGTTAGCTGAGGTGGTAACCTTTTTTCTACAAACTCTGCTTTAACCCTTGAGAGTTATGTCTTTGATGAGCAGTAAAATTACCTTGAAATCAACGTATAGGTTGTGTTTGTACTATTTTTAGTTTTTTAATAATTAGTGATTGGTGCATTTGAGAGGTCATGTGACTCCTTCGCTGATCTTATCGATGGTTGTAACAACCTAATTAACAGTTTTTTTTCAGATCTGATACCATACCTGATGATCGGAGCTCACCAACTCACATATTATATCGGTATAAATCCGGGAAAAAATTGGGATTTTTATAAAGCATCCTTACTAAAATCCATGGACTGGTGTGTGTGTGTGTGTGTGTGTGTGTGTGTGTGTGTGTGTGTGTGTGTGTGTGTGTGTGTGTGTGTGTGTGTGTGTGTGTGTATGCGTGCATGTGTGTGTCGCACTACTCCTACAGTTATTTTGTCCTCCTACATCCAGACTCACATCCAGGCCCGTTCCATCCAGGCTTGCAACACAGGATCAGCATGCTGCCAATTAGTGTATATGGGGTGCTTTTATCCTTATGCAGAGGGTGGGAGGTGAATTCTCTTTGTAAATGTGTATCGTGTAGTGCCACCTCCAGGTCAGAGAAGGTATTACAAGTCCCCACCCTTTACAGTACAGTATTCCTGGGAGGGGAAGGGAAGGCAGCATGAGGGGAGGAGAAGAGAAGGCAGCGTGAACGGAGGAGAAAAGAAGGTAGCGCAATCGAATGAGGGTTTGGCAAACTTAACAACAGGCGCAAAATAACAAAATAATTAATAAAGGATCAAATTCGTTGTCGTTGTTTGTTTGTATGCAGCCTGTGGCTGGTAGCGTGTTTGTGCCGCTGATGGAGTGCCCCAATTACCAGTGAGCTGGTACTCAATTTGTCAACCTCAGAAGGATGACAGGCTGTGTGAGCCCCCCTGGCGTTAATTCAACTAGGGCGTGCCCGTACTATATATATATCTAAAATTATATCCCCCCCCCCCTCTATTTACATGAAATGGTTTGGTCCATGAAATGGTTTGGTTCATTCGCAAAGCCAAAGCGAACGGCTTGCGAGTACGGTGACAATCCCCCCCCTCTATTTACATGAAATGGTTTGGTCCATTCGCAAAGCCAAAGCGAACGGCTTGCGGAGTTTGGTAAATAAATCGCCATAGCTCGGTAACTACTTCTCCGATTAATATGAAACCTTGAAAAGGCACATCCTCAGGTCCCCAGCAATATACCTGGCAAGTTTCAAGTATATCGGACCCGTGGTTGTCGAGAAACAGCGGTCACAGACAAACACACACACACACACACACACACAGACACACACACAGAGATTACTGGAATTATAGATAGATGATCGATCGACCAGGATTTGAATTCAGGATCCTCGGATTCCAAGCCAGCACCCTAACCATTGAGCCAACACCAGGCTCTATAAAATTCATTATAGATATGTAACTGTCTCTGGACATCCCGTTCAAACAGGATAGCAAACATCCAGTCGTTTTCAAACTGCACGTACCATTTTAACATAGATTACAACATGGGCTTCCCTTGAGGGATGCGACTCGACCTACAGCTACCACCATGATGCGTGCCTGCTGTGAAACTGGACCTCTTGAGGCGAAGGTTACTTTTTAAACTTTTGTCAGATTTAACTAAGACAATGAAACACACGTTTAATATATCATCTTAACATTGTCTTGAATGTCAATTTGTAATTTTAGTTTCAAAAACAACAAATAAAAGTCAATTGCACCCCTTCCTGGTTTCCATCCCTTCCCCTCCCTCATTCCACCCGCCAATCCCCACTTCTTTAACACACTCAATATGGGCCCATCATATAGAGGGTATTTTATAAACAGATGCTTCAAATCTTTGGGTTTCCTACAAGTATCGCAGGTACCAGTACAGTAGAGTAACACCCTATCCTATGGAGGTATGAATCAAGATGAGGGATCTTTCTGAGCATATGCACCGAGCATTCTGGGGCGGATTGGATTATTACGTCATTTTTTAAAGTCACGTATTGTTTGGAGCTTTAAAACTTTCCTAAGACTGGAATTCAGAAGGTGTTTTTAAAATCCAAGCAAGTTCCGCATTCTCGTGCAATTTCAAAAGTTCAGTAGGTTAAAAAAATTACGGACGGGAAAATTCCCCTAAAATTAAGGACGGGTTAATTTGCCCAGAATTGGTGTATTTTATTTAGACAATTGTAGTACCTTCTCCCAGAGGAAGCGGCGCTATGCCATACATATTTATACGGAGAGAATTGAGGTGCTCCCCCTACCCTGAACCCCCACGACGTTTTTTTTTGTTTTTTTTTTTACACCATAAAACTTTTCCCGGCGCATCTGGAATCCAACCAGCAACCTTCACCTTATTCCATGCAGCGGTCTGTCGTGCATCGAAGCCAAACCCAGAAAAAAACACTTCTCAAATTATCATATGACGATGATTCACTTTACTTAGGCAGTTAAGACTGAAAAATAGGGCGTATCGTTCATTTTTTCAGGAAAGCACCAAATTTGGCACAGATGTAGTATGGACCTATACAATTGTTTTCCTGAGGGGCGCCCAAAAATTCAGAACCCCTGGTGGCCGCCATATTGAATTTCAACATGACCGCCCTCTGTGACCTATTTCCCTCAATAACTTCTATACTATGAGCGATAACACCACAGTTCCAGTGTCTTACCCCATGTTTTAATGGTCTCTGAATCCAATGGGATCAATTGCATAAAGATTGGCATCCATCATCTTTAATTTCAAGATGGCCGCCATGGTGTTTCCATTTTCCTTGAATCTCTCATAGTATTTTAGGTAAAATTTCAATTCCAAGTGATACACATTGTTTTATTGGTCTCTGATAACAATGGAATGGTATTAATTAATCAAAGTTACACACAGTTGCAGTTTTAACTTAAAATATTGTGGGCACTTGAAAGGTGGAGGCTCTCGCACAGACGCGTAGTACTACAAGCACTGTCCTTCGCAGTCACACAGTGATGTGCAGGGCAGATTTGCCCTGGAGCATTTACAGTTGCCTTTACAGGCCGACTTACAATGGCAGCTTGTAAGCTCTGAACATGCCTCCTGTATCAGTGGTATTGTGGTCCAAATTGGTGTCCAAGAAGTCCCTGTTTTCATCCAGCCCCAATCAGCTGGTGATGGAAGTTCTGGGTAGGGCACAAGTGCCTGACTCCATACATGTCCAGCCTGAAAACATGCACGTTTTAGGTGTTGTTCGAAGGCGTCTGCTGTTGGGGGAATGTGATCAATAATTGTTCTTGCCTTCTTCGTGAACAAGTGTCAGCGCATGTCATTCACTGTCTTTATCTCGGTAATCCGGTCATAGAGGATGGCAACATATCTTTCTATGCTCTGTAGTTCCATAGTAATAGCGTCCACAGATGGCCCATAAGCGAGAGCATGAAAGGTCTGCGTGATGCTGGGGTATGCCTCCCAAGCCTTCCAGGCTGCCTTTTTCCCAATTTGGGCAAAAAATGACACTGTGGCGCAGCCAGTGAAGGCATGAAATAATGGCAAAGACTCGGACTTCCTGTGGCCAAGGCCGGTGGCAATTTTATGGATGGCAAGGTAGTGGTAGCTTTTACCAGTGCCAATGGCAATCCAGAGTTCCTCCACACCGTGTGACTGGTAGGTAAAGTAGTGTGCTATTGCCAAGACCACAATATCAGAATCTACAGTTCGAATCAATACCCGTTTTCTCCCCTTTTTCGCGGCATCCAGGACATTTTTTTGGATTTTTTGAGTTTTCTGAATTTTTGGGCGCCCCTCAGGAAAACAATTGTATAGGTCCATACTACATCTGTGCCAAATTTGGTGCTTTCCTGAAAAAATGAACGATGCTTCCTCTTAACTGCCTAACTACTTGGACTTATAAAAGTGCAGTCATTGAAAGTAAAGTTCTCACGTGACTTTTAAAAGTTTAAAAGTTTAAGCATGGAGTTTCCTAAGCTTAGCATTAACATGTACTTTCCCGAAAAAAATTAGCTTTCACATTTTGGGTTTTTTTTAAGTTTAGCATTGTCATCCAGTTCGTAAAGTTAGATCTACCAGAAAAAGGACAATTTATAAAGAGCAACACCTCCTCCTCACACCCCCCATTCCAACACGCTCTCACCACCTCCCCAATCTTACTTGTATTCTGTCTTATCCAATTTCCAGCAAATCACAGTCGTTGACCTCAACCTTGAGCACCCGGGAGAGCGGAGCCGGTATCGGTCAAGTGAGCACACCAGAGGAGACGAAAGCAGAGTCAATTCGCAGTCTACGGATGTCTTTCGCCAACCTCTTCTCAGAATGAGAACATTCAGCTTTTCCTTCTTCTCCATCGTGTGGTCCAGCTGCGCCGGTCAAGCTCTTATTCGTGTTTAAAGCCATAGTTCATCCACCCCGGTGTTTTTTTTCTTTTCTTTGAGTTAATGAATTGGCAATTTTGGAATGTTTAGGATCTGCACTTGCCAAATACCTTAAATGTTTTCGCTCAAACACTGTACACAGACTCACAAAACACAAGGGAGGGAGTGCGGGGTGTTCGAACTGTTTCTTACGATTGTTCTTCATTGTACTTGTTTTTACCTTTTCGACCCAGAGTATAAAGGGCAACCCTATCCGGTCTTGGGCCCACAGCTATTCTTGACCAGTGGTAATGAAGTGCCGAAACTGCTGTAGTATGTAAAATGTCAGTGCAATGCCATAAAGTTGTAAGTTCTGATGTGCTGGCACTGATAAGGCGACGTCCCAAAAATGGACCCCGTGTCCCAATTACCCCAAAAAAGTGTCCGAAAAAGGATGAGAGCCCATCTTGGGCATTGGGTGGTCCTGGTGCTTTCGCGATTAATTGACGACAGAGTGGGATTCCACTAATGCTTAGGTAATGTTTAGTTGAACCTTTCAAACAGTATGTGACGATGCAGATCCATATAGAACCACCACATGACGCATCCTCAACAAAGCCTGCAGTCTTCATGGATTTTAAGGTGCATCAAAAGGTAACGTTACATCATCACCTGAACGAGCTTGCGAAGTTTTGTGCCCCCATATCATGGAGTATGGTAGTACTCAAAATAGATGGATCGCATGGCGAAACTAGAAGGGCAATCGGTACTAACTCGTCCATAACTTTTTTAAATATCATATTGTATATCGCTTTTCACCCGATCTCTCAATGGCAAAGAATCACTTCAAAAATTAAATAATTCTCGTATCCGAATCCATATTCAGATCTTCATCGAATCGATTCGTCCTTGTCACACACATAACCTGTCCAAAACGTTTCCTCCAAATCCGTCCATAACTTTTTTGAGATATCGTGCTACGTATCGGTTTTAGCCCTATCACTCAATGGTGAAGAATCACATTAAAAATTAAATAATTCTCATATCCAAATCCATATTCAGATTTTCACCAAAATCGAATTGATTCGGTCTTGTCACACACCCAACCTGTCCACCAAGTTTGGTCCAAATCCGTCCATAACCTTTTTGAGATATCGTGCTATGTATCGGTTTTAGCCCTATCTCTCAATGGTGAAGAATCACTTTAAAATTCCAGTAGCCGGATCTGGATCTTCACCAAAATCTAATCAGTTCTTGTCAAACACCCAACCTCTCTGTAAAATTTCTTCCGAATCCGTCCACAACGTTTTGAGGTATCTTGTTCACAAACAAACAGACAGGGCTGAAAACATAAGGTGGCGGAGGTAAAAATAGCCGCCCCATATAATACGGAGTCGTAATGTGACGACCACAACTCCAAAGTAAGAGTTTCCTGAACGAAATGGAGTTTTTCACTTCGCAATTACACCTCTCAAGACATACAAGGAACGACCAAACATCCTGCAACCTCAGTATGGTAAAGAGCCGTAAAAAAGCATTGTTTGTGACGTCATCGACGCCATGTTGTTCTAGAAGCCGTCGTTACGGACGCGGTCGTTTTTGGTCATTACGTTTGTTTCTCTGTGTTCTTCGGACCAAATCCTAGCGCATATTATCGTACCAGCCTAACAGAAGGTTCAAATCGGACAAAACAGCCGAACCTATTGAACCTTTTCCTGGTTTAGGGTCCAAGTCGGCAGATTAGGGTCCAAGTGTTTTTGAAGAGCGTCTCCGTATGAAGAAGAGTCGCTCGAACCCGTGTGCATGTTCTGTTGATGTTCTTATGCTGTTATAGTGAAGTTGGAGACTTTCCTTTTCACACTGATTTATGGGGTTCATCCAAAGTGGCGCATGTTGTGTATATTTTCGCTTTTCTCACGAATGTCTGCGCGGTTTCAGGTGTTTCCACTCGTACATGCTCCTTCGATTCCTCCACGGCAATTTTGTCCACATTTCTGCATGCTAATACTAATAGAGAAAGACAAGATGCACATCTGCACGTTCCGACGAAACCAACCCCCACCCACACCCGCGAGGAGGCCTCGTGTGACGTCACCGCGTCTGCACCGGCGCAGCCTCCGTCGGCCACGTGCGTTCACCGATCTGCCTGAGCCCGTCCGTTTGTCTCGTCGTTTTACTGTAATAATTTGTTTGTTCCATTGGAAAAATTGGAAATAAATTTGATAGTTGTTGTGCACGTGCTACTTCGTCTACCCTTCAATGTTTGATCCCTTTCACTCATGCCAGGGGAATTATATCTTTCTTCGCTTTATGACGTCAGTATAGGTAGCACTCTTTATATTATGTTTTTCTTTCTTTAAACAAAATAAGTGAAGGAAACAATCCAAGAGATTCCCCATCTCTAACCACGATCGTTATTACCCCCCATTAACCTTCCTAACCCAACCCTCTTGAAATGCTTGCAAGTTGCAGGGGTTTTTGTTTCCACTACCTCCTCGTCCTCCATCTCCTCATCATCCACCCCACTGTCAGTTCATACCCCATGTCACGTCGCTCTTCCATGAGCCTCAATTTTTCAGAGTGAAAAAAAAGAAGGTGCATGTGAATTGCTTCAATTTTTTTTTTTTTTTTTTTTTTTTTGTATACAAGATCGAGGCTCGTGAAAGAGCGAACATTAATCACACAGAAAGACAAACCGACACATAAAACATATAACATCGGGAGCGGTAGACAAGATGGGGAGAGAGGGGGAAGGACACAAACACAACATTTGAGAGCAGGGACCGAGAGACATGGAGACATCGAGAGATCTGAGAGAGGGCGAGGGCTTTGGGGGAGGGGGGGGCATGGGAAGGGGGCGGTGGGAGAGGTATAAAACATATGGACACTGCCAGGACTTCCAGGAAAGAAGTTGGAATTTCAAACAAGGTGGATCTGGGGTGAATTAGCGGGGGTAGAAAAGATCAAGGTTTTGGATGGGGGAAGATAAGAGATGGTGGTGAACAGCTGTTTTAAAGACCTGGAGGGAGGAGTGGGATTGAAGGGAGTGAGGGAGTTTGTTCCAGAGGCGGGAGAAAAGAGGAATGAAAGAGTGAAGGTGAGCAGAGAGCCGAGATTTCGGCAGTTTAACCATCAGAGGGTTGCTGGCAGATCTTGTGCGACCTGTAGGAATATTTGGGGGACAGAGCACAGAGAGAGCTGGGGGTGCAAGGCCGGAGAGGAGTCGGTAGAAGACAGAAAGACCACCTACCTGCCTGCGGTGAGTGAGTGAAAGGCCCTCAGAGATAGCTTCATCGCGGGAGATTCCAATAATTCTGAAAGCTTTGGTTTCAACAGCGTGAAGCCGAGCTAGGTGTGAGGCAGGAGCACCGGCCCATAGGGGAGAACAGTATTCCATTGAGCTGCGGATGAAAGCCTTGTATGTGGTGAGGAGCTCAGGTGTGCCGAGGAAGGACTTCGCACGACGGAGGATGCCCAGTCGGCGACTGGCTTTGGAGGCCAGCTTGGAAATGTGGTTTTCCCAAGAAAGATCATGGCAGATAGTGAGACCCAAAATCTTGAGCGACAGAACTTCTTGGAGAGGATTGTTGAGAAAGTAGATGGGAGGGTTGTCCAGTCGATCTTTTCGGAGAGACATAGTAAGAGTGTGAGATTTGTCAGGATTGAAAGACATGTTCCACTTGTTTGACCAGTCTGTGATTTTGTCCAGGTCTTCAGAGAGTGAGGAGGCAGCAGACTGCCGATCTGAGGGAAGAGGAATGGAGCGGCAGAGAGTGGAGTCATCAGCAAAGAGATAGAGAGGATTTTCTAGAGAGTCAGAGAGATCATTGATGAAGACCAGAAAAAGCACGGGGCCCAGAACACTGCCTTGGGGAACTCCAGCCTGAACAGGAAGAGGAGATGAGAGAAACCCATTCAGGGCCACACGTTGACGGCGACTAGAGAGGAAGTCCGCCAGCCATGCGTGGAGATTTCCATGGATACCAAAGGAGGAGAGTTTGGTGAGCAGAGTGGGGTGCCAGACCGTGTCGAAGGCACGTGATATGTCGAGGGAGACAGCTCTAATTTCCTGTTTGGCATTGAGGACCTCCATCCATTGTTGAGACAGCAGAAGCAGCATGTCCAGAGTAGAGTGACCTGGTCTGAAACCAAATTGATGATCAGAGATCAAGCCATTGGAGAAGAGGAAAGATTTCATATCCGAAGCAATGATGGATTCCATGACTTTGCTGATAATTGGGAGAAGGCTGATTGGTCTGTAGTTGCTAGGATCTGTTTTTGCACCTTTTTTGTGCAAAGCGGTGATGTTGGCTGATTTCCAAGCAGATGGCAGTTGACCTTGAGCAAAAGAGAGGGTGAAGAGAACAGAGAGAGGGTGAGATAGAGCAGCAGAGCAGGATTTTAGGACCCGTGGGCTGATGCCGTCGGGTCCAGTTGCAGAATCAGAGTCGAGGGTTGACAGAAACTTTTCCACCTTGTCAGGAGGAAAGGACACGGAGTCCAGGAGCAGCAGGGTACGACTGGGTATGGTGGGTACAGAGAGGGATGGGTTTGGGACACAAGATTTAGAGGCAAACACAGAGTTGAGGCATTCAGCTTTTTCACGTGTGGAGTCAGCTGTGTAGCCGTTTGAGGTAAGGGAGGGGATGGAGGGGGAACAAACACCAGAAACGGATTTGACCAGACGCCACCAGGATTTGGAAGAGGGAGACAGATAAGAGAGTTCGGTCTTGAGAACGGAGAGATATTGTTTCCTGGCTCCCCTGAGGGTGGACACACACTTGTTTCGGGCTTTGTGAAAGGAAATGAGATTTCCTTCCGTTGGATTTGCTTTCCAGGAGACGAAGGCAAGTTGTTTCTGGGCAACAGCCTCACCACAAGATTCCGTGTACCATGGACGGGAGGAAGGGTATGACAACTGAAGACGAGATGGGATAAATCTGTGCATGAGAGAGAGCAATTTACTTTGGAAGAATTCCCAGGATGAGTTGATGTCAGAGGTGGTAGAGATGGGAGACCAGTCCAGATGATTGATTGCTGCTTGAAGACCGTGCCAGTTGGCCTGAGTGAAATGCCAAACTCGTCGACGCTGAGCAGGCTCCCTGAGGATGGTCAGAGAGATGTCCACTTTAACAAGGACATGATCAGATGATCCGATCGGAGCAGAAGAAGAGCAGCAGACATTTTCAGGGAAGTTAGTCATAACCAAGTCCAGAAGAGAAGATGTTCCGTTGACTGAGATCCGGGTCGGGAAATTGACAGATTGTGTCAGTCCCAGTGAGTCGCAGAAGTCCTTTGCTGAGGAGCCATGGCTGGTGAGAGAGGTACCCACACCCAGCCAACTGGCATGATGACAGTTGAAATCACCACATATGAGGAAGAGAGAGTTGGGATGAGTAGATAGAAGTTGGTCCATATCATCAGACAGCGAGATGTAGATGGAGTCATCACTGTTTGGTGGACGGTACAACACACATATGAACAAGAGGTGGGAGCGAAGGGGAAGCCGTAGCCAGAGGGATTCCTGGGGGTGAGGTGGAGAGAGTGCAGTGCAGGGCGAGTGAGGAAGAGAGTTTTTGATAAAGATAGCAACCCCGCCTCCAGGACGAGGCTCAGGTCTATCATACCGGAGGAGGGAGTAGCCCGGGAGAGATACTATGGAATCAGAGACATCATAAAGGAGGAAAGTTTCTGTTAAGCAGATCACGTCTGGTTTGACAGAAGCAACCTGTATGGAGAGATCAGTTAAGTTTGAACGAAGGCCCCGGATGTTTGAGGTCCATACCGTTAATGAAGAGGAAGGGGGAGCATCAGATACAGAACAGGGGGGAGGAGGGGTAGGGTAAGATGTGGAAGAGGTGGAAGAGGTAGGGAGAGCTGTTGAAGGTGTGTCAGAGATTTCAGAATAGCTCGGAGAAAGGGAAGGATGGGGCGGACAAAAGGTTTGATGGTGATTGGGTGAGCCACAATGAGGTGTTATTTGAGGAGGGGAAAGAGCGAGGCAGAAGGTTGGGGGAGATGGAGGTGAGAGTTTGAAGGGGGAAGAAGCGGGGAGGACGCTTTGAGGAGGGGGAGTGAGAGGGGGGAAATTGAGAAGCAATGAGGGTGGGGAGATTTGAAGGGGAGGGGTGAGGGGGGAGTTTGGGAGGGAAGGGACAAGGGGAGGGATTTGAAAGAGATGGGATATGGGGGAGATTTGGAGGGGAGGGGTGAGGCAGGAGTCTAGGAGGGGAGGGGCGAGGGAGCGTCTTGGCGGGGAGGGGTGAGGGGGTAGTTTAGGAGGGAGGGGGCAAGGGGGGAGATTTGAAAGGGATGGGTGATGGGGAAGATTTGGAGGGGAGGGGTGATGGGGAAGATTTGGAGGGGAGGGGTTATGGGGAAGATTTGGAGGGGAGGGGTGAGATTGGATTTTTGAAAGTGTACGATTTATGGGAAACGAACATTTATTGCAAAATGAGTTTCTTGTGACCTTCGAGTTAAAAATACGTTTAAGGACGCTGGATGGAGGATGGAGTGCAGGAGAGTTTAGGGAATGTAGAAAAAAGGCACTATAGGAGATGGATATTTTTTTTGGGATGAATTGATTTGGTGAGCAAGTCGAAAGCAGCCTTTTAAAGAAGAAGAAGAAAAAGGTGTTATAAAATATGACGGAATACATAACTTGAGGGGAAAGTGTAAACATTGAAGGTTAATGAGTGAAAACTATCTGGGGAAATGGGGGAGAAACACGTGGTCGAAGAACGAACGAACGAATAAGAATGAATAAACGAATGAGAACAGAGAAGGAAATGTTTTTGTTTTTTTTTGTTTGTTTTTTTTTTAGTTGAGATTTACACAAGGAAGTAGGCTATGGGTGAAAAGACTGGGAATACAGAGAACGAAAGTTATTGGATCACAAACGACGGACCGCTGAGAAAAACAAAGCCTCAAGGTTGTACAGTGCACACTGTACAAGGCCTCAAGACACGACACGAATTAACACGATTTTCAATACAGGTATGAAAGATTTGCACCGAAAAATCTTCGTCGGGACACAATATACGTACAACACCATAAATAAATACAGTTTTAACGAAATGGGAACAATCACTTAACTTCGATTTCAAATCGTTCGCGACGCGGCAAAGGCCTTGCTCGCGACACGGCAAACAGACGATCAATTTATGAAAGATAAACACCGAGAAACAACCAAAGTTGCACACAATAACTTCACACACCGAAAAAACTTTTAGTTAAATTTTTTTAAGTATATTTGCCTTCAAAAGGGCTTCCCCACTGATAGGATATGCCTCACACTTCATTCCACACCATGGGAATTCCCGCTAAGAGATTTTGTGTGCATGTATATATATATATATATATATATATATATATATATATATATATATACATATATGTATATATATATATATATATATATATATATATATATATATATATATATATATATATATATATATATACAGTCGGACACCGTCGGTATATATATACAGTCGGACACCGCTATTCACGGTTCCGCCATTCACAGTTGCTAAAATGCAACCTGTTTCTCTATTCGCGGAAAAGTGCCCACAAATTCGAGGGTCTTTTCTTATTCGCGGTCGTGTCCCGCGAAATCGCGGGTTTTCGGGGGCACACAAAAAAGCGCTATCTTGACACACTAATAAAAATCCATCTTTCACCAGCCATGCCCAAAGCAGCTGGGCATACGAAAAAAAAAACTTCCACAAGCTGCAAGCATGACCTGCTTATACATTCCCTACCGTGTGCTCCACATTTTCATTGACCTTCTGGATTATCATTGACTTTAGCGGGATTTGCCTCGCCATTTGCGGGATTATCGCTGACATTCGCGGGATTTGCCTCGCCATTTGCGGAATTATCGCCGACATTCGCGGGATTTGCCTTGCCATTTGTGGGATTATCGCCAACATTCTCGGGATTTGCCTCGCTATTTGCGGAATTATCACTGACATTCTCGGGATTTGCCACGCTATTTGCGGGATTATCGCCGACATTCACGGGATTTGCCTCACCATTTGCAGTATTATTGCTGACATTGGCGGGATTTGCCTCACCAATTGCGGGATTATCGCGACATTCACAGGATTTGCCTCAACATTTGTGGGATTATCGCTGACATTTGCGGGATTTGCTTCGCCATTTGCGGGATTGTCG
Organism: Myxine glutinosa; assembly: GCF_964187855.1. NCBI lineage: Eukaryota > Metazoa > Chordata > Myxini > Myxiniformes > Myxinidae > Myxine > Myxine glutinosa. The sequence continues at coordinate 391,071,027 of NC_136261.1, forward strand.
CTGACATTCGTGGGATTTGCCTTGCCATTTGCGGGATTATCGCTGACATTCGTGGGATTTGCCTTGCCAATTGCGGGAATATCGCCGACATTCGAAGAATTTGCCTCACCAACTGCGGGAGTATCGCCGACATTAGCAGAATTTGCCTCACCATTTGCAGGATTATCGCCGACATTCGCGGGATTTGCCTCGCCATTTGCAGGATTATCGCCGACATTCGCGGGATTTGCCTCGTCATTTGCAGGATTATCGCCGACATTCGCGGGATTTGTCTCGCCAATTGCGGGAGTATCGCCGACATTCGTGCGATTTGCCTCGCCATTTGCAGGATTATCGCCGACATTCGCGCGATTTGCCTCACCATTTGTGGGATTATCGCCGACATTCGTGGGATTTGCCTCGCCATTTGCAGGATTATCGCCAACATTCGCGGGATTTGCCTCGCCATTTGAAGGATTATCGCCGACATTCATGGGATTTGCCTCGCCATTTGTGGGATTATCACCGACATTTGCGGGATTTGCCTTGCCATTTGTGGGATTATCGCCAACATTCGCGGGATTTGCCTCGCCATTTGCAGGATTATCGCCGACATTCGCGGGATTTGCCTCGCTATTTGCGGAATTATCACTGACATTCTCGGGATTTGCAACGCTATTTGCGGGATTATCGCCGACATACACGGGATTTGCCTCACCATTTGCAGTATTATCGCTGACATTCGCAGGATTTGCCTCGCCAATTGCGGGATTATCGCGACATTCACAGGATTTGCCTCACCATTTGTGGGATTATCGCTGACATTTGGGGGATTTGCTTCGCCATTTGCGGGATTGTCGCTGACATTCGCGGGATTTGCCTTGTCATTTGCGGGATTATCGCTGACATTCGCGGGATTTGCCTTGCCAATTGCGGGAATATCGCCGACATTCGCAGAATTTGCCTCACCAACTGCGGGAGTATCGCCGACATTAGCAGAATTTGCCTCACCATTTGCAGGATTATCGCCGACATTCACGGGATTTGCCTCGCCATTTGCAGGATTATCGCCGACATTCGCGGGATTTGCCTCGTCATTTGCAGGATTATCGCCGACATTCACGGGATTTGTCTCACCAATTGCGGGAGTATCGCCGACATTCGCGGGATTTGTCTCCCCATTTGCGGGATTATCGCCGACATTCGCGCGATTTGCCTCGCCATTTGCAGGATTATCGCTGACATTCGCGGGATTTGCCTCGCTATTTGCGGAATTATCACTGACATTCTCGGGATTTGCCACGCTATTTGCGGGATTATCGCCGACATACACGGGATTTGCCTCACCATTTGCAGTATTATCGCTGACATTCGTGGGATTTGCCTCGCCAATTGCGGATTATCGCGACATTCACAGGATTTGCCTCACCATTTGTGGGATTATCGCTGACATTTGGGGGATTTGCTTCGCCATTTGCGGGATTGTCGCTGACATTCGCAGGATTTGCCTTGTCATTTGTGGGATTATCGCTGACATTCGCGGGATTTGCCTTGCCAATTGCGGGAATATCGCCGACATTCGCAGAATTTGCCTCACCAACTGCGGGAGTATCGCCGACATTAGCAGAATTTGCCTCACCATTTGCAGGATTATCGCCGACATTCGCGGGATTTGCCTCGCCATTTGCAGGATTATCGCCGACATTCGCGGGATTTGCCTCGTCATTTGCAGGATTATCGCCGACATTCACGGGATTTGTCTCGCCAATTGCGGGAGTATCACCGACATTCGCGGGATTTGCCTCGCCATTTGCGGGATTATCGCCGACATTCGCGCGATTTGCCTCGCCATTTGCAGGATTATCGCCGACATTCGCGTGATTTGCCTCGCCATTTGTGGGATTATCATCGACATTTGCGGGATTTGCCTCGCCATTTGCAGAATTATCGCCGACATTTGCTTCGCCATTTACAGAATTATCGCCGACATTCGTGGGTTTTGCCTCGCCATTTCCGGGACTTTCATCGACCTTCACGGATGATCATCGGCATTCTCAGGATTTGCTTCACTATATGCGGATTTTGCTTTGCCATTCACGGTTTGTTCCTCTCTATTCATATATTTTCGCCATTAGTGAACCAATTCCCCCTTTTTGCATTGAACCAATGCCCCCCAATTCGCGGTTTCGCAATTCGTGGAATTTTCCAGGAACATGACCCCTGCGAATAGCGGAGTCCCAAGGTATTTGAAATGATGCAGCCTCTCAAACACACGATCTGCAACATCAGGTGAGCTTCCCAGTACTAAAACAAAAGGTGTAAATGAATTATATACTGTGCTCCAGGCTTCACAGGTAAGGGTGGTCCATGGCGAACAAATTCACTGGTTGTGCCACACAGAAAATATGAAAGTATCGCAGGCAGTGCCAGATGCGCCACAACTTCTGCAATGACCCTCTGTACATGTACTTGGCATCTTTTGTTGCCCACTCCAAACGATGTTTGATGCCCTGTTGAGTAAACTTCAACGGTAAATTGAAAACATCAGTGTGTGGTGATGGAACGAGTGGTGGACACCTGCTGTGAATGAGAAGCTATATGCAGACAATGCAAGGTCGCTCATTCAAGTAGCAACTTCCTTTTGTGTTGGGTACCCTTCTTATGTTTCCACTACTGTCTGACCTTAAACACATGCACGCATATCTCTCCCAGGAACTTTCTCTAGACAGGGAGAAGGCAGAGAGGGAAACTCACTGCTTGTGTCTTCTTTTCTTTCTTTTTTCTCCTTTATTGGGGGTTTACAGAGTCAAGGCTTGTGGAAAAGCTGGAACACTGGACAGATCAGGATGCAATCGAACAAAAGGAACATTCGAGAGGGGGGACATCAACAGCATGGTTAGGAAATATCATGATTTTGGGTTGGAGATGATCTGAGATGATGACGAAGAGTTGTCTTGAAGACTTCAAGGGAATAATGAGATTGAAGAGAATGTGGAAGTTGGTTCCACGGGTGGGGGAAAAAAGAGGAACAAATGAACAGAGATGAGCAGTGTCCTGGATTTAGGTAGTTTAATCAGAAGGGGATTGATGGTGGACCGTGTGTACCCTGCAGACACCTGGAGGGTGGGGAGGGGGGACAAAGCATGGAAAGAGCAATGGGTGCAAGACAAGAAAGGTGGTAGAAGACAAAGAGACCACGACCTGTCTGCAATGGTGAAGTGATAGGCCCATAGACTCAGCTTCATCACAGAAGATCCCAATGATCTTGGGGGCCTTGGTTTCCACAGCGTCAAGCTGAGCAAGATGTGAGGCAGGTGCGTCAGCCCAGAGGGGAGAGCAGCACTCCATCAATATATGAATGAAGGAAAGTGGCGGCTCAACAACATATGGCAGTCCAGAAAGCAATAGATCCGCATACGGAAGTGACGTCATGCAAGTTATTATTTAATACATAAGGGTCCATGAGTAAGCCACAACGATTGTCCTTTTTTCATTCTTCAAGGAGAAGCATCAGCAAATGCTACTTAATAATTATTCTGATAGGACAAAAAGGGTCTTCCACTCACGTAGGATCTTTGTTGGTAGTCCTTTGGTCAAGTGTACTTTGGGTGTACCTTGGCGTACTTACCTTAAATAGACTGGGACAGGTAAATATTAGTCGCAAAAACAACAAGAAATAGCAATCAGAGATTGCAGACCCTGCCAGGACGTATTTTTATTGGTTTTTAAGGCTTTTGTGTTAAAACAAATATGGCGGCCAAACCACATGACCGATGACGTCATCCTTTTTTTTCTCCACCAATTTATCCCGAGATGATGCTGAAGAAATTTCATCTTGATCGGACGAAGTTTTGTACTTGTCGAATTATGACGTCATAATGGAGGAACCTATGACATCATCATTAACATATGTTATTCCACATGGAGAGTTCTTTACAATGAGCCATGTCTCCATTTTTTCCATGCAGTGTTTTTGGAGATATAGAGGGGAAATATTTTTCGGTTTTTCCAAGATGGCGGCATACCACGTGACCAACAACGTAATAATTATCATTTGAAAATTATACAGTTGAAGTTGCATCTATGATGAAAATTTCCTGTCAATCAGACCAACGGTTGCAGAGAAAATCATATTTAGTGTTTGCGGACAAACAGACAGACAAACAGACAAACGGACTCAAATGCAATCAGTAGAGAGCATACCTCCACCATGTGAACAGGTTACGTTTTGTATCCCAGAGTAGACCAGAAAATCACAATACAGAATCACATTTAATCAAAATCATCCGTCCACAACTTTTTGAGATATCCTGCTATGTATCGTTTTTTGGCCCTATCTCCCAATTTTTAAGAATCACTTTAAAAATTATCGTTGCTGGATCCGGAGCCGGATCTTTACCAAAATTGAATCCATTCTTCCTTGTCACACACAATCTGTCCACAAAGTTTCGTCCAAATCCGTCTATAACTTATTGAGATATCCTGTTATATGTTGGTTTTGGCCCTATCTCCCAATGGTGAAGAATCAATTTAAAAAATAAATAATTCTCATATCCGAATCCATATTCAGATCTTCACCAAAATCGAATCGAATCGTCCTTGTCAGACACCCAACTGGTCCACCAAGTTTCGTCCAAATCCGTCAACAACGTTTTGAGATATCCTGCTATGTATCGTTTTGGCCCTATCTCCCAATGGTTTGTTCACAAACGGACAGACAGACAAACGGACAAACAGACAGACAGGGGTGAAAACATAACCTCCATCCACCTTTGGTGGCGGAGGTAATAACCTCTCCTCTGGCGAGGGTAACAACTGGTGCGTGGAGCAGGTTGGTCCATTTGTCCAACTACCATCAACGACGCAATTCATGCTTTCTTCACTAGGTCGTCGTGACCCTCCCAGACAATGTCCGTCTTCGTAGGGGATACGTCGGCAGTAGCAAATGACCGATAAAAAAATATCCCGGCGGGTAGAGCAGCACCTTTTCCATAATTCATTTTCGGGAAAGCAAGACAAGCTGGCCAAAGACATTCCGTTGCGCCCTCACTTGCTTTGATTTCTTTTCAGACCCTTCCAGCTACATATTTTACATGGAATGCAAAAAGACAAAAAAAAATTCAGACCCTCAAAAAAAATGAGGGAAAGAATCAAAAAAATGAACATCCAGCTTGTTCACAGCGGACATCAAGCTTGTCCACACCAGATATCCAGCTTGTTCACACCAGATATCCAGCTTGTTCACACAGGACATCAAGCTTGTTCACACCGGACATCAAGCTTGTCCACACCAGATATCCAGCTTGTTCACACCAGATATTCAGCTTGTTCACACCGGACATCTATCTTGTCCACACCAGACATCAAGCTTGTTCACACCTGACATCCAGCTTGTTCACACCAGACATCCAGCTTGTTCACACCAGACATCCAGCTTGTTCACACTGGACATCCAGCTTGTTCACACCGGATATCCAACTTGTTCACACCGGACATCCAGCTTGTTCACACCGGACATCCAACTTGTTCACACCGGACATCCAACTTGTTCACACCGGACATCCAACTTGTTCACACAGGACATCAAGCTTGTTCACACCGAACATCAAGCTTGTTCACACCAGATATCCAGCTTGTTCACACCAGATATCCAGCTTGTTCACACAGGACATCAAGCTTGTCCACACCAGATATCCAGCTTGTTCACACCAGATATCCAGCTTGTTCACACAGGACATCAAGCTTGTTCACACCGGACATCTATCTTGTCCACACCAGACATCAAGCTTGTTCACACCTGACATCCAGCTTGTTCACACCGGACATCTATCTTGTCCACACCAGACATCAAGCTTGTTCACACCTGACATCCAGCTTGTTCACACCAGACATCCAGCTTGTTCACACCAGACATCCAGCTTGTTCACACCAGATATCCAGCTTGTTCACACCGGACATCCAACTTGTTCACACCGGACATCCAACTTGTTCACACCGGACATCCAACTTGTTCACACCGGACATCCAACTTGTTCACACAGGACATCAAGCTTGTTCACACCGAACATCAAGCTTGTTCACACCAGATATCCAGCTTGTTCACACCAGATATCCAGCTTGTTCACACAGGACATCAAGCTTGTCCACACCAGATATCCAGCTTGTTCACACCAGATATCCAGCTTGTTCACACAGGACATCAAGCTTGTCCACACCAGATATCCAGCTTGTTCACACCAGATATCCAGCTTGTTCACACAGGACATCAAGCTTGTTCACACCGGACATCAAGCTTGTCCACACCAGATATCCAGCTTGTTCACACCAGATATCCAGCTTGTTCACACCGGACATCTATCTTGTCCACACCAGACATCAAGCTTGTTCACACCTGACATCCAGCTTGTTCACACCAGACATCCAGCTTGTTCACACCAGACATCCAGCTTGTTCACACTGGACATCCAGCTTGTTCACACCGGACATCCAACTTGTTCACACCGGACATCCAGCTTGTTCACACCGGACATCCAACTTGTTCACACCGGACATCCAACTTGTTCACACCGGACATCCAACTTGTTCACACAGGACATCAAGCTTGTTCACACCGGACATCAAGCTTGTTCACACCAGATATCCAGCTTGTTCACACCAGATATCCAGCTTGTTCACACAGGACATCAAGCTTGTCCACACCAGATATCCAGCTTGTTCACACCAGATATCCAGCTTGTTCACACCAGATATCCAGCTTGTTCACACAGGACATCAAGCTTGTTCACACCGGACATCTATCTTGGCCACACCAGACATCAAGCTTGTTCACACCTGACATCCAGCTTGTTCACACCGAATCTGTTCCCTCTCGCAGAAGCTCCTCCACTGCACCAGGATGAGAGCGAGGGAGACAAAAAGAAGAAAAAATAGACAGAATACCTGGAAGATATAAATAAAACAACAACCGACAGGGGGGGGGGGGGCACATGTATTGCATATGGCAATGGGGAACATGCCGAACATATGACAGCCGGAAGCACAGTTGCAGCATATGGCAAGGGGGCATACATAGTACATATGGAAGGGGAAGGGAGGGAGAGACGTGTGGACGTATGACAAGGGAGAGCATGTGGAACATGTGGCAGGCAGGAGCACAGGTGGAACATATGGCCAGGGGGCACAAGTTGTACATATGGCAGGGGGGAGCACATGTGGAACATATGACAAGGGAGAGCATGTGGAACATATGACAAGGGAGAGCATGTGGAACATATGGCAAGGGAGAGCATGTGGAACATATGGCAAGGGAGAGCATGTGGAACATATGGCAAGGGAGAGCATGTGGAGCATATGGCAAGGGAGAGCATGTGGAACATATGGCAAGGGAGAGCATGTGGAACATATGGCAAGGGAGAGCATGTGGAACATATGGCAGGCAGGAGCACAGGTGGAACATATGGCAAGGGAGAGCATGTGGAACATATGGCAAGGAAGAGCATGTGGAACATATGGCAGGCAGGAGCACAGGTGGAACATATGGCAAGGGGGGGGGGGGGGCACATGTGGAACATGTGGCAAGGGGGGATAAGCACATATAATATATATGGCAGGGGGTGGCGGGGAAACGTGTACATGCGGAATATATGGTGAGGGGGGTGGGGGACGGGGGGGGGGGGGGTAGAGGGCCATGGATGTGAGGCACATGTGGAACATACTAGGGATAGGGGGAGAGGTATATTTCCGCCATATTGCATGCCTAATACATATAACTTTCCCTTTAATAAAGCCCGACGGAATTTGTTCACTTCGTGTTAAGGGGAAGGATGTGCAAGGAAAGGGGGAATGGGGTCCTATCGCAATATTCACCTCCCCTCGGGCATGTTGTAAACTTCTGGCTCAAACATGGCAATAAGAGGTGATAAAGGAACGCCCAACATCCAAAGCACAAGCGCATATTCTGTGCTCCTGGAATTCGCCAGAGCAGGTCAGGGTGTCCCGCAAACAAGCCCTTGCGGAGCACGAAATCCGGCCTCTTGGCGATTACCCGGGAATACAAAGCCGCCTCGTATCGCCCTGGGTGATATATGGCGCCATGACGGCGCCTCGGGGGGCGCGACCGCTCACACACTGCGCTCTCGACGCCACGCGCTCTGTTCCCGCCCGACGGGCCTCGCGGGTCCAACATGGATCAATAAATCCATAAACACAAATTATTACACTTCAATCCGACCAGGAGAGTGTGCCGTGTACGTAATAAATAAACGGCGGCGCTGTGCGCCCGTTTGTACAAATCAATACAACGCCTCAGCAAATACTATATAGTAGGTACTGCAGTATCACGAATCTTCTTCTTCTAATCGGTCAGTTATTACCACCGCCTTCAGGGTTCAGTGGGGGTCGGCTGGGGGAAGAAGTACTTTCTGGCGCAGCTACAGGTATTTGACGAACCGGATGACGAGGCCTGATATTCGACTGAAGGTGATTTGGGGGAAGAATCTGTAACTTGTTCAGAATGCCGGCGATAACTCGCCTACTCTTCGGGAAAAGACACCGTGGGGTTTCTTAAGTCCACCAACTATAATGGTAGCAGAAGGGACACGCAGATTGAAGTCGACGGACACCCCGGGATACCTCAGGACACCCCGGGATACCCCAGGACACCCCGGGATACCTCAGGACACCCCGGGATACCCCAGGACACCCGAGATACCCCAGGACACCCCGGGATACCCCAGGACACACCGGGATACCCTCGCACACCCCGAGATACCCCAGGACACCCAGGGATACCCCAGGACACCCTGGGATACCCCCAGGACACCCCGGGATACCCCAGGACACCCCGGGATACCCCATGACACCCCGAGATACCCCAGGACACCCCTGGATACTCCAGGACACCCCGAGATACCCCAGGACACCCCTGGATATTCCAGGACACCCCGAGATACCCCACGCCGTATTTATGTACCTTATAATATTTCATCCTCTGGATCAACACGGTATTTACATTCCCAAACATCTCCTCTTGGCCGTGTTAGTGTTTGTTATATAAACCAAGCAGGCAAGAGGAGATGGTTTGAGAATGCAAACGAATAGAGATTAACTTAAAATCATAAAGGATCGCGGCTGAGTCGGAACATCACGTGGTGGTCAAACCATGTTCGGGAGAAGGGATTGATGAGGGACATTCGAGGTGTGTGTGTGTGTGTGTGTGTGTGTGTGTGTGTGTGTGTGTGTGTGTGTGTGTGCATATGTATGTGTTTATGTTTGTGTGTGTGTGTTTATGTGCGTGTGTGTGTGTGTGTGTGTGTTTGTGTGTTTGTGTGTGTGTGTGTGTGTTTGTGTGTGTGTGTTTGTGTGTGTGTGTGTGTGTGTGTGTGTGTGTGTGTGTGCGTGTGTATGTGTGTGTGTGTGTGTGCATCTGTGTCTGTGTGTGTGTTTGTGTTTGTGTGTGTATGTTTGCGTGTGTGTGTGTGTGTGTGTGTGTGTGTGTGTGAGTGTGTGTGTGTGTGTGTGTGTGTGTGTGTGTGTTGTGTGTGTATGTTTGCATGTGTGTTTGTGTGTTTATGTTTGTGTGTGTGTGTGTGTGTGTGTGTGTTTGTGTGTGTGTGCGCGTGTGTGAAGCCTTCGCTTTGATTTATACACATTACCATACCCCTAGGGCCCCGAAATTTACTTCACAATACCACATAATACGTCACAATAAAAAAATACTTTTAATGAGGCCATGTGGCCCAACATTTCCGTGCTGCACTCCCTGGGTGATTTTTCTTGGCCACAGCTACATGAATCCTCTAGATGGGTTACTAAAGTCTAAATAAGTCGATCTTCATTAGGTCATCCAAACTGGGTGTGTATATATATATATCGTGACTATCGTCATAATGCGGAGCCAAGAACTTAAGCGGTCGTCATTAAAGATGGACAAAACGGGAAAACTTGACAAGCAAGAAAATGATCGTCGGAGTGCTGCAAGGCAGGTAAACTTCAAATAGATCGTCCTGTTAGTGTTCCCACCTGAGCACCTGTCTCGTGATGTCGGTGTGTCCATACTAATGTCAAATTGTGGTCGATGTAAAGGTACATTGATGTCCACCAGTGTCTTTATCCTGCAGGAGACTTATGCGATGAAACACGACGATGAAATCGGCCATTTGCAACATTCAGATATATCTACATATTACGTACCGGTATTTAAATGGACAGGTCACATCATAATCGAGGAAAGGATTTTGCGCAAAGTGTAAATAATGACGATTCCAACTCAGAGGCCTCGAAGCTTTTCAAGTGAAGAAGCGAAAATAAACCTTGTACGAAGGTCATTTCGGGAAATCGGGATCTAGTGCAATGACCTTGGGCTTTCCAAGATTATTGCTCTCAGTAACAATCAGGCTGCAGAAAATACATCTTCGAAAACATGAACAAGATTCCTGGCTCGGCGCAACAAATGGAATTTAATCTCACCCATTGTGACGTCACAGTCAAGAGAGCAGGGTGTTGGTTGGGATGCTGTCTGAGCTTGAACACCTTTGTATGTGGGTGTGCGCTCAGGTAGGATGGTGCACATTACAAAACGCAATACATCTGAGCTGGAATTACAGGTGAGTGTGAATCTGAGGTGTGCAGAAAGGTAGCAACACAATTTCATTGAAATTTAATTGAAACAATCATAGCCAATCATAGCCAAAGACAACAGAAAGAGTTGATTCAACAGGTGACAAATTTGAAGGTTGAAGAAATAGAGGTCAGTATATATTCATTATTCGGAAGGGTTACCAGGTGTAGGATTTCGGAAGCTTCCATGTGATCTGGGTGGTCTAGGGGAGGACATGAGGAGGGGAAGAGCGAGACCAAAACTGAAGATTAAATCTAAACTTGCATACACCGTTCAACTTCCGGTTCCGGGTTGCTCCACATGTAATGTTGGTCTGTGAGTTCCTCTCCAGCTCAAAAAGCGAAGTTTCCCAGACTAAATCCGTTGTGTTTTACTGTTTTATTTTCATTCCTGTGTGTTGTGTTTTCGTCCAACCTTTCGTGCCACACCGTACCTGGTTGTGCTGAAGTCCGGCCTACTCATTGCGGGTTTGGATAGTCGGCTTGTTGCTTCTGTCTCTGATTTGACACCGATTTTGCTTCTCAATCCATTTTGTCCACCCCATGCATCCTCCTCTACCCCTCATTCCTCCCACACCCATTATCTGTCCAAGTCTTCCTCTATTTTATCCTTCATTCCAGCTGTTGATGTTTCCCCCTCTCTCTCTCTCTCTATCTCTCTACTGTTCCCTTTGTACAATTGCATCCCGATTCGTTGTGTGTTCTAGTTCTTTCATGAGCCTTGACTTTATATGGACAAATAAGGGCCTTTCATTCACTCACCGCAGGCAGGTTGGTGGTCTTTCTGTCTTCTACCGACTCCTCTCCGGCCTTGCTCCCCCAGCCCTGTCTGTGCTCTGTCCTCCAAAAATTCCTACAGGTCGCACAAGATCTGCCAGCAACCATTTTATGGTTAAACTGCCAAAATCAAGACTCTCTACTCACCTTGACTCTTTCATTCCTCTTTACTCCCGCCTCTGTAACAAACTCCCTCACTCTCTTCAATCCCACTCATCCCTCCAAGTCTTTAAAACAGCTGTTCACCACCATCTCTTATCTTCCCCCATCCAAAACCTTGATCTTTTCTACCACCGTTAATTCACCCCAAATCCACTTTTTGAAATACCGACTTCTTTCCTAGAAGTCCGAGCAGTGTCCATGTGTTTTTTTTTACCTCTCCAAAGCCCCCACCCACCCCAAGCCCTCTCCCTCCCACAGATCTCCCGATGTCCCTGCTATCCATCTTGTCTCCCGCTCCCTTTATCATATGTTTTATGTTTTATGTGTCAGTTGTCTTTTTGTGATCAATGTTAGCTCTTACACGAGCCTTGACCTTGTATACAAAAAAAAAAAAAAAAAACAGCAGGGGACTTTTATGGATCCTGCAATTTTCGACGAGACAGTGAATAAACTGCTTAACACAATCAAAGAAACACAACTAATACCTTAACTATACCATATATATATATATATATATATATATATATATATATATATATATATATATATATATATATATATATATATATATATATATATATATATATATATTGTTACGGTTTTTAGAACCTTCACTTTATCAAATTTAGTATTAAAATCCCTAATAACCCCCCTTTTACATTCCCCCCTTAATTGGCTGTTAATTGGAATGAGTGCACCTTAGCTAGTCCATCGCACACACGTAGGCCACCATAGAACCTCTCTATAGTTATTTCTTTATTATGTGTATCAGTTAAGGCTCTGTTTTCCACTAGTTGACCTTGCGCTGCACCAAATCAAATAAGATATATCCCCTTTCAATTGCCCAAAACCTCCATTGCCAACTGTATTGCCAACTGCATTCGCCCTCCATTACGCACGCGGTCAACTCGGGGAAGAAGGGTGTGGCCCCACCTCGTCATCAGAAGGAGGAGCGAGCCAGCCCCGATCAACCAACCCAAGAATGAGGGGTTTGGCCTGAGAGGGCAGAGAGAGAACGATCGAGGAGGTTCGTGAAAGTTCCATGGGCGTGGATATATAACGCGTCGCGCAAAGCCCCCACCTCAGTTGAGTTGAGTTGAGCTGGAGGTTGAAGGTTTGAGGAGTGGAGGAGTCCTGTGGAGAGGGGAGCTGAGTTCTAAGGGAGGTGCACTGAACCAAGTCAGGCTTGCGGTTCTGCCGAGAGAGATGACGCTGTTCAACCAGCCCCTAAACGCCGCGCAGCTTTGACGCGCAGCTTTGATGCGCTGCTACGCCTGTGAACCAGATTGCGGTGGAGTCGGTGGCCACTCACTTCCAGCCCCGACGTCCCGTGCGGATCAAGCTCCAGCCCTGCGTCCAGCTGAACCTTCCTCTCCTTTCAGCCATTCGTTCCTGCCTTCAAGTTCCCCATTCGTGTGAGTCTGCTCATCGTCTGTCCTCTGTGTTGTCTGGGCTATAAGTTAAGCTTGTTTTAAGGATTTGCTCTGTGTCCTGCTCCTTCCATTTCTTGTATAACTGCCCTTCTTTCATTTCCTCTTATAGATAGCAATAAACCTGTGTTCTTTCCTTACTTTGGTTTCTTCTTTCTCATCCGATCGTCTTTGTGATTTCCCCCATTGAGTACCTGTGGCACGATTTCGGCCAACGCTTATGAATCGGGTTAGTCATTGACAAACAGCTCGCGCCGCAGTTCGCTTCGCTCGGCGCAATTAGTCAATTAGCACGAGCGGAAGCATTTCCTCGCTGACGGCCGGTGGTAATACTTAGGTATTAAGACTAATTGGGCTTACGACCCTACGTACCATCGGCCATCAGTGACGTCATACTTCCAGGACTGGGGGAATCGGCCAGTGTAAAAGACAAGGGGATTGACCCCCCCATGGTAAGGGGAGCGCCGACCCCAGAACCGTAACAATATATATATATACATATATATTGTTGTGGATATGAGGATTGTGTTTTTTTTTAATTGTTTTATTCTGGACCCTCCTGCCTCCAGTCTGTGTATAAAGGTCAAAGGTCGTTCCGTAGTTATTCATAAACAATCACGTTAGCCAATCATAGATTTCCTCCTTGTTGGTAGTTATTTCCTTATTCTGTGTATTAGCTAAGGATTTGTCTTCCATTAATTGACACTCCATTGCACCGAATTCAAATAAATAGATCCTCTTTCATTCCCATTCCCAAAGCCTTTCCTGCCAACCGCATTTGCTGCAGCTATGGGTTGTTGTTTTCACCGCGACTCCATAAGCCATGAGGTAGGCTTGGAGAAGAAGGGAGAGGAGCTGCCGAATCCTGGGCCGTGCCCGCCCATCGTCATCAAGGGTGGAGCCAGAGGGCCGTGCCGACCAATCAGGCCGAGGCGAGCTCACCGATGGGCGTGTTCTAGCGGCCTGCGACTTGATCGCCCGCGGCGTTATAAAAAGCGCACGCGGAAGCCTTTGATAGGAGTGATGAGAAGGAAGCCTCTGAGAGAAGTACACCAGGAGTGATGAGAAGGAAGCCTCTGAGAGAAGTGCGCGAGAGTGATGAGAAAGAGTCGAAGGAGGGTTGCGTAAAAAGAGACAAGTGTCAAGAAAGAGTTGGCTCCACCAGCAGTTTGGCTCCACCAGCAGTTTGGCTCCACCAGCAGTTTGGCTCCACCAGCAGTTTGGCTCCACCAGCCGTCTTTGACTCCACCAGGAGCTTCGACCCGTTACCCCGCGGGAACCAGATTGCGGGTGGCATCGGTGGCCGACAAGCTCCAGCCAGCTCCGTGCCTTCCTCCCCTTCTCTGCCGTCCCAAACCATTCCAGTCCTTCCATTCCTGCCTACAAATTCCCCATTCGTGTGAGTCCGTCTTTGTTTGTTCTGTCCAGGGTATTAATTAAGACTGTAATAGTAAGCTAGAATTTTCACTGTGTCTTTCTGGTCCGTCCCTCTTTCTGTCTTTATTTTGTTATCCTTCCTTCTTCCTTGGTTTCTTTGGTCCTGTAAATAGTAATAAATAATAATCGTATTTAAAACCTTTTTTTTGTCTTCTTCTTCTTCTTCACATCCGTGTCGCCTTTGTCTTTTCCCTCATTGAATATCTGTGGCACGATTTGGCCAACCATTCAGGATCGGGTCTAGTCTTGGTAAACGGTTCGGGCCCCGGCGCCATCCCGCTCGGCAAATTAACATCTTATCTGCGGTCCGTAACAATTGGTGTCTGGGAGTGAGATTCGGGTCCCGAACCAAATTTTTTATAACATTAAAAAAAATTTGGTCGAAATTTGGAGCGGCCGAAATTTTGTTATAACATCCCAAATTGAAAATCGTGCCATGGATAGTCAAGGCGGCGGGATGCGGTGGGGGAAATAGAAGAGGGGTTAGGGGGTAACCAGGACCAGAGGGAAGAAATGGTGGAGGAGAACAATGAGGAGGTGGTTGAGGAGGTATCAGGTGCGCAAAATGGCGCCCTCGCGCACGTGGTTGTGGAGGCGCAAAATGGTGCCTCACACGAGGTTGCGGCAGTCGAGCCCGCAGCACTAGTGGATTCGAACCTTTTTTTGCTACAAATGGGGGCCCTTATGGAAAAAATGGTGTGAGCGATTGGAGGGCCAAATGGGGGTAATGAGGGACGAAGCAAGGGGTACCAGTGAACGATTAGACAATAAATTGGCGGGGTTAGACAACGGGATAAAAGGGGTGAAAAATGGGTTAACGGGGGTGGAAAATAGAATGGCTGCCCAGGAGAATCAGATAGAGGGGGGTGAAAAATGGGTTAGGGGGGTTAGAAAACAAGATGGAAAACAAATTGCGGGAAATAGGGGAGCAATCGGCCCGGGAAATTAAACAAATGGAGAGCAGATAGAGGAGGTGAAAATCGGGTTAGACGCTAAATTGGATGCTCAGAGAAATGAATTGGAACAGATGAGGGTGGCATCTACCAAAGAGATGGGAGAAAAGGGAGAGGAGATCAGACGAGGTGTAAGCGAGGATGTCTCGGGGGTACGCGAGGAGGATAAAGCAAGGTGAGAAGCGTATGGAGAAAGAGGGGAGGAATAATACGGCTAGGTTACAGGGGGGCATAGAGGATCTGACGAGGGGAGTAGAACAGCTGACAGTGGGACAAAAGGAACTCGTGGACCAGGTGGAAAAGAACACTGCAATAATCGGGGGGTTAAAAGCGACACAAAAAGACATCAAGAACGAATTAATAGCGACGAAGAGGGAATGTCAGATGGTACGTGAGGGACTGACAACGAGGTTGGACGAGATGACGGAGGCAATGGAGACAAAGGACTGGGAGGTGAGGACGCACATAGAAACGGTCAAGGTAGCCTTAGAGGACGAAATTGAGGAGACGCACCGGGAAATAAAAGAGGTGAAGCAAAAGTTAGAGGAAGTGGAAGAGGGGGTGAGTGAAATTAAGAAGAGACGGACGGAAACTAAAAAGGAGATAAAGGAGGAGGTGATGGAGTATGTGCAAGGTCGGTGCTCAAATCGTGATGGTGTACTTGCTGACCAAATAAAGAGTTTGCAGGTGGCGAAGGAGGTGCGGAGACGAGGTGCCAAGGTGAGTGGCGATATATGCGGAAATGTATATTGGTGTGAGGGAAGATTCAGCTGGCTTGGGGGTTGGGTTGGACCCGTGTGTTCGTGAAGAGGCCGTTGGTGAAGTGTGCGACAGGTACGGAGTAGTGTGAAGGAGGAGGTGTGCAAGAATGTCCGACTCTGGGGTGTGTGAGGAAAAAGTGCGCGCCGAGGAGTGAGTGTGCTGTCGAGAGTGAGTTGGTCGTAGCGCTAGTGCGGGCGGGCACATGGAAGCGCGGAGTGGGGAGTGTTACAGAGGATGTAACGAGAGAGTGCACACCTGTGGTGAGTGTTACGGAGGGTGTAGCGGGAGAGTGTGCGCAAGAGGATGCGCGAGAAAGGTGTGTAACGGACGGGTGCATGAGGAAAGAGTGCGCTGTCGAGAGTAAGGGTGAGTGCGCGACCGAGTCTGGTGGTGAAAGCAGTGAGAGTGACACGGAGCGTGAGTTGGTTGTGGCAGGTGAGAGAGGATGTACACCTGGAATGGAAGGATGCACACCTGGAATGGTAGAGCGTGTATGGGAATGCACATTGGAGTTGGTACTGAGGCACGTGGTTGGGTGTGCAAGTGAGAGCACACCTGTGGTTGTCACAGAGGAGGTTACCGAGGGGGGAGCGCGAAGAGGTGTGTTGGTGAGGTGTGCGAACGACGAGTGTGTGCAAAGGTGTTCAGTGGTCAGGTGTGTGACAAAGTCTGTAAGCGGATTGAGTGTACCTGGGTGTGTAAGGGAAGGTGCAATGACTAGGAGCATGGGAACGGCTGGATGTATGAGCAAGGAACACGCTGCGGGGTGTGAGCATGCAAGTGGAGCATCGACGCTAACTGGGTTAGCGGTTAGAACGACGTTTAGCCGAAGCGGGCCCTCGGGGCATGCCGGGCAGCTTTGCGTGCCGCGGGGATCCGCGGTGGTTTCGAAAGAACCGCCGTGCGGGATCCACGCCGGGCCGCGCTCTGACCGGCCACGTCCGTGCTCCGCTATGCGGAGCGGGCGGCCCGGTAGGAAGGGTCGTCATGGCGACCCCTTTTTGTTGAGGCATTCCGGCAGGGCGAGATCAGGCCATTGGACGGCTCTGTGCCGAGATGGTGCGTGGGATCTCGGCCCGGGTAAACCTCCTTCCCTGCACCGAGTGGCGGACGGATCCAGCCGCCGGCACCAAGCAACCCGCATTCATTGCTCGGCTTTACGAAGCCGAGCTTTGGAGATGAATTGGCGCACCGAGAGGCTCTAGTGAGTAGACGTGTGATGAGGATAGTGTTTTGGACCTGGAATTAGAAAAACAAAATTTGATGATTGGCAGAGTGATGATTGGCAGATGATTGGTAGAGTGATTAGCAAATTTTTAATTAGCTGGAATTTGGTGTGCAAAATTGGTAGTGGAAGATGCCCGATGTGGTGGGATGGCAACTTTGCCATCTCTCACAACGGGGGCAAAGGAGCACTAGGTTATGGGGTTTGGCAGTGAAAACTAGCCCGGGAGGGTTAGGATATCGTGTGTAGGGACCTAGAGATGACCTTAGGTAACGTTAAGGTTAGGTAGTGACAATGATACCTGTAGTGGGGACGCAGGTAGATTAGTTTGGATGATAATGACGTGGTATGTGCTGAGTTTAAAGGGAAGACGGGGAGCACTAAGTTAGCAGGGCAACAGGTAGTTCAGATGATGCCGTGTGTGTGGTTAAAAGGTGTGATTGCACAGGTGTGCAACTGGACTGGTGTATGGAGCAGTGCGTGAGTGAGTGATATTGATGTGTGCTGTGTTGACCAAATGGTCCAGGAAGGAAGGAGGGAGCAAGTGGCACCAGGTGTGATTGCACAGGTGTGCAACTACAGGAGGTATGGAGAACAGGTGGAGTATATGGAGTATTGGAATGGATGGTCGTGGAGTGAGTATGGTGGAAACTGTGGAGTGGAGTGGATGGTGCGAAGGTGTGGATGGGGGAAAGGAGGATGGACCCCATCACGAATACCCGGGGAGGGTAGTGTAAGAGTTAGGTAGAGGTTACAGGTAAATTGTGGTTGGATATTGGCATCAGGGGTGCGGGTAGTTGCACAGGAGTGTAGTGGTGGGTGCATTAGTGTTGTGGAAATGGCTGGGCGTGTAGCCTGTTAGTGTGTGTAGTTGGTTGGGCACTCCACCACTGTGAGGATGTTGGCCAGGTGAGGCCGCAGGTGGGCTCTGGGAGCCGGTAGTTGTTATGGATGGGGCCCGAGGATCCGGAGGACAGACCCGGGTAGCCCAGTTTCAGAGGGCACCACGGGGTGACAGAGCCAGGAGGGGCCTTCCCAAATTAGATAGGTTAGGGTGAGGAGCTAGGTAAGCTCGGGTGGCAACTGCAGTGGTGGAGGTGTGCAGGTGGGTAGGCCTGCTGGGAGAGCAACACACCCCAGTCCTGAAATTGTGCAAGGGCACAGGGAGTTGCATCGGGGGAGTGAGACCCCAAAAATGAGGAAGCACCACAGTTTGGTCAATGGGAATTTGGGTTTTAAAACCGCATAGAGTAAGATGGGGCCAATGGTTTGGCAGGGAAAGACCCCGGGTAGTGTAAAATGTGTTAATGTCATTTAGAGGATAGTTAGGATTAGGAATCTCCTCGCACCATCTACATCCACTCACCTGGGATGACGTACCTCCACACCATGCCAGGTTGTTTTGTTATTTTTATGATGCAAATGTTTTGGATTGTGAGACGCATCATGACGCCTCCTTATGAGGATTGATGATGAATTGGGTGATGGCCAATTTTGAAGTAGAGGGAGTGAAGACGAATTTGGTGTCGGGGAAATATGGGGAAGACGTGACGTAGTGACGAATTGGTAAATGTGTAGATTGTTGTAAATATGGGGTAAGGGCAAGGGTAGAGTAGGTGACAGGGGGGGGGGGGTGACGTACGGTAGGGACGAGCTTTTCTCCGCTCCGTCTCCATACGCACCTTGCCTTGCATTGCCTGTATTGATGTGTACCCTTGAGACCTTACCCCTCGCTCATCTGTCTTTTCCCCCCTTGTCTCCCACATGAGGACTGTGCGCCACTGGGCACCGAGGGGAGCGTGCGAGAGTCCGCCATTGGGCGCCCGAACCTCTCGCAACCACAGCTGTCTGCATCGATGCACCACCTTATGGACCACATGTCTGTGGCTGAGCACCACTTATGGACCCCATGGATTGGGGCATGGCCCCTCTGCTGGAACCGGCCATGAAGGCCCGAGATCTTGCTGGCGGACCTTGGTCACAGGGCACCGATGTCCCACAGGTGAACCACACGTAGTCGGCCCTGTGGGCCATAAATAAATAAAATAAAAATGGACACGTTTTGTGCAAGTTTTATGTCCAAATAGGCCGCCAGCAAAGAAGATGACAACAACTGGAAGATAACATGGCCAGCAGAGGGAGCCGAAAAGCAAGACACCACCAAGGGTTTGTTGGTCTATTTTTATTAAGAACTGTGGTGACTGTGCACCGATTGGTGCTTGAGGGTGCTTTGGTGCGTTTTTGGGTGCTTTCATGGTGCATCGATGCAGGGCAGACTGTCTCCCCCCCCAAAGGAACAATCACAGGTCCTGGGTTGCGTTTTGTAAATAAAGTAGAGTCGTTGTAAATAATGCGCCCCCACCGTAAATGTATAGTTTGAAGACAATTCCACAATTCGGTTAGCTGTGGGCGTGAGTCTGTTAGGTAGGGTGCAATGGAGCAGTGGGACATATTTATTTATGTTTTAAAACTGTCACACTCAGGGTCAGGTTAAATGTAGAGGGAACTACACCTACGTGCCACACTAAAAGTAAAGGTAAGAGGCCCGGGACGTGCCTAAGAGGAGGAGGGTGCAGTGTTGTGGATATGAGGATTGTGTTTTTTAAAATTGTTTTATTCTGGACCCTCCTGCCTCCATTCTGTGTATAAAGGTCAAAGGTCGTTCCGTAGTTATTTCATAAACAATCACGTTAGCCAATCATAGATTTCCTCCTTGTTGGTAGTTATTTCCTTATTCTCTGTATTAGGCTAAGGATTTGCCTTCCATTAATTGACACTCCATTGCACCGAATTCAAACAAATAGATCCCCTTTCATTTCCATTCCCAAAGCCTTTCCTGCCAACCACATTTGCTGCAGCTGTGGGTTGTTGTTTTCACCGCGACTCCATAAGCCACGAGGTAGGCTTGGAGAAGAAGGGGGAGGAGCTGCCGAATCCTGGGCGTGCCTGCCCATCGTCATCAAGGGTGGAGCCAGAGGGCCGTGCCGACCAATCAGGGCCGAGGCGAGCTCACCGATGGGCGTGTTCTAGCGGCCGGCGGCTTGATCGCCCGCGGCGTTATAAAAAGCGCACGCGGAAGCCTTTGATAGGAGTGATGAGAAGGAAGCCTCTGAGAGAAGTACGCAGGAGTGATGAGAAGGAAGCCTCTGAGAGAAGTGCGCGAGAGTGATGAGAAAGAGTCGAAGGAGGGTTGCGTAAAAAGAGACACGTGTCAAGAAAGAGTTGGCTCCACCAGCAGTTTGGCTCCACCAGCAGTTTGGCTCCACCAGCAGTTTGGCTCCACCAGCAGTTTGGCTCCACCAGCCGTTTTGACTCCACCAGGAGCTTCGACCCGTTACCCCGCGGGAACCAGATTGCGGTGGCATCGGTGGCCGTCAAGCTCCAGCCAGCTCCGTGCCTTCCTCCCCTTCTCTGCCGTCCCAAACCATTCCAGTTTTCCATTCCTGCCTGCAAATTCCCCATTCGTGTGAGTCCGTCTTTCTTTGTTCTGTCCAGGGTATTAATTAAGACTGTAATAGGTAAGCTAGAATTTTCACTGTGTCTTTCTGGTCCGTCCCTCTTTCTGTCTTTATTTTGTTATCCTTCCTTCTTCCTTGGTTTCTTTGGTCCTGTAAATAGTAATAAATAATAATCGTATTTAAAACCTTTTTTTTTTGTCTTCTTCTTCTTCTTCACATCCGTGTCGCCTTTGTCTTTTCCCTCATTGAATATCTGTGGCACGATTTGGCCAACATTTCAGGATCGGGTCTAGTCTTGGTAAACGGTTCGGGCTGCGGCGCCTTCCGCTCGGCAAATTAACATCTTATCCGCAGTCCGTAACAATATATATATATATATATATATATATATACAGACTTGGTATTTAATATGGAATATATTTTTTGTTGGGGGTGAACTTACTTTTCAAGATGACTTAGAACCAAAAGTTCATTGGAATTATGTTGAAATTATTCTAGATTTTGTTAATGTGACGTTTAAAAGAAACAAAACCCACATTTGACATTTCGAAGCAAATCAATTGATCCTCGAAACTGATATCGAACTCAATTCACGGACAGTGAATGTTGTGTTACTTCTGTACGTTTTCCAGAAGTATCTCTTTATTTTGCACATTAGCCAAAAAAATTTTCAACAAAAACAAAAGCTAAATTATGACTGGGATTACGGACAGTAAAATTACAGTTCAGTACTTCGTGTAACCCCCACGAGCATTCAGGAGAGCATGCACACGTTGAGGCATGCTGTTCACGAAATTTGCCAAGGTTTGGACAGGAATCGCTTGCCATGCAATGACAATAGTCTGCTGCAATTCACGCACAGAGGTCGGCTGCTGGTCCAAGTTGTCGATTTGATGCGTTAATTCTGCCCGCAAGTTCTCTATCGGATTCATATCCGGGGACATGGCAGGCCACTCCATATGCTCTACACCACGTTCAACAAGAAAGTGTTGGATCATGCGAGCACGATGAGGCCGTGCATTGTCATCTTGGAAGACAAAGTTTCCTCGAAAGGCTGCACGAGCAAATGGAAGCAATGTTTCTTCCAGAATGACCCTGTACTTGAACTGGTTCAGGTTTCCATTCAGAACAACCAGGTCAGTTTTGCCCCCTGCATGAAAAGCAGCCCAAACGGTCACCCCACCACCTCCAGCTTGGACTCTTGGCACTATACAATCTTCGTTGTGGGCTTCATGCACTTGTCTGCGCACTCGGACGTGGCCATCTTGACGATAGACCAGAAATCTAGACTCGTCACTGAAGGTCACGTGATTCCAGTGTCCTGGCTGCCATTGACGCTGCTCTCTGTCCCACTGCAATAGGCGCTGGCTGTATTGTCTGGTCAGGCGTGGCTTTCTCAGGGGACGCCTGGCACGATAGCCTGCTTTAACCAGTCATTGGTTGACTAGCCTTCTGGGTACAGGCACATTTGTCAGTTGATGCCACTCAGCCCTACGCCGATTAGCTGACTTGGTACGGCCATTGCAGACTAACCGGTGCAGCTGGCGATCATCTCTCCTTGTGGTTCTGCGTGGACGTCCTGGCCTCGGTATTGGAGTAGGGACACCCCTCTGAGCATTTCGTTTCAGGATCTTTGACACCTGACCTTGAGTGATGCCATACTGCCGAGCAATAGCACGCTGTTTCATGCCGGAATTTCGTAAAGCCACCACTCCATGACAAACAGCATTGTCAAGTTGACGGACCATCTCCAGAGGAAGCGGCAATAACTTTTGTAGACGTGCAGCAGTTGTTTTCCACTAATACAGAACGCAACAACCCTTGTATACCCGATTGTGAAGCCAATCGTCAAATGTACCTGTCCTTACATTTTGTCATGCCACCTGTGATATAATCCTGTTATTGACTTCTTGCTGCGAAAGACATTCAGTGACATGGTTCTGTCAACAAAGACATCACCGAAGGGTAAAAAAAACTCACCAGATTGATATACTGAGTTCAGAAAGTAAACCCAAGTCAAGAAAAAATATATATATTCCATATTAAATGCCAAGTCTGTATATTAGACATCCTACGGACGTAAATGAACACTCGTTTTACTCTGCGCACGTTGCACATCACGTGCAGAAAATTTCACCTCCCTGCACTTTGCATTTATTGTTATAAAAAAACGCTTCAGTACACCACCCTTGAGGCTCCATTTGCAAGTCACCATTTACAATTCCAATAGAAGAGATGTAATTCCTCTTTTCTGGAAAATGTTTTTCAAATTGTTTTAATCCTCAAAAATAGAGCGCAGTGAACACACAGTTAAGTTAAATGATTGGCCTTTAAACCCTTACTCAAATCATTCTTATGAAGGGGCACAGACAAATACACAAACACACAGATACACACTGTGTTTTATATAAGGGTAGATGCCTTTTAAAACTTGGTAATGGTGAAATAACAAATGGTTCCAACGAACGCTGTAATGGACCAATTGTAAAACATGACTGATGGCATACACATTAAGAGACAACATAGCTTTGCAAGCAACGCTGTAACAGACAGCCTAGTCAAGCATAATTTCTCTTGTAGCCGTGGAACCAAACAAAAAATATATTGTTACGTGCGTGGGGGTAGGTAATAAAATACCTTAGTCGAGGTAGAATTGTATAGATTAGTGTGCTCCAAATGTCATGAAGAAGAACCCTCATGTAGTTAAGTCAGGGCCAGATGTCCGTGTAAGTGTATATGTGTCTCCCTGCAAGGGGTGGAGCTATGCTAATTAGTTAGGTCATAGGGGTAAATTCCCAGTTTGTAATCGCCTCTGTGATTTTAACCTTTGTTCTTATAAAACATTTACTCAGACAGCCATGCGATCGGTACACAATTAAAATAACATGATCGCCGACCGGATACGGACACCACTACCCCGCCTAGCTGAATCTTCTCGATGGGCGTCAAGAATGGCCGTGAGGCCACGTCCCGAAGAACGATTGGTTGAGGAACGATGGGGCGATGCCACGGCGCTGCACGATTGGTTAGAGTGTGACATCATCATTGAACATTCTAGCGTTGGAGCAAAAAGGCGAAGTGACCCCCATTTCCTTCTCTCCCGTTTTGGGCTTGGTCGCAGGCAGTCGCATTTGCGTTCTCTCTCTGTTCCTGTCTGTGGCGAAAGCGGACCCATTTCCCTCTCGCTGTTCCGGGTATTGGTGAAGACGGATGCATCTCTCTCTCTCTCTCTCTCTCTCTCTCTCTCTCTCTCTCTCTCTCTCTCTCTCTCTCTCTCTCTGTGCTGGCTCATGACGGCTGTGCTTCGTGTTGTGTGCATGTGGGAAGTTCGGGATGGGTGGAGCTTGATGCAGCTGAATGAGAAGGACCCGACTTCACGCAATTGTGTGTTTTTCCGTGCAGGAACGCGGGACCTGGGACGGCCCCAAACCATTTTGGAGATCGGAGTTAAGTGGCTGCACAACATCTGACTTTTTTTTATCATTCCCCTTATTCTTATACGAGTCTGTGTGGAGGCGCCTCAATTAGGAATTAAATTACCGTGCATTCATTTTTGTTATACTGGCATTATTTTCATTAAATCATTATTTGTTGAATCCTACTTTTCTTGTATTGTGGATTTTGCTGTACTGTCTTTGTGTCTGTGGGGATCAGATCAACCCCCCATGTGCAGTCCGTCCATGTAGGTAAGGACATCGGTATCCTCCCCCCGCGCATGCCAAAGAGATAATACCGCCATCGTTTTGGGTAAACGCCTCGGAGTTAAAGCTCGTTTTGGTCATCTGTCACCCTGAGGTCTTCACGACAGGGGGAATGCGACAATATATTTATAATAGCTTTCACAGCCCCTGCAACTCCCACTCCCACACATGCCATCCATTCTCCGAAACATGATTACTCGTAAAATCATCATTTTAAAACTTACCTTGTGCATTGGTAAGCCCCAGATATGACCTTCCTATTGGTGGAAGCACTCAAACCATATACGGAATCTCCCTCTGGGAAGTCTGTCTGAATGTTTGTAATGACGACATCAGCTTTCCAATAATTGAAGATGTCCATTAAATAATTATCAAACCTGCCATGTTCACACAAAATAATCCTGCAAGGTTCAAAGTCCACTGAGTGACAGGGATGATTGGGGAGGTCGGGTGGAATGTGCTCGTCCATAGCTCGTCCACAGACCTTACAAGGGCCCACATCATCGGGAGTTTTTGCAGTACGGGCTGCAAGACATAATCTTTTTGGGAGAGTTGATCAGAAATTTCTCCCAATATTTTATTGTGTCGAGGTGCACCCCATTATCTGATGGAACTTCTCCAAGTATTTTCGGCTTCTTTTTGAAGCTTTGTGAGCTCTTTTAGGTAACAATCCTTATCTGCCATGCACGATATACATTCCCTGCCCCGATGACCACTGTAGCTTGGGGTTTCTGCGCATGCACACCGAGCATTCTGGAGCAAATTACATAGTTTTGAAAGTTGCGTATTGTACGGCATCTCGCCACAATTGCGCATGCGCACAGACGAATAAGGTAATTTTTTTTTGTTTGTCTGCCTGTCTGGCAGGCAAACAAAATTGCAAATAAATGCAAACAGGAAACTTAAATATAGGACATAAAGGACATAAAGAACAACCACAAACAACTAATTTAATGTGTTAAAGAAGCTGGTGTAAACAAGGGTGCATCAATGATGGTAAACTTCCGTGAAAACCTTTATTTTATTTCAATTTGATTACATACTTGACACTGTAGAACACAAATCGCCTTATTTGCACTTACAAAAACCTTCCGTTTAGCAGTACTTGGACAAAATATTACGCCATCTCGACCAATCAAATCTCTCAAATTTGGGGAATGTCCAAATTCAGCCATAATGGTGGCTCTTCGGAAATATAGATTGTGCTCGGAAATGGAGAGCAAGAGTTTAAAAGAGCCCTCCCATGTACCTTTTCTCAAGAATGTGCAGGGTAAGGTGTTCTATGAACTCTCTAGTTTATAAAGAGTTTTGGATTGATCGTGAAACAGCAGAACACCAAGGAAGACACCTTTCAGGGCACGGAGGTAAATCTGTTGATGACAGACTTGGCTTTGATTTATTGTGTTTGTGTTTGATTCCGAAAACAATTTTATCCGATTGTATACTTTTCTCGTGTAGACACTAATTGCTCGGCTCCATTGAAGTGAAATGAGTTTTCACCGTGAATACTCATGGACACATAAGGGTTAAATTGGTGTTAATCTATTACTAAAACGAGAAGTGTCCACCCATGTGTGTGTGTGTGTGTGTGTCCGTCCATCCATCACGCTATATTCCAATGGGTTGATGCTGCCGTAGAATAATAAACATCGGGGAAATACCCCTGGCGCTCACCTGGTAGAATTAACAGTATACTGCACTGACTAAAGGTATTTTAAACCAATTTCAATGATTGCTAGAAGATGAGGCAGCATGTAGATTCATACGAACATAATCATTCGACTTTAAACAAACAAAGAAAAAAAATACCTTTTTGGGGGGAAAACCCCTCCTCCCCCAAACCCATATACCTCCTAATACCCCAATTTTTCTAATGCTTTGAACAAATATTGGTACATCATGGGTGATTAAGCTTGTGGTGACGTTTCATCGAAATTGCGTGTGTAGTTTCTGAGAAGAAAGCAAATACCTATTTTGGGGGGCAACCCCCCCCCCCCCATAAACGCCCAAAGGGGCAGATTTTTTTAATGCAGTGAACAAACTTTAGGACATCACGGGTGGTGAAGGTTGTGGTCAGATTTCATCGAAATTGTGTGTGTAGTTTCGGAGAAGAAAGCAAATACCTATTTTCCGGTCCACCCCCAACCCCCGTAGATCCCCAAAGGGGCAGATTTTTTAAATGCCATAGACAACTTTGTTACATCACAGGTGGTGAAGGTTGTGGTGAAGTTTCATCGAAATAGTGTGTGTAGTTTCAGAGGAAATAGCAAATGCCTATTTTGGGGGGGGTCAAACCTGGATCCACTTTGACCCCGGTAAACCCCCTTAGACCCCGATTTTTTAATGCCGTGAACAAACTTTAGTCACAACACAACAAATATAATTTGTGCCAAATTTGGTCGCAATCCCATCAGCAGTTTTGGAGAAGAAGTTTCAAGTGTTTACGGACTGGTGGACTGACGGACGGAGGGACAACGCGCCATCGCATAAGCTCCCCTGAACTTCGTTCTAGGTCAGCTAAAAATAGGACCACGTGACCGACAACATCATAAATGGGCATTCTCAAGAAATTTCAAACTGATCGGACTAAGTGTTGTCGCTGTCGAATTTTGACGTCATACTTAAGGCACCAATGACATCATCATTAATAATACTTATTCCCCATGCAGAGATGTTTACAATGAGCCACGTTTCTATTTTTTCCATGGAGTGGTTTCGGACATATAGAGGTGCAACGTTTTTCGGTTTTTCCAAGATGGCGCCTGTACCATGTGAATTATGATGTCATAATTATCACTAAAAAATATACAGGAGGAGGTGCTCCCATGGTGAACATATAGTGTCCATCAGACCAACAGTTGCAGAGAAAATTAATTTTAAAAATGGAGACACACACGAACACCACACGTACCTACGTACGTTCTTCAAACCTATGTGGGCAACCGATCGCTTAACCCTGCTTTTTGCTTCGCGAGCGCAGGGTAATGACAGTTTAAAAGCCTGTCTTTCAGAAGTGGAGCAGAAGAAACAGGACCAAGAATCGATGAAAGGGGGAATGGAGGTTTTTGGGAATGGGAATGAAGGGAATCTACTCTTATTCACTCGGTGCAATGGAGTGTCATCTTTATGGAAGACAAGGCCTTACCTTAAGACACATAATAAGATATAAGCTACTGAACAAGGGTTTTATCGTGTCCTGCAATGTGGTGTTTATGGAATAACTACCGAGACGCCCTTTGACCTTTACACTACGGAGGTATTTACAAGGATCATGACATTTACAAAGGGTGATCTTTACAACAATTTACACTACAACAACAAAAAAAAAAAAAACATTCTCATATCCACAACAATATAATAGTACATGGAAGGAGAACACAAACAATAATAACCACAGCCACAACGACAACAGTAGCAACAACTATCTGTTATAAAAGATATTTGTGTGTTTCACTTCATTTTACATCCTCATTGAGAGTCATCGATATAGACATGCAATATGTTTGCTGTCTTTTGATTCAAGTCGTCAGCGGAGCGACTGGTCGGCATGTCTAGTATTATTGAAAGGAGTCGAAATTCTAATGAGACGTCTCAGATATTGGACAGAAACAGCGGAACGACCCTCTTATATATATTGTTACGGGACCGCGGCGAGGATGTTGTTTGCCGAGCGGATGGCCGCCGCGCCCGAACAGTTACCCCGACTAACCCGATTCCTGAACGTTGGCCGAATCGCGCCACAGATATTCAATGGGGAAAAGACTAAGATGAAGGATGTAAAGAAGAAAGAAAGGCAAAGGGTAAGAAATACAAATATGATTTATTTACTATTTACACAATTGAAAGAAACCAAGGAAGAAGGAAGGATAAGAAAATAAAATACAGAAGAGGAAAGGTGACACAGTGAAATGCTAGCTCATCTATACAGGCTTAATTAACCCAGGGACAGAACAAACAAAGACAGACTCACGCGGGGAATGATGACAGGAATGGCAGGAGGTGGATGGCTGGAGGGAGAGGACGAAAACTGGAACCGGAGCACGGTCAGGCCGGGAGTGAGCAGCCGCCGCCCCCTTGGTCGATCGGCACGTTCAGCAGCCGCCGTTCCTTCGCAGCCACGTACAAAAACTGCCGTCGAAGCTCAAAGCTGTGGTGGTTTAAAGCTGCGGTGGTTGCACTTGTTCTCAGGCTTGGCACTTGTTACTTGTCCTCAGGCTTGGCACTTGGCACTTGTTCTCTCTGACTCCCTCTCTTCCTCTCTTGCTTCGCCCTGACTCCCTCTTTCTGCTTCTTTCTCCTTCTCTCTCTCTTGCTCTCTTCGCTTCGCTTCGCCCTTTCTTCAAAGGCTTCCGCGTGCGCTCTTTATGGCGCCTCCGGCGATCAAGCCGCTGGTGTCCAGGACACGCCCATCGGTGAGCTCACCTCGGCCCTGGTTGGTCGCGCGGGCTCCCGATCCCGCCCTTAGAGGAGGCGTTGGCAAGGCCACGCCTTGTTCCCGGCGCTGGGCCGACTCCTCCCACCTTCGGCTCCGAGATTACCTCGTGGCTAATGGAGTCTTGGGATGAAACAAACCGCAGCTGTAGCAACCCTAACAAACCGCCCAGTGCAGTTGGCAATTGAGGCTTTGAGGGAATGCAGTTGGCAATGGTTGGAAGGGGAATGTGAAGGGAATCTACTCTTATTTCACTTGGTGCAATGGAGTATTTAAATTAATGGAAGACACAGCCTTACACTAATACACATAATAAGGATATAACTACCGAACAGGGATATATGGTGTCCTGCGTGTATGTTTTATGGAATTAACTACGGGAACGCCCTTTGACCTTTATACAACAACAAATGCAGGAAGGAGGGTGACATTTTACAACAAATCATTGCACAACAATAATATAAAAAAACAACATTCTCATATCCACAACAATATATATATATATATATATATACACACACACACAGACTTGGCATTTAATATGGAATATTTTTTTTGTGGGGGTGAACTTACTTTTCACGATGTTTTAGAACCAAAAGTTCATTGGAATTATGTTGAAATTATTCTAGATTTTGTTAATGTGACCTTTAAAAAATATATATATATATTTATATATTTGACTTCCGTTTCCGGTCTTGCTGGCGAGGGTTCGTTTATTCTCAGCTCTCTATGCTATCCATCGAAATCGAAGTTAAGTAATTGTTCCCATTTGTATTTTCGTTATAACTATTTATTTTATGGTGTATATATTGTCTCCCGACGAAGATTTTCGGTGCAAATCTTTCATACCAGTATTGAAAATCGTGTTAATTCGGGTCGTGTTTTGAGGCCTTGTAGTTGTACAGTGAACACTGTACAACCTTGAGGCTTTGTTTTTCTCTCAGCGGTCCGTGTTTTTGTGATCCAATAACTTTCGTTCTCTGTTTTCCCAATCTTTTCACCCCATAGCCCTCTTCCTTGTGTAAATCACAATTCAAAAAAATCCAAAAAAAAAACATTTCCTTCTCTGTTCTCATTCGTTTATTCATTCTTATTCGTTCGTTCGTTCGTTCTTCGACCACGTGTTTCTCCCCCATTTCCCCAGATAGATTGTCAAATTTCAACTCGTTATTTTATCGTCCATGCATTATTGTTTTGATTATAGTTACTTTTGGTTTGAATTTCCTGTAACTTGTAATTATTTAATCGTGTTCTGCTCCTCGTGTGCGGCCTTGTAGTTGTACCCCCGTCGGTGTTTGTTATCTTAATCGTGTTTTGCTTGGCTCTTAGTTTTTTTCCCTTCTACCCCGAACATAATACTCTGTCTAACGTTCTAAATCCCCACCTCCCCCCCCCCACCCCCAAAAACCAAACAAACAAACAAAAAAAAAAAACATTTATTTTCCTTTCTCCACGTGTACTGTTGACTCATCCTGTATTTTCTGTCCAGGTGTGCTGTTCGCCCCGCCCCCATTAACTCCTTGCCATCCACCGTTTGCCCTTCACGTGACTCGTGGTGGTCCCTCTCGGCTCTCCCCCCGTTGGTATTTTTGTGCACATAAGATTGTTCACGGTTCTGTTTAAATATTATTTAAATATGTATAACCTTTCCCCTTCAGTGTTTTACTCAGTGGTATTTTACAACACGCTGTTTTTCTTCCTATTTAAAAGGCTTTTCTCAATTTCCTCTCCAACTCATTCCACCTCAAAAAAAAGAAATTCAATATCTTATACGTCTCCCTCACTACATGGTCTAAATTCACATTCATTCCATCCCTCCTCCATCATTCTGAACCGGATTGCTAACTTGAAAATCACAACAAACCCAATTTGTTTTCAATGTTCGTCTTTCATTAATCATCCACTTTCTAAACTCCCCTCTTGCCCCTCCCATCCAAATCCCTCCCCTTGCACCTACACTCCTAAACTCCCCCCTTGCCCCGCCACTCTTAAACTCCCCCCCTACCCCTCCACTCCTGAACTCCCCCCTTGCCCTTCCACTCCTGAACTCCCCCCTTGCCCTTCCCCTCCTAAACTCCCCCCTCACTCCTCCCCTTCAAAACTCCCCCCCAACCCCTCCCATTCAAATCTCCCCCCATACCATTCCTCTCCAATTCTCCCTCCTCCCCCCTCCTCCTCAAAGCTGCCTCCTCCCCACTTCGTCTCCCTTCTATCTCATACCTCCACCCCCCCAACCTTCTTCTTTCCTCTGCCACCCCTCAAACAACCCCTCTCTGTGCCTCATCCCTTCACCTTCAAACCTTTCATCCTCCTCATCCTTCCCTTTCTTGGAACTCTTCTGCAATCGCTGACACACTAACAACTGCTCTCCCTACCTCCCCCTCCCATCCTTCATCTTACCCTACTCCTCCCCTCCCCTGTCCTGTACCCGATGCTCCCCCTCTCTCTTCATTAACGGTATGGACCTCAAACATCCGGGGCCTTCGCTCAAACCTGACTGATCTCTCCATACAGGTTGCTTCTGACAATCCAGACTTGATCTGCTTAACAGAGACTTTCCTCCTTCAAGATGTCTCTGATTCCTTAATATCTCTTCCTGGTTACTCCCTCCTCCGGAATGATAGACCTGAGCCTCGGCATGGTGGTGGGGTGGCTATCTTTATCAAAAACTCTCTTCCTCACTCTCCTTGCACTGCCCTCTCTCCTCCTCACCCCCAGGAGTACCTCTGGCTACGGCTTCCTCTCCGCTCCCACCTTTTGTTCATATGTGTTCTGTACCGTCCCCCAAACAGTGATGACTCCATCTACATTTCACTGTCTGACAACATGGACAAACTTCTATCCACTCATCCCAACTCTCTCTTCCTCATATGTGGTGACTTCAATTGTCATCATGCCACCTGGTTGGGTGTGGGTTCTCTCTCACCAGTCATGGCACCTCAGCAAAGGACTTCTGTGACTCACTGGGATTGACACAATCTGTCAATTTCCCGACCCGGATCTCAGCCAATGGAGTATCTTCTCTTCTAGACTTGGTTATGACTAACTTCCCTGCTAATGTCTGCTGCTCTTCTTCTGCTCCAATCGGTTCTTCTGATCATGTGCTTGTCAAAGTGGACATCTCTCTGGCCATTCTCAGAGAGCCTCCTCAGCGTCGACGAGTCTGGCATTTCACTCAGGCCGACTGGGACGGTCTTCAAGCAGCCATCAATCGTCTGGATTGGTCTCCCATCTCCACTGCCTCTGACATCAATTCTTCCTGGGAATTCTTCCAAAGCAAACTGATCTCTCTCATGCACAGATTTATCCCATCTCGCCTTCAGTTGTCTTACCCTTCCTCCCGTCCATGGTACACTGAATCTTGTGGTGAGGCAGTTGCCCTGAAACAACTTGCCTTTGCCTCTTGGAAGGCTAATCCAACTGAAGGAAATCTCAGTTCCTTCCACCAAGCTCGGAACAAGTGTGTGTCTACCCTCAGGAGTGCCAGGAAGCACTATCTCTCCTCACTCAAGAATGAACTCTCAAACCTGTCTCCTTCCTCCAAATCCTGGTGGCGTCTGGTCAAATCCGTTTCTGGTGTTTGTTCCCCTTCCATCCCCTCCCTTACCTCAAATGGCCACACAGTTGACATCGCACGTGACAAAGCCGAATGCCTCAACTCTGTGTTTGCCTCAAAATCCTTAGTCCCAAACCCATCTCTCTCTGTTCCCACTTTTCCCAGTCGAATCAAACTGCTCCTGGACTCTGTGACCTTCTCTCCTGACAAGGTGGAGGAGTTTTTGTCAAACCTCGACTCTGATTCTGCAACTGGACCAGATGGCATCAGCCCACGGGTCCTAAAATCCTGCTCTGCCGCTCTATCTCACCCTCTCTCTGTTCTTTTCACCCTATCCTTTGCTCAAGGTCATCTGCCAGCATCCTGGAAATCAGCAAACATTACCGCTTTACACAAAAAAGGTGCAAAAACAGATCCTTGCAACTACAGACCAATCAGCCTGCTCCCAATTATCAGCAAAGTCATGGAATCCATCATTGCTTCGGATATTAAATCTTTCCTCTTCTCCAATGGCTTGATCTCTGATCATCAATTTGGTTTCAGACCAGGTCACTCTACTCTGGACATGCTGCTTCTGCTGTCTCAACAATGGATGGAGGTCCTCAATGCCAAACAGGAAATCAGAGCTGTCTCCCTTGACATATCACGTGCCTTCGATACGGTCTGGCACCCAGCTCTGCTCACCAAACTCTCCTCCTATGGTATCCATGGAAATCTCCATGCATGGCTTGCGGACTTCCTCTCTGGTCGTAGTCAACGTGTGGCCCTGAATGGATTTCTCTCATCTCCCCTTCCCATTCAGGCTGGAGTTCCCCAAGGCAGTGTGCTGGGCCCTGTGCTTTTTCTGGTCTTTATCAATGATCTCTCCGACTCTCTGGAAAATCCTCTGTATCTCTTTGCTGATGACTCCACTCTCTCCCGCTCCATTCCTCTTCCCTCAGATCGGCAGTCTGCAGCCTCCTCACTCTCTGAAGACCTGGACAAAATCACAGACTGGTCAAACATGTGGAACATGTCTTTCAATCCTGACAAATCTCACACTCTTACTATGTCTCTCCGAAAAGATCGACTGTACAACCCTCCCATCTACTTTCTCAACAATTCTCTCCAATAAGTTCTGTCGCTCAAGCTTTTGGGTCTCACCATCTGCCATGATCTTTCTTGGGAAAACCACATTTCCAAGCTGGCCTCCAAAGCCAGTCGCCGACTGGGCATCCTCCGTCGTGCGAAGTCCTTCCTAGGCACACCTGAGCTCCTCACCACATACAAGGCTTTCATCCGCAGCTCAATGGAATACTGTTCTCCCCTATGGGCGGGTGCTCCTGCCTCACACCTGGCTCGGCTTCACGCTGTTGAATCCAAAGCTTTCAGAATCATTGGAATCTCCCGCGATGAAGCTATCTCTGAGGGCCTTTCACTCACTCACCGCAGGCAGGTAGGTGGTCTTTCTGTCTTCTACCGACTCCTCTCCGGCCTTGCTCCCCCAGCTCTCTCTGTGCTCTGTCCCCCAAATATTCCTACAGGTCGCACAAGATCTGCCAGCCACCCTCTGATGGTTAAACTGCCGAAATCTCGGCTCTCTGCTCACCTTCACTCTTTCATTGCTCTTTTCTCCCGCCTCTGGAACAAACTCCCACACTCACTTCAATCACACTCCTCCCTCCAGGTCTTCAAAACAGCTGTTCACCACCATCTCTTATCTTCCCCCATCCAAAACCTTGATCTTTTCTACCCCCACTAATTCACCCCAGATCCACCTTGTTTGAAATTCCAACTTCTTTCCTGGAAGTCTTGGCAGTGTCCATATGTTTTATACCTCTCCCACCCCCCCCCCCCCCTTCCCATGCCTCCACCCCAAAGCCCTCTCCCTCCCACAGTTCTCTCGATGTCTCCATGTCTCTCGGTCCCTGCTCTCAAATGTTGTGTTTGTGTCCTTCCCCCTCTCTCCCCATCTTGTCTACCGCTCCCGATGTTATTTGTTTTGTGTGTCTGTTTGTCTTGCTGTGTGATTAATGTTCGCTCTTTCACGAGCCTCGATCTTGTATACAAAAAAAAAAGAAAAAAAAAAAAAGAAACAAAAACCACATTTCACATTTCGAAGCAAATAAATTGATCCTTGAAAGTGATGTCAACTGATATCGAACTCAATTCACGGACAGTACTGTGTTAAACTTCTGTGCGTTTTCCAGAAGTATATCTTTATTTTGCACATTAGCCAAAAATTTTTTTAACAAAAACAAAACTTAAATTACGACTGGGATTACGGACAGTAAAATTACAGTTCAGTACTTCGTGTAGCCAACACCAGCATTCAGGAGAGCACGTACACGTCGAGGCATGCTGTTCACGAGATTTGCCACGGTTTGGACAGGAATCGCTTGCCATGCAGTGACAATAGTCTGCTGCAATTCATGCACAGAGGCAGGCTGCTGGTCCAAGTTGTCGATTTGACGCGTTAATTCTGCCCACAAGTTCTCTATCGGATTCATATCCGGGGACATGGCAGGCCACTCCATATAATATGCTCTACACCACGGTCAGCAAGAAAGTGTTGGATAATGCGAGCACGATGAGGCCATGCATTGTCATCTTGGAACACAAAGTTTCCTCGAAAGGCTGCACGAGCAAATGGAAGTAATGTTTCTTCCAGAATGACCCTGTACTTGAACTGGTTCAGGTTTCCATTCAGAACAACCAGGTCAGTTTTTCCCCCTGCATGAAAAGCAGCCCAAACGGTCACCCCACCACCTCCAGCTTGGACTCTTGGCACTATACAAACTTTGTTGTGGGCTTCATGCACTTGTCTGCGCACTCGGACGCGGCCATCTTGACGGTAGACCAGAAATCTAGACGCGTCACTGAAGATCACGTGATTCCAGTGTCTTGGCTGCCATTGACGGTGCTCTCTGGCCCACTGCAATCGGCGCTGGCAGTGTTGTCTGGTCAGGTGTGGCTTTCTCAGGGGACGCCTGGCACGATAGCCTGCTTGAACCAGTCGTTGGTCGACTAGCCTTCTGGATACAGGCACATTTGTCAGTTGCTGCCACTCAGCCCTAAGCCGATTAGCTGACTTGGTACGGCCATTGCGTACTAACCGGTGCAGCTGGCGATCATCCCTCCTTGTGTTTCTGCGGGGACGTCCTGGCCTCGGTATTGGAGTAGGGTCACCCCTCTGAGCATTTCGTTTCAGGATCTTTGACACCTGACCTTGAGTGATGCCATACTGCCGAGCAATAGCACGCTGTTTCATGCCGGAATTTCGTAAAGCCACCACTCCATGACAAACAGCATTGTCGAGTTGACGGACCATCTCCAGAGGAAGCGGCAATAACTTTTGGAGACGTGCAGCAGTTGTTTTCCACTAATACAGAACGCAACAACCCTTGTATACCCGATTGTGAAGCCAATCATCAAATGCACCTGTCCGTACATTTTGCCACCCCACCTGTGATATAATCCTGTTGTTGACTTCTTGCTGCGACAGACAATCAGTGACATGGTTCTTTTAACAAATAAATCGCCAAAGTGTAAAAGAAACTCACCAGATTGATATGCCGAGTTAAGAAAGTAAACCCAAGTCAAGAAAAAAAAATATTCCATATTAAATGCCAAGTCTGTATAAAGAAGATATAAGCATACCTGATGCTAGGCCAAGGCTTCAGACTTTGGCACGCTCACGAGAGTGTACCGTCGAAATGAAACGTCCCACAATATAAAGAAAATAGGGTCACATATGTACATGCAGTGTTTTATAATAATGTTTCTTGTTACGAAACATCAGATCTTCCAGTCTCCTTGAAAACTTTGTTGCCATTTCTCCAACCCATCAGTTTTTGATGGGCTTTTATACTAGTTTAGCATATTTCCCACCATGCTCGTCAATACCACCACACTGTATTCACATATTTTCATGTAACTCATAAATGTGGAAGTGTTGCCATAGAACAGCGCGTTTAATGCACGCATATATTATTTGCACCTGTGAACCGCACATTACTATTGGCAGGACTTGGCGGAAGTCACCGCCAAGTCAAATTAACTTGCCCCCGAAAGCTAAAGCCTCCTGCATCATATCACACAACGTCCTGTCCAGTGCCGAAAACATGGCGATGCGCCATAGGTGCTTCATCCTTCACAAGTGCGGCAAGCTCGGTTTGGCAAGCTCAGTCGGGCTAAAACATTCATTAATTATCCAAGTTGCTCATCCCTTTATCTGGGCAGTGTATTAGCAACAGACCACTGCATGGATTTATTATACAAATTGCTCATCCATTTATTTCGGCGTTGTAGTGATAAAAGACCGCTGCCTTGACCGCCCCCCAAAATATGAACTGACCCGGTTTACGTACATGGCCCAAAGGCTGACAACTGAAGCTTATATGCCTAAAACCCGAAGCTGATCACCTTCACAAGGGCCATGGTACTTATTTGCTCCAATCTTTAGATATTCGTTTCCTTTAGATCCGTTAAAACAGTCGTTTTGGTTGTTTTACACTGAATGGGAAAGTTGTAGGGCATGGTAATTGTGAATGAGACTTCAGAAGACGTCTTTAGGCTTAACATCACAAGGAAATGGCGGACGTATGATTTTCTGCTTCAATTGTGGGTGGAGTCAGGCCAGCTGTCCAGCCAATGGGTTTTGACCTTAAGGCTTCAGACGCACGCAGACATGCAGAAAAGGCCATGCGAAAATTCGTACGTCATTTTGAAAGTCCCGTATTTGCTAAATCCAGAGCCGAAGTACTGCTACACTGCAGGTTCGTGTTCCGATTCATGCCCCGATTCGTGTTGAAAATATAAAATTAAATTGAAATTAAGTAGCTCCACGATATAAAATGAAATTAAGTTCACCACCATCTCCTGTTCACCACCATTAAGTTCACCACCCCCACCCAAAACCTTGATCTTTTCTACCACTGTTAAAACACCCCAGATCCTCCTCTTTCAATCTCCAACTTCCTTCCCGAAATTCCTAGTAGTGTCACTTTGTTTTATACCGTGTACCCTCCTCCCCCCCCCTCCCTCACCAGCCCTCTCTCTTCCACAGATCTACTGATGACCTTGCTCTCCACTGTTGTTGTGCTCGTATGTTTTCCTCTCTCCCTCTCTTGTCCTCCGCTCACTTTATTTATTGTATGTTTTATGAGTCTGTATTTGTTCTCATGTGTAATGTGTTAGCTCTTACATGAGCCTTGCCCCTGTATACACAAAAAAATATATACTTTTTTTTTTTTCAATCTTTTTCAATTTTCATTTTTTATTATTTTCAATTATTTCATTTTTCCCAATTTTTTCATTGTTTTCATATTTTGCAATTTTGAATGATTTCATTTTCCTTTATTTAACTTTTAATTATTTGATTTTTTTTCATTTAATATTTTAAATTATGGTTATGGTTCCCAGAGGGAGGTAATGTGTGTGTGTGTGTGTGTGTGTGTGTGTGTGTGTGTGTGTGTGTGTGTGTGTGTGTGTGTGTGTGTGTGTGTGTATGTTACTCGCAAAATCGAAGTTTTTTCAAGTATATTGGTCGGTTGCGTTTGTGGTTCTGTCTGTCTGTTTGTTTGTTTGTCACCGGCCTACAGGTCACAATTCTAAACCGATTGTCACGAAACTTTACGAAGTTGTATAGGTCGTCCCAATTGAGAAGCCTATTGTTTTTGGGGTCAAAAGGCCAAAAGGTCAACATTGGCCAAAGGTTTGGCCAACTTTGGTCAACATTTGGTCTGGTTTGGTCATTTGGTTTGGTTTAGTCAACATTGGCCAACTTTGCTAAATTTCTAAAATCCTCAATTTTTATGAGATTGACTTGAAATTTGAGGAGGACTTGCATATCTGGTCACTGAATTCAACCACCAAGTATATTTGAGGTCAACATAGGCCAAAAGGTTAACATGGGCCACATTTCTAAAATCCTCAATTTTCATCCAATTGACTTGAAATTTGAAGAGGACTTGCATGTCTGGTCACTGAATGCAAACACCAAGTATTTTGAGGTCAACATAGGCCAAAAGGTCAACACAGGCCAAGTTTTTTAAATCCTCAATTTTCATCCGATTGACTTAAAAATTGAACAGCATTTGCACATTGAATCACTAAATAGGGAAACTAACTATTTTTAAGGTCAAAAGGTCAAAGGTCAACTCAAGGTCAACCTTCCAAAATCATCATTTTTCATCTGAAAAATCGTCACTTTTCTTCCTGTTGACCCGAGCTTTGATCAAGATTGTCAATTTTAATCTTGATGAAATGGACAATTTTCTGTATCAATGGAATTTTTTTTCTTGGGGGTGGGGGGCGGATTTTTCAAGTATCGTGCTCTGCCTGACGTCTTCTTGTTTGTGTGTGTGTTTGTTTGTTTGTTTGTGCGTTTGTGTGTGTTGTGTGTGTGTGTGTGTGTGTGTGTTTGTGTGTGTGTATGTTTGTTTGTGCTGTGTGTGTGTGTGTGTGTGTGTTTGTTTGTGTGTGTGTGTGTTTGTGTGTTGTGTTTGTATGTTTGTTTGTTTGTTTTTGTGTGTGTGTGTGTGTGTGTTTGTGTGTGTTTGTTTGTGTGTGTTGTGTGTGTGTTTGTTTGTATGTGTGTGTGTGTTTGTTTGTATGTGTGTGTGTTTGTGTGTTGTGTGTGTATGTTTGTGTGTGTTTGTGTGTGTTTGTTTGTGTGTGTTGTGTGTGTGTTTGTTTGTATGTGTGTGTGTTTGTTTGTATGTGTGTGTGTTTGTGTGTTGTGTGTGTATGTTTGTGTGTGTTTGTGTGTGTGTGTGTTTGTGTGTTGTGTGTGTATGTTTGTTTGTGTGTTTGTGTGTGTGTGTTTTTGTGTGTGTTTGTCTGTCTGCTCACTTATACTTGCCTACAGGTCACAATTTTAATCCAATCCTCACAAAACCTCAACAAGTGGTAGAGTTGGTGGTCCAACAGAATCCTATTTTTGAGGTCACAAGGTCAAAAGTTCAACATAGGGCACAGGTCAACCACATTTTTCAAATTTCTGAAATCCTCACTTTTCATCCATTTGACTTGAAATTTGATAAGGATCAGCTGACTGACTGAATATCAGCTGACTGAATTCAACCAACAACTATTTTTGAGGTCAACATAGGCCAACGGTCAACCATTTTTTTTTTTTTTCTAAAATGTTCAATTTTCAAAATAATGAAAGATTTAGAAAAAAAATTTATATATATATATATATATACAGACTTGGCATTTAATATGGAATATTTTTTTTTTCTTGACTTGGGTTTACTTTCTTAACTCAGTATATCAATCTGGTGAGTTTCTTTTACACTTTGGTGATTTATTTGTTAAAAGAACCATGTCACTGATTGTCTGTCGCAGCAAGAAGTCAACAACAGGATTATATCACAGGTGGCGTGGCAAAATGTACGGACAGGTGCATTTGACGATTGGCTTCACAGTCGGGTATACAAGGGTTGTTGCGTTCTGTATTAGTGGAAAACAACTGCTGCACGTCTCCAAAAGTTATTGCCGCTTCCTCTGGAGATGGTCCGTCAACTCGACAATGCTGTTTGTCATGGAGTGGTGGCTTTACGAAATTACAGCATGAAAGAGCGTGCTCTTGCTCGGCAGTATGGCATCACTCAAGGTCAGGTGTCAAAGATCCTGAAACGAAATGCTCAGAGGGGTGTCCCTACTCCAATACCGAGGCCAGGACGTCCTCGCAGAACCACAAGGAGGAATGATCGCCAGCTGCACCGGTTAGTCCGCAATGGCCGTACCAAGTCAGCTAATCGACTGAGGGCTGAGTGGCAGCAACTGACAAATGTGCCTGTATCCAGAAGGCGAGTCAACCAACGACTGGTTCAAGCAAGCTATCGTGCCAGGCGTCCCCTGAGAAAGCCACGCCTGAACAGACAACACAGCCAGCGCCGATTGCAGTGGGCCAGAGAGCACCATCAATGGCAGCCAGGACACTGGAATCACGTGACCTTCAGTGACGAGTCTAGATTTCTGGTCTATCGTCAAGATGGCCGCGTCCGAGTGCGCAGACAAGTGCATGAAGCCTACAACAAAGATTGTATATTGCCAAGAGTCCAAGCTGGAGGTGGTGGGGTGACCGTTTGGGCTGCTTTTCATGCAGGGGGCAAAACTGACCTGGTTGTTCTGAATGAAAACCTGAACCAGTTCAAGTACAGGGCCATTCTGGAAGAAACATTGCTTCCATTTGCTCGTGCAGCCTTTCGAGGAAACTTTGTCTTCCAAGATGACAATGCACGGCCTCATCGTGCTCGCATGATCCAACACTTTCTTGCTGACCGTGGTGTAGAGCATATGGAGTGGCCTGCCATGTCCCCGGATATGAATCCGATAGAGAACTTGTGGGCAGAATTAACGCGTCAAATCGACCACTTGGACCAGCAGCCGACCTTTGTGCGTGAATTGCAGCAGACTATTGTAACTGCATTGCAAGTGATTCCTGTCCAAACCTTGGCAAATCTCGTGAACAGCATGCCTCAACGTGTACGTGCACTCCTGAATGCTCGTAGGGGTTACACGAAGTACTGAACTGTAATTTTACTGTCTGTAATCCCAGTCGTAATTTAACTTTTGTTTTTGTTAAAAAAAATTTTGGCTAATGTGCAAAATAAAGAGATACTTCTGGAAAATGCACAGAAGTTCAACACAGTACTATCCATGAATTGAGTTCGATATCAGTTTACATCACTTTCAAGGATCAATTTATTTGCTTCAAAATGTCAAATGTGGTTTTTGTTTCTTTTAAAGGTCACATTAACAAAATCTAGAATAATTTCAACATAATTCCAATGAACTTTTGGTTCTAAAACATCTTGAAAAGTAAGTTCACCCCCACAAAAAAAATATTCCATATTAAATGCCAAGTCTGTATATATAAATATATATATTGTTGCGGATTTGAGAATCCTGTGTTTGTAAATATCACCCTCTGTAAGTAATGTCATTATCTTTGTAAATACCTCCATTTATGTAAAGGTCAAAGGTCGTCCCCTTATTTAGTCCATCGCATGCACGTAGACAATCATATACCCTTCTAAGTAGTTATTTCTTTATTATGTGTTCCAGTTTAAGGCTCTGTTGCCCATTAGTTGACACTGCATTGCACCGAATCGAATAAGATAGATCCCCTTTTTCAAATTCCCCCAAAGCCTTCATTTCCAACTGCATCATTGCCAACTGCATTATTGCCAACTGCGTTTGCCGCCATTATGGCGTGGTCAGCTCGGGGAAGAAGGGCGTGCCCGCCCATCGTCATCAAGGGTGGAGCCAGAGAGCCCGTGCCCACCAATCGGCACTGCGGAGAGCGACCCGGTAGGCGTGCCCTCTTAACCCGTGGCTTGATCGTGGAAAAAGCCATAAAAGGAGGTTGGGAGGGACTGCTTGAAAAGATGAGCTCGGAGTCGGACATGAGGCAGAGCAGCTCATTTGAGGGGAAGCTGAGAGAGGTCTTTGAGAGAGGCGCTGGACCGCAGACAGATTCTGTGAAGTAGTAAAGGAGCGTCGGAGACGCAGGAGGCGGAGGACGCGTGAGACAGCTGCCGGTGTGAAACCGAATACGTGGAGCTGCCGGCTCCTCGCTGCCAGCCCGAAGCGGGGCTGTGTGCCAGGTTTTGCCTCTAACCCACAAGCGTGGACCAAAGCGCGAGCTTGGAGCCGAACCTCGACACCTACCATCTACCTGGACCCTCCTCTGCCGACCCGTACCATCCCTGCCATACCATCCTTTTGTGTACGTGAGTTTGTCTTGTTTGTTTTGTCCTTGGGGTTTAAGTAAGCCTGTATAGATAAGTAGAATTGCACTGTGTCTCCTTCTTCTGTAAATTGCTTTCGTTTTCTTTCCTTCTCCCTTGGTTTCTTTGGTTTTGTACAATAGTTAGTAATAAATACCAGTGTTCTTCCTACCTTTGCCTTCTTCTTCTTCCTCGTCCGATCATCCTTGTCTTTTCCATCATTGAATACCTGTGGCACGATTTGGCCAACGCATAGGAATCGGGTTTAGTACTTGCTAATGGTTCGAGCCGCGGGCTGCTAACCCGCTCGGCAAATAACATCTTGTCCGTGGTTTCGAATGGGGCTATCCACCGGCTTCATGGAGATGTTGGTGGAGGTGTACGGGACTCCCTTGACCAATCACCTCGGCCAATCTCACCCCACGAAGAAGCGGGATAGTTCCAGGACCGGGGAGACAGCCAGCTTAACAGGACAAGGGGCCTTGCTAACAGGCTAACACCCCTTGCTAACAGGAGAGCCGTCCCCCGTTTCCGCAACAATTGGTGTCAGGAGTGGGATTCGGACCTGAAGTGCGCTCAGTGCACTCAAAATTACGAGCGGCCGAAATTCTGTTTAAAATCCAAATTAAGTCGTGCCATGGATGATCAAGGCGACCGGATGCCGGTGGGTGAGTTAGAAAGGGGGGTGGAATCGACCCAGGATCCCGGGGAGGCAGTGGGAGTAATAATGGAGGAGGAGAGCAATGAGGATGTGGTAGCAGAGGTTTCAGGCGCACAAGATGGCGGCCTTGCGCA
This sequence comes from Myxine glutinosa, assembly GCF_964187855.1. Lineage (NCBI taxonomy): Eukaryota > Metazoa > Chordata > Myxini > Myxiniformes > Myxinidae > Myxine > Myxine glutinosa. The sequence continues at coordinate 391,114,033 of NC_136261.1, forward strand.
CGTGGTTGCGGCAGCACAAAATGGCGGCGCCACGGAGGCCGAGCCAGCGGTGGCAGCTGGGGCCGCTGTGCAAATCGGGTTTGACCTCAGATTATTCCTGACCCAACTGGATGCAAAAATGGATAGATTCTGGCAGCAATTGGGAGACCAAATTGAAGCAACAATGGACGAAATGAGGGCCGATAGAGAGGGAATGGAAAACAGAATAGGTGACCCAATAAAAAAAATGGGGGAGAACAGAGACCGCAGGTTGGGCGAGCAGGGCACACGGGTGCACGACGAGGTAACACGACTCGGGGAGCGCAGGTTGAGCGAAGTGGAGAAAAGCACAGGTAACTGGACCAGGGTAGACATCGCAACCCGGGGTATGGAAAAGCCGGCGACCGCCGAGGTAGAAAAGGAAATTTTATTCGGACCAGCGGTCGTCGAGGGAAGAAAAAAGAAATTAAGTCTGAACCATTCGAAGCAGTAGTGGAAATTGGAATTGGAGAGACCAGGGACTTAGAAAAGCACTCGCGGCAGGGAGGAATGGATTATGTGCAAAGTCCGTGCTCACATCACGATGCTGTGCTTAATAACCCCAATAAAGATTTGCAGGTGTTGTTGGAGCGAAGAAGAAGAAGCGCCCAGGTGAGTCGTGCTGTATATTGTGCGGGGAGATTTTGTAAAAGAATGTTTGGTGCAGAAAGAATTTTCGGGTGCTTGGGATCGAGAAAGCATCCGGGCGTTGGTGAAGGGTCCCCTGTGAGTGGTGTGAGTGGAAATGGTGCGCTTGTGAGGAAATAGTGTGCGTCGGAGAATGAATGCACGACAGAGTATGAGTGTGAAACCGAGTGCAGGCGAGAATGCACGTCGGAGTGTATGGAGTGTGACACGGAGAGTGAGTTGGTGGTGGCGCAGGTGTGAGAGGGCACATCGGAGCGTGAGTGTGAAACCGAGTGCGAGCGAGAATGCACGTCGGAGTGTACGGAGTGTGACACGGAGAGTGAGTTGGTGGTGGCGCAGGTGCGAGAGGGCACATCGGAGCACGAGTGTGAAACCGAGTGCGAGCGAGAATGCACATCGGAGTGTGACACGCAGAGTAAGGTGGTGGTGGACCGTGTGCGAGAGTGTACACCTGAGTTGGTAGTGGCGCAGGTGCGAGAGAGCCCATTGAAGCGCGTGAGTCGGTGGATGCAAGAGTGCACCCCCATGAGTGGTACGGAGTACGTACCGAGGGAGAGTGCGCAAGACGGTGCGTGAGGAGGTGTGTTAAGGAAGTGTGCGAACGACGAGTGTGCGCAAGAAGGTGCACGAGAGGTGTGGTGTGTTACAAGGAGTGCGGTGGTGGAATGGACGGAGTGTGTGGAATGTACGGGCGGCGTTGGAACGCCGGGTTTGGTGAGTGTAAAAAGGAACGCGTGGTGTGAGCATGTCCGGGGAGCATCAACGTTAAACGGGGCAGCGTTTAAGGTGATGGATAGCCGACGCGAGTACTCCGCGCACGGTGCGCTTTGTTTGCAGCGAGGACCGGCCCGGACCGTAAGCGCGTAGCTCTTCAGAGTGTCGCGCATGATTCGGGCCGGGTCCCGCACTGAATGGTCAGTGCCGCATCAGAGCGGCGATCGGCGCGATTCCGGGGGAGGGGGGCCAGGTCAGCCCTTCGCCCCCTGGCGGGGACGGGGTTCCGACCGGGCGAGATTGAGCCATCGGGCCGGAGACCGCAAGGATCCGCGCCGAGATGGTGCGTGGAATCTCGGCCCGACCAAACTGCCTCCCCTGAACCGAATGCCGGACGGACTCAACCTGCAGGTGACCAAACCACCCGAATTCATTGCTCGGCTTTGCGAAGCCGAGTTTTAATGATGTCATGACGTACCGAGAGGCTCAGTTATAGCGGACTGTGATGATAATAGTGTTTTGATCCGAAATTTAGAATAGTGAATAGGATTGGCAGAAATGATTGGCAAATTAATAATTGGTAAACTGATTGGCAGGGATTGGCAAATTTCGATTTGCAGGAATTTGATGGCAAAATTGATACTGGAAGATGCCCGATGTGGTGGGATGGCAACTCTGCCATCCCTCACACCCACGGGGCACATGAGCACTAGCTATGGGGTTTATGGCAGTGTAAGCTCGCTGAGGGAGGGTTTGGATAATTGTATAAGGATCTAGAGAAGATTGACAATAGGTAACTGGATATTTAAGTAGCGACATTATACCTGTAGTGGGGACGTAGAGAGTAGGGTAGTTGGATTATAACGACAAGGGAGCGCAATAATATAAGGGGTGACGGGGAAGCACGAGTTTTAGAAGGGCACCAGGTAGATCAGATGATGCCGTGTGTGTGAGAGTCTTAGTATCGAGCAAATGAGGAATTGCTAGGCAATGCTCGGGAAGGATGTGTGTATGAGCATGGGAGAATTTGGGTGCCTGAGGCAATGGTTTGGAGAGTTAGAAGTGTATTGTGAAAAGTGTGAGGTGATTGTGAGTTGTATTGAGCGTGGAAGTGTATGGAGCAGTGTATGAGTGAGTAATGGTGATTGGGCGTTGTATTGAGCAAATGGTCGCGGAGGAAGGAGGGTGCAGGAGGCACCAGGTGTAGGAGTGATTGCACAGGTGTGCCAATACAGGTGAGCATGGTTGAATGAAATTTTTGGTATGGAATATATGGATTATGGAATGGATGGTGTGGAGTGAGTATGGTGGAAACTGTGGAGTGGAGTGGATGGTGCGAAGGTGTGTATGGGGAGGGTGGACCCCATCACGAACACCCGGGGAGGGTAGTTTAAGAGCTAGGTAGAGGGTATAGGTAAATTGTGGTTGGATATTGGCATCTGTGGTGCGTGTGGAAGAATGGTGTTTGGATGGGTGCATTAGTGACATGGAAATGGCTTGGCGTGTGGCCTGTTAGTGTGTGTAGTTAAATGGGCACTCCGCCACTGTGAGGATGTCGGCCAGGTGAGGCCGCAGGTGGGCTCTGGGAGCCGTTAGAGTTCAATGGGGCCCGAGGATCCAGAGGAAGGACCCGGGTAGCCCAGTGCCAGAGAGGGAACCGAGGGGGTAAGCGCCAAGGAGGGCCTTCCCCAGGTAGATAGGTTAGGGTAAGGAGCAGGTAAGCTCGGAGGCAACTGCAGTGGTGGAGGTGTGCAGGTGGGTAGACCTGCTGGGAGAGCCACACGACCCAGTCCTGAAATTGTGCAAAGGCACAGGGAGTTGAACCAGGGGAGTGAGACCCCAAATTGATGAAGCACCACAGCTTGGTCAATGGGAGTTTGGTTCTTAAACCGCATAGAGTGTAAGACGGCCAATGGTTTGGCCGGGAAAGACCCCGGGTAGTGTAAAGTGTGTTAATGTCATTTAGGAAGTAGTTAGGATTAAAATCTCCTCGCACCATCTACATCCACTCACCTGAGGTGACAGAAGTCCACACCATGCCATGTTTTGGTTATTTTTGTGCAAATGTTTGGATTGTGAGACGCATCATGATGTGGGTGTGACATTGTGTTGTTGTTCCATCTCTTCCTCCTTAAGAGGGATTGATGATGAATTGGTGATGGCAAATTTTGGATTAGTGGAATTGTGACGAATTTGGTATAGGGGAGATATGGGGAAGACGTGACATTAGTGACGAATTGGTAAGTGTGTAGATTTTGTAAATATGGGTAAGGGCAAGGGTGGAGTAGGTGACCGGGGGGGGTGGCGTACGGTAGGGACGAGCTTTCTCACTTCGCTCTCCGTACGCACATCACCTTGCATTGCCTTTGTTGATGTGTACCCTTATGACCGTACCCCTCGCTAACCTGTCTTCTCTGTCTTCCTTCCCCGACCCATGCATCGTGCTCTCTGGTCACTGAGGGGAGCATGCGGGAGGCCGAGTCTGTGTGCCTGAAATTTCCGCAACCAGCTGCCTGCATCCACGCACCACTTATGGACCACAGTCTGTGGCCAAGCACCACTTATGGACCACAAGCTTTGTGGCATGGCCCCTCTGCTGGGACCGGCCAGGTTGGCCAGAGGAAGATCTTGCTTGCGGACCTCAGTGACGTGGCACCTATGCCCTACAGGTGAACCACCCATAGTCGGCCCCTGTGGGCCGTAAATAAAAAAAGATGGACACATTGTGTGCCTTTTTATCTTTACAAATAGGCCACAAGCAAGAAGAACAAGAAAGACAACATCAAGAACGACAACGGCCAGCAGAGGGAGCTGAATAGGGAGACCAGCATCAGTTGTTTTTTTATTTGAACGGTGGTGACTGTGCACTGACTGGTGCTTTATGGTGCTTTGGTGTTTATTGGTGCTGGTGCGTCGATGCAGTGCATGCTGTCTCCTCCCCTCCCACAGGATTTTCTTTTTGTTCCCCCAAAAGAAAAATCACAGGTCCTGGGTTGCGTTGTGAAAATAATGAAATAGCGTCACTTGTAAATAATGCTCCCCACCATACATGTTTAGTTTGAAAACCATTCCGCAATTCGGTTATCCTGTGGGCGTGAATCTGTTAGGCAGGGTGCAATGCAGCAGAGGGACATACTTATTTGTGTTTTAAAACTGTCACACTCAGGGTCAGATTAATTGTAGAGGGAATTACACCTGCGTGTCACATTAAGTTAAAGTTTTATAGGCCCGGGACGTGCCTGGAGGATGAGGGTGCCGTGTTGCGGATTTGAGAATCCTGTGTTTGTAAATATCACCCTCTGTAAGTAATGTCATGATCTTTGTAAATACCTCCATTTATGTAAAGGTCAAAGGTCGTCCCCTTAGTTAGTCCATCGCATGCACGTAGAAAATCATATACCCTTCTAAATAGTTATTTCTTTATTATGTGTTCCAGTTTAAGGCTCTGTTGCCCATTAGTTGACACTGCATTGCACCAAATCGAATAAGATAGATCCCCTTTTTCAAATTCCCCCAAAGCCTTCATTTCCAAATGCATCATTGCCAACTGCATTATTGCCAACTGCATTTGCCGCCATTACAGCGTGGTCAGCTCGGGGAAGAAGGGCGTGCCCGCCCATCGTCTTCGGTGGAGCCAGAGAGCCCGTGCCCACCAATCGGCACTACGGAGAGCGACCTGGTAGGCGTGCCCTCTTAACCCGCGGCTTGATCGTGGAAAAAGCCATAAAAGGAGGTTGGGAGGGACTGCTTGAAAAGATGAGCTCGGAGTCGGACACGAGGCAGAGCAGCTTGTTTGAGGGGAAGCTGAGAGAGGTCTTTGAGGGAGGTGCGCTGGACCGCAGACAGATTCTGTGAAGTAGTAAAGGAGCGTCGGAGACGCAGGAGGCGGAGGACGCGTGAGACAGCTGCCGGTGTGAAACCGAATACGTGGAGCTGCCGGCTCCTCGCTGCTAGCCCGAAGCGGGGCTGTGTGCCAGGTTTCGCCTCTAACCCACAAGCGTGGACCAAAGCGCGAGCTTGGAGCCAAACCTCTACGCCTACCATCTACCTGGACCCTCCTCTGCCGTCCCATTTCATCCCTGCCATACCATCCTTTTGTGTACGTGAGTTTGTCTTGTTTGTTTTGTCCCTGGGGTTTAAGTAAGCCTGTAAAGATAAGTATAATTGCACTGTGTCTCCTTCTTCTGTAAATTGCTTTCGTTTTCTTTCCTTCTCCCTTGGTTTCTTTGGTTTTGTACAATAGTTAGTAATAAATACCTGTGTTCTTCCTACCTTTGCCTTCTTCTTCTTCCTCGTCTGATCGTCCTTGTCTTTTCCATCATTGAATACCTGTGGCACGATTTGGCCAACGCATAGGAATCGGGTTTAGTACTTGCTAATGGTTCGAGCCGCGGGCTGCTAACCCGCTCGGCAAATAACATCTTGTCCGTGGTTTCGAACGGGGCTATCCACCGGCTTCGTGGAGATGTTGGCGGAGGTGTACGGGACTCCCTTGACCAATCACCTCGGCCAATCTCACCCCACGAAGAAGCGGGATAGTTCCAGGATGGGGAGACGGCCAGCTTAACAGGACAAGGGGCTAACCACCCCTTGCTAACGGGAGAGCCGTCCCTCGTTTCCGCAACAATATATATATATATTTGACTTTTGAAATTATTTTGATATTGAAAAAATAATAATAGTGGGGTTGTACAAAATAATAAAAGAATACAAAAACACACGTAAAATACACCTTAGAAACACGTCCTGGCAAGGGACTGCAATCTCTGATTGCTCTTTCTTGCTAATATTTGTGATGGTTCATATAAGATCTCAGGAAGAATATGACATCGCGTCATTTTTGCCACGCCCTTAACAGGCACTTGCCGTGCCTCAAATAAACTTTAACCACGCCCTTAATAAACCCTCACCAACCCATATATATATCTGCTCCTTCCTTTTAAGGTTAATTGAAGTTTTTCAAAAACATTATTTTGTTCCTATGTATGTGGATACTTAACTTCTGTTTCTAGAAGTACACATTGAGATATCGTGTAAAAAATGTAACTCAACGGAATCCTCACTATAAATTTATATAAATAAAATCATTATAAAAAAATATATTGTTAAAATAATCATAAAAGTAAGTTGCTTGGAATTTTTGGGTATACATTAAGGTTGGGGTATGGCACGGGCACGGTCAGCCAAATGTCCCCCTTCTCATATACCTGTGTTCTTGACTCGAGCTCGTTCTGATATTGACGATCTCCCGTTCCATGTAGGACATTGGATCGGATGGGAGTAATCACATACTGTAAATATAACTCTTTCCAAGGTCTCTGGGACTGCCAAACCAGCTTCCTGGACAAGGAAATGCACTGTTTTACCATCAACTTCCCAGCAGTCCTTGTTGGGGAAGTAAAAATTTGGAATTTGGAACAAGCACCAATCACCAATATGATACTGAAGGAGCTGGGGCTCCCACGTCGATCGGAAGAATGGACGCGCCAAAAAGCTGGAATTCATCCGAGTTGCTTTAATCAAACCAAACACTCAGGCACTCTGAAAAGCCCGTTTATCGGGCAGCAATATATATACATATTATCCCGGAGCGTTTGCCCAGGAAAGGCGAGAGGGGGCATGGCCCAGCGTCCTGGCTGCGGCCTGGCAAGTTGAGGGCGAGCCTGCCCGGGCGTCCCGACCGAGGCCTGGCAAGTTGAGCGCGGGCCTGCCCGGGCGTCCTGGACGAGCCCGGCATGGTGATCGCTCCGCGTCCTTGATAGGTGCAAGGCGATTGTGAAAACCCAGCGGTAGCCGCTACACACGTCCCCCCAGAATCGACTTGCACCGGCAGGGTCAATTTGAGGGGGGTCCTGATGACCCGGCCGAAGCGACCCCTGGCGGGTCATGGGAGGGGGTCCGGTGTGGTGGTGGGCGGTCGAGTGGGGGGCACCGTGGACGGGGGGCGGCCTCGCCGCGGCGGAAGGGCCACCCGTGGTGGGTGGTCGACGTCCACGTGCGCCGACTTGAGGCGGTCCACCGCAATCCGGTCCGACCTGCCGCCGATGTCGATGACGAACGACTTGTCGTCCCGTCGCAGCACCAGGAAGGGCCCGTCGTACGGCGGCCGGAGTGGCCCCCGATGTGCGTCGTGACGCACAAAAACATACTCCGCTGTGCGAAGTGCTGGGGGGACGTAGGACTGGGGGTCACCATGGTGGGATGTTGGCACGGGGGCAAACCGTCGGGCGGCCTCCTGGAGGTCCGAGCGCTGGTGAGCTGCGGACCAGGGACTGGTAGCGTCGGGCACGAATTCGCCCGGGACGCGTAGCACCTGGCCATAGACAAGCTCGGCGGTGGATGCCTGGAGGTCCTCCTTGGGGGCCGTGCGGAGGCCCAAAAGGACCCACGGCAGCCGGTCGGCCCAACCGCCGTCTTGAAGGCTGGCCATGAGCGCGGCCTTCATGGAGCGGTGGAATCGCTCGCACAACCCGTTTGCTTGGGGGTGGTAGGCCGTAGTACGGTGGAGCTAGACCCCCAGGTTGCGGGCGACCGCGCCCCACAGCTCGGAGGTGAACTGTGGTCCGCGGTCTGACGAGATGTCCGCCGGTGCGCCGAAGCGGGCGACCCAGGTGGCGATGAAAGCCTGCGCCACGTCGGCGGTGGTGGTGGAGACGAGGGGAACGGCCTCCGGCCACCTGGTGGTCCTGTCCACCATGGTGAGCAGGTGTGTGAACCCCCGTGACGGGGGCAGGGGGCCCACCAGATCCACGTTGACGTGGTCGAAACGTCGTTCGGGCACGGTGAAAGGTGCCAGCGGGGCCTGGGTGTGTCGGTGGACCTTGGCCCGTTGGCAGGCCGTGCAGGTGCTGGTCCAATCGCGGACGTCCCGACGAAGGCCGTGCCAGACGAATCGCGCCGACACCAGCTTCTGGGAAGCTTTCCGGCCCGGGTGGGAAAGGCCGTGGAGGGAGGCGAAGATGCGGCGTTGCCAGGTGACGGGCACGATGGGGCGAGGCTGGCCTTGGGAGACGTCGCAGAGCAGGACAGTGTCCGCGAAGGGGATGTCGGCCAGGCGGAGGCCCGTGTCCGCCGCCCGGAGGGCTTGCACCGTGGTGTCGGTGGTTTGGTCCGCCGCCATAAGCGCAAAGTCCACGCCCAGGTGGACCGCATTCGCGCTGGCCCGGGAAAGACAGTCGGCCACAGCGTTGTTTCTGCCGGCGACGTGCCGGATGTCCGTGGTAAACTCCGACACGGTGGAGAGGTGGCGCTGTTGGCGGGCCGACCACGGCTCCGTGACCTTGGCCATGGCGTAAACCAACGGCTTGTGGTCGACGAACGCCGTGAAAGGTCGGCCCTCCAGGAGGTGGCGGAAATGGTGGACGGCCAGGTGTAGACCGAGGAGCTCCCGGTCAAACGTGCTGTATTTGAGCTCGTTCGGCCAGAGCTGCCGGCTGAAAAAAGCGAGTGGCTGCCAAACCCCGTTCACCCATTGCTCATGTACGGCGCCCACTGCGTAGTCGGAGGCATCCGTGGTGAGGGCGATGGGAGCGTTGAGCACCGGGTGAGCGAGCAGTGTTGCGTCGGCGAGGGCCCGCTTTGAGCTTTGGAAGGCCGCATCCATTGCTGCGGACCAGGCAATGTCGTGCTTGGCCGGCTTGCCCCGGAGGGCTTCGTAGAGGGGCCGCATGATTTGAGCAGCGCGGGGCACGAAGCGGTGATAAAAATTCACCATTCCCAGGAATTCCTGCAGGGCCTTTATGGTGCGGGGATGCGGGAACGTGGTGATGGCCTCGACCTTGGTTGGCAGCGGCACGGCCCCGTTCTTGGTGATGTGGTGGCCCAAAAAATCAACGGCCGTCGTGCCGAAGTGGCATTTGGCCGGGTTGACGATGAGGCCGTGCTCGCTGAGGTGCCCGAACAGTGTTCGGAGGTGGAGGAGGTGCTCGGCCCGGGACGTGCTGGCGACGAGGATGTCGTCCAGGTAAACGAAAAGGAACGGCAGGTCACGCAGCACACCGTCCATCAAGCACTGGAACGCCTGAGCCGCGTTCTTGAGACCAAACGGCATCCGCAAGAATTCGAATAAGCCGAACGGCGTGATGACTGCCGTTTTAGGGACGTCGGCCGCCCTGACAGGTACCTGGTGATATCCCCGTATGAGATCAATTTTCGAAAAAATGACCCGTCCCGCCAGACGGGCGGAGAAGTCTTGGATATGCGGGATCGGGTACCTGTCGGGGGTGGTAGCATCATTGAGACGGCGGTAGTCGCCACACGGGCGCCATCCACCCCCCGGCTTTGGCACGATGTGCAGTGGCGAGGCCCACGCGCTATCGGAGCGCCGCACGATGCCGAGGTGCTCCAACGCGTCGAATTCGGCCTTCGCCACGGCGAGCTTGGCTGGGTCGAGGCGGCGGGCCCTGGCGTAGACCGGCGGGCCCGTGGTTGGTATGTGGTGCTCGATCCCATGCCGTACTGCGACGGCCGAAAACGGCGGCCGCGTGAGGGCCGGGAACTCCGTGAGCAGGCGAGCAAACTCGTTCGCCGCCGGGACGGCGCATGCCAGCTCGGTCGGCGCGGAGCTGCTCAATGTGCATACCAGGGAGCTGAAGGTTTCGGCGTTGATTAAACGACGCCGTTGGACGTCCACCAGCAGTCCGTGTGCGCAGAGGTAGTCGGCGCCTAGCAGAGCCATGGGCACGTTTGCGGTTACAAACGTCCAAGCAAAGCGTTGGCCGCCGAAGCAGAGGGTGACGTTGCGCGGGCCGAAGGTGCGGATGGTCGATCCGTTGGCTGCAACCAAGGAGGGGCCGCAAACCGCGGATTGCCTGTCCTGGTCAGAGGCGGGTATGACGCTCAGTTGGGCGCCGGTGTCGCACAGGAAGCGCCGTCCGGACGCTTTATCCGTGATGAACAGTAAGTTGCCCGTGTGGCCGGCGCTCATGGCTGGTAATGAACGCCGGCCCGGCCGTTTCCCGGCCTGCCGAAGGTGCACGGGGGTCGGCATGTCCGGGCCTTCTGTCCGAACCTGGCATGATAGTAACACCACGCTTAGTCAGGTGGAGGCCCCGGTCGTCGTGCTGGAGGTGGTCGGCTCGGTGTAGCGGCCGCCAATTGCGTCGGCAGTTCGGTCGTCGACCGTGCCGGGTGCTCGGGCGCCATGGGTGTTGCGTCGGACGGCGGTGGGTCCCATGTCGCCGCTGCGATGCGCTGTCCTGCGGCGGAGATCTTGTCGGCTTCTCTGGCAAGGGCCCGGGGATCTGTGATCGTCGTGCTTGCCAGGGCGAGGCGTACCGGGTTAGGCAGCTGACGGAGGAACAGCTCCCGGAACAGGAATGCCGGAGAGTGCTCGCCGAGCAGTGAAAGCATGTAGTCCATTCGCTCGGAAGGGCGCGTGTCGCCGAGCTCGGGCAGGTCGAGCAGGCGCTGTGCGCGTTCCGCCGATGGGAGGGCGAAAGCGTCGAGGAGAAGCTTCTTAATCGCGCCGTATTTGTCAGCGGCTGGCGGGCTCTCGAGGAGGCTCAGGGCGCGGGCCGCGGTGGCCGAACCGAGCGCTGCTACCACATGGTGGAAGCGGGTGTCGTCGGCCGTGATGCCTCGCAGGGCGAACAGGGAATCCGCCTGTGCGAACCAAACCGCCGCGTGAGCCTCCCAGAAGGTAGGCAGTTTAAGGGCGACTGCCGTGTCCATGTCGGTAGGTCACCAATGAAGGAGCTGGGGCTCCCACGTCGATCGGAAGAATGGACGCGACAAAAAGCTGGAATTCATCCGAGTTGCTTTAATCAAACCAAACACTCAGGCACTCTGAAAAGCCCGTTTATCGGGCAGCAATATATATACATATTATCCCGGAGCGTTTGCCCAGGAAAGGCGAGAGGGGGCGTGGCCCAGCGTCCTGGCTGCGGCCTGGCAAGTTGAGGGCGAGCCTGCCCGGGCGTCCTGGACGAGCCCGGCATGGTGATCGCTCCGCGTCCTTGATAGGTGCAAGGCGATTGTGAAAACCCAGCGGTAGCCGCTACAATACTTTCGAAATGACCTATTCTGCCCAGAATGCTCGGCGCGCATGCTCGGAAACCCCAGGAAATATTGGCGCTCATGGCATCTTCTTCTTCGTTTGTATGTAGCACACGGCTGTGGGATAGCCTCATTGGCTGAGGGCGCTGCTGTGCTGCTGATGCAGTGCCCTGTGTCGGTTGGGGCAGGAATTTGGAATTTGTTCAAGGTGCCAGCGATAGTTCACCGACTCTTCGCGAGGGACATGTGGAATCTTTAAAGTACACCAACTAATGCCGCAGACGGAACGCCCAATTTAACGTCCATCCGAGGGACACACACTGATGAATCGCACTGCCTGTGCAACATTGGGAATGCCAGTTTATAGCCGGGTCAGGATTCGAACCCAGGTTAAACGACATGGACTTGGAGGGGAGTTGTGCGTGCCACCTCGATGCCATCCTGCAAGTCCTCGGATTTATGGAAAATCTGTTGCGAGTCTCTGATGCCCCCACTTCTGTTATATTAGGTGCCAAGGAATCTGGATTTAACAAGGAAATGTTAAGTCACGCATTTCGTTTACATATTACGTACGCACAAATGGCAGGATTCCATTGCGAGGTGTTGAATGGATAAGAACACAAAGGCAGGAAGAGCCATTTTTAATGATTATTTATCGTCTAATGGAAACTCTTGCTCTTCCATGAGTTTTGTTGTTGTCTTTTTTTAAATCTCACATGAGATGTTGATGAATCTCCATCGCAAAAGGAACTAATTCAGATCGCTTCGTCACCAGCACGAAAACGGGCTTTGCCGGCTGAGTGCAAGGGGCGGGGAGTCCCGCGAAGGCGGGGACTAATATGAAGGCGGGGCGTGGAGTGGGCGGGGCGTGTAGAGTGGGCGGGGCTTGAGAGCTTCCCCGTGGTCCCTGCGCTGCCGTGACGTCAGAAGGTTGTCGCCTTGCGTGGAGCATTAAACCGGGAGTGTTCGCTCTCCTCCAGTCGAACCTAGGGGTAAATTGTGCTCCGGGACACCGCGCGTGTCTGCACAGCCTGTCCGCATTGGGCACCGACAACTCGAGGTACTCACGCGCGTTTCTCCGCAATTCCCACTTTTCCCCTCCATTTGTTTATGGATTTAAAGGGGTTTTCACGACTACATTTCACGGAACATTTTCTCGTGAGAACAAAAGTTTAAAGTTTGACTCAATGACGTCACAATACGCGGACTGTGCGGACGTTGCGGATTGTCGATGTGTTTTCCACATGAAAAGGTTTCAGAATAGTTGATCCACAGCGGGATCTACTTATGATCGCTCGTTTACGTAAACGCAGCAAAACCCGAGACCGCTTTGTTTATTTAAATAAATAATTATATTAACGTTTCATTTGTTGTTGTTTGTTTGTTTTTTCGTCCTGTGACGTCACGTTCACCAGCCGTCTTGGTCTTCCACACAGGCTCACCATGCAAGGTCGCCTCCCGTCGGCTTGGTGTACCGCTTCACAGAGCCAGGGGGGCCCCGACCCCGGAGCGCCGACCGGGTCTCGGCCCGCGTCCCTGGCTGTGGAGTGCCGGGTCTGCGGAGACCGCGCCTCGGGATTTCACTATGGGGTCCACGCATGCGAAGGCTGCAAGGTACGCACAGGTGTCCCCCCTGCCATGACCTCGGTGCAAGGGTATCCCAAATGGTCTTTCACCCTCATCCCACCTTTTCATCAAATTTTTTTTCTCATTTTGGGGATGATGGGGAAGTCTTCTTCTTCTTTAACGGCAATTATTCCCACGTTCCGGTGGGGTTTGCAGGTGGAAGCTTTTCCCAAGTCTTTCACGAACCGGCTGGCGAGGCCTGACGTTCGACTAAAGTTATGGCAGGAATTTATAATTTGTTCAAGGTGATTTTCGGTGACAACTCGCCTACTCTTCACGATGGATCTATAAGGTCCACCAACTGTCCGCAGACCGGACGCCTACGTCCGTCCGAGGGTTTAAAGCCGGGTCGGTACTCGAACCCAGGCTGGACAGCTTAGAGGCGATTATGGGGAACTCTCACGGATTTAAATCTGATGAATATGATGGGTGATGCATCACTACCAACTACCTGCAGGAGTCTAAGTACTACGCATGTGTTCGTTATGCTGAGGCTTCCTGCCACGTCCTCGGAAACCTCATTATATAATTTACCATTAGTAATATATTTTAATATTCCAATTATATGAGATTCCATTGTCGTTATTCCTGAAGCAAAACAAATATTATTTAACGTCCCTAATTATCCCACCTTATGTGATTGTCTGGGGGGTGGGGGGGTATGGGACAAAGTCTTTCACGAGCTTGCTTGCCTCACCTGGCCTGACAGATTGGATCCGACAGAAATTTAGCATTTGCCCAGGGTACCTGCGATAACTCGCCCCCCATTTGTCCACCAAGGAATGCCTGCAGATGGGACGTCCGGTCAACGTCCATCCGAGGGACGGCACACACAATGTTGAATCATCCTGCCTGTGAAACACCAGGATGACAGTTTATAACTGGTTCGGGATTCAAACCAAGGATAGACTGCTTAGGGCGAGTGTGTACCTCGAGGCCATCCTGCCGGTCCATTAAGAGGATACCAATCTACTTTCACACAAATAAATAAATAATTTGGGAAACAATTTTATTTTCCTTTTACCTCTGCCATTTTGTACACCGCTCCTTTCCTATGCCATCTCCAGGCATTGCAAATCGTCATTGCCGGGCACCGAAGCGGGCTCGGCAATGACGCACGCTGAAAGGGAGTACTCAGTTTTCACTCTGGTTGTTTGTTTGTTTTCATGCTTCTTGTTTGTTTGTTTGTTTCTTTGTCCAGGTGATATCTCAGCCATCCAATGAGCTAGGAAGCTGAAATTTGGGCACAATAGTGAGGAAGTACTTTGTCAAAAATGTTATTTTTTGTTGATTTGTTTCTTTTTTTGTTATTATTGTTTTTTGATTAATCAATTTTCCTTTCTCTTCTAGGCATTATCTCAGGCACCTTTTGAGTTAGGAAGCTGATATTTGGAAATGCCAATGACCAAGTGATTTGGCTGTAAAGGCTATTTATTGATTTATTGATTAATCAATTAATCGATTAATTATTTAATTATTTGATTAATTACTTAAAAAAATTTTTTTTTAGTTACAGATTCGAATGAAATAGTGGTGGTTTATGTGTTCTATTAGCCAAATGATTAGTTATTTAATTTTTTGTGATTTTTATTTATTTATTTGCATTATTAATCATTTATTTATTTTCTTTCTCATCTTGGCAATATCGCAGGCACCATTTGAGCAAGGAAGCTGATATTTGGACATGACAATGACCAAGTGTTGTGGCTGTAAAGGATATTTTTGATTTATTGATTGATCAATTAATCGATTAATTATTTATTGATTAATTAAATAATTATTTAAAAATTTTATTAATGACTTACTTAATAAAATTTCTAAAAAAGTTACATCTTCGGATGAAGCACTAGTGGTTTAGTTATGCTATTAGCCAATTGATTAAGAAAATATTTTATGACAATCTTTTATTGATTTTAATTATGCAATTAATCAATCAATTATTATTTAATTTTTTTATGATTTTTTTTTTTCATTATTAGTCATTTATTGACTTTCTTTCTCATCTGGGCAATATCTCAGGCACCTTTTGAGCTAGGAAGCTGATATTTGGACATGAAAATGACCAAGTGATTTGGCTGTGAAGGGTATTTTTGATTTATTGATTAATCAATTCATCGATTAATAATTATTTATTGATTAATAAATTATTTATTTACTTTTTTATTAATGACTTATTTAATTAAAATTTCTAAAAGTTACTTATATCGTCGGATGAAGCACTAGTGGTTTAGTTATGCTATCAGCCAATTGATAAAAAATATATTTTATGATAATCTTTTATTGATTTTAATTATGCAATTAATCAATCAATTATTGTTCAACCTTCCCTCCCAATACAGTCTCTATGAGCTGCACGGTGGTATTGCCGGGCGCTGAAGGCACCGCGCTGGAGGATATTTATTTATTTGGCATAGGGGCGGTGTACTTTGAAAGCATCTGTACTTGTTTACCTTTTTTGAAGGTGGATGGAATTTAGGTTTTCAAGCCTGTCTGTTTTGCCATCTGTTTGTTTGTCTTTGAATATGATATCTCAAAAAGTTGTGGACGGATTCAGATGAAATTTGGTGGCGATGTTGGGAATGTGACAAGGGTTAAATGATTAGGTTTTGATGAAGGTCCAGATACGAATCTGGATCTGAGAATTTTTAAAGGATTATTCACCACTTAACTTACCACCACTTAACACCACTTAAAGGATCTTAACTTATCCCTGGTGTTGGGCTAGCGGCTAGGGTGCTGGCTTAGGATAAAACCAAGGATCCTGGGTTCGAATCCCGGTCGATCGCTGAATTAACGCCAGGGGGGTTGACTCAGCCTGTCAACCTTCCGAGGTCGGCTAATTGAGTACCAGTTCACTGGTAATTCCCTGTTTGTCGTTAAAGGCGGCAAAAAGGGTTGGCGTCAGGAAGGGCATCCGGCCGTAAAACATTGCTTCAAATAGGGGACCGAAAAACAACAACAACCACGGTTCCTGAAAAAGGCCAACCCCCGCTTTGCGGGGAAAAATGGCCTCTAAAGGTGTTTTTTTTTTGTTTTTTTATTCACCACGGAGTTATAGAGCTAACACTGATATCATATAGCATGATATTTCAAAAATGTATGGACGGATTTGGAGGAAACTTGGTGGTTTATGGACAGATTTGGATGAAACTTGGTGGTTTATGGACGGATTTGCACGAAACTTGGTGGACTGGTTGGGTTGGTGACAAGGAAGAATTAATTTACTTTTGGTGAATATTTGAATCCAGATCCGAGAATACTTTAAATGATTCTTCACCATTGAGTTAGAGGGCCAACAACGATATGTATCGTGATATTTCAAAAAGTTGTTGACGAATTATGACAAAACTTGGTGGATGAGTTGGGTAAGTGACAAACAAGAACAAGCCGATGCGATTTTGGTTCAGGCCCGATTCCAGATCCGATCCATTAGTGGGATACAAAACATAAACTGCTCAGCCTGGCAGAGGTATGCATTCTACCGAGCGCAATTCTCGGTCACAATTGTATTTGATTGATGTGAAAGTGATCCTGGTCTTGTTGATATGTTTAGTGGACATTATAGAATACCTTCAGTGCTGCTATGGTTTCTGTGTTTATTGGAATTTCTTTCATTGTTTTATCCGTTTGTTTCAGATTTCACGGTTTATTTCAATGTTCCGCGATTGTTTAGAATTCCTCATTCAAAATTGGAATCTTTTTGTACTACCTTCTTTTGGCCCCACCCCCTGCCTTTGTCCAACTTTCTTTCTACATCATACGACATATTCATCTGGAACTGATTTGGCCCAAGTTCCTCGTAAACATCACGTGCAAGCATATCTGCTCAATCCAAATCGGAGATGACCATACAGGATTGTGGCCTTCATCGAGTGTCCGCCACTTAGTCCTAGATCTGTAATTGAGTTGCATCACCGAGAATAAAATCCTAACTTCATAAGACTGTTCATCAGATAATAAATGGTATGATGACAATGATGGTGCTGCGCACGATTCCTTTCTGGTGTATTGTCCCTCTAACCATCTGCTCCGCTGCTCTTCTCTGCAGGGATTCTTCCGGCGCACCGTCCGCATGAAGCTACAGTACGAGAAATGCAACCTCAGCTGTAAAATCCAAAAGAAAAACCGAAACAAGTGCCAGTTCTGTCGCTTCCAGAAGTGCATCCAAGTGGGAATGTCCCACAGCGGTGAGCGTTCTTTTTCCCGTTTTCCGACAGACCATTGCCGAACAGCACTCCTTGCGCAGCACTCCTTGGAGAGTGTTGTCTTTGAGAGGATATTTCTGTGTCTGGCCAGGTGTGCAAACTTCACAACCACTACAGAGTGAGGAGACTCACGAAACCGTATCATATAAAAACATTTCTCACATTGCAAAATACGGTTTGTAGTTGGGAAAATCCATAATCCAAACTGAAGGTACGAGCACAAATTAGTGCAGCCAACTACTGTAACCTGAACCACCAACTAGTGCAGCCAACTACTGTAACCTGAACCACCAACTAGTGCAGCCAACTACTGTAACCTGAACCACCAACTAGTGCAGCCAACTACTGTAACCCACACTACCAAATATTGCAGCCAACGACTGTAACCTGAACCACCAACTAGTGCAGCCAACTACTGTTACCCACACTACCAAATGTTGCAGCCAACGACTGTAACCTGAACCACCAACTAGTGCAGCCAACTACTGTAACCCACACTACCAAATGTTGCAGCCAACGACTGTAACCTGAACCACCAACTAGTGCAGCCAACTACTGTGACCCACACTACCAAATATTGCAGCCAACGACTGTAACCTGAACCACCAACTAGTGCAGCCAACTA
Source organism: Myxine glutinosa (assembly GCF_964187855.1). Lineage (NCBI taxonomy): Eukaryota > Metazoa > Chordata > Myxini > Myxiniformes > Myxinidae > Myxine > Myxine glutinosa. The sequence continues at coordinate 391,131,865 of NC_136261.1, forward strand.
CTGTAACCCACACTACCAACTATTGCAGCCATCGACTGTAACCTTAACCACCAACTAGTGCAGCCAACTACTGTAACCTGAGCCATCAACTAGTGCAGGCAACCACTGTAATCTGAACTGCCAACTACTGTAACCTGTATCACCAACTAGTGCAGCCAACTACGATAACCCACAGTACCAACTAGTGCAGCCAACCACTGTAACCTGTACCACCAACTAGTGCAGCCAACTACGATAACCCACACTTCCAACTAGTGCAGCCAACCACTGTAACCTGAACCACCAATGAGTGCAGCCAACCACTGTAACCTGAACCACCAACTAGTGCAGCCAACTACAGTAACCTGAACCACCAACTAGTGAAGCCAACTACTGTAACCCACACTACCAACTAGCGCAGCCAACTACTGTAACCTGAACCACCAACTAGTGCAGCCAACTACTGTAACCTGAACCACCAACTAGTGAAGCCAACTACCGTAACCCACACCACCAACTAGTGCAGCCAACTACTGTAACCTGAACTGTAAACTACTGTAACCTGTATCACCAACTAGTGCAGCCAACCACTGTAACCTGAACCACCAACTAGTGCAGCCAACTACTGTAACCAGAACCACCAACTAGTGCAACCAACTACTGCAACCTGAACGATCAACTAGTGTAGGCAACTACTGTAACGTGAACCACAAACTAGTGCAGCCAACTTCTGTAACCTGAACCACAAACTAGTGCAGCCAACTACTGTAACCTGTATCACCAACTAGTGCAGCCAACTACTGTAACCTGTATCACCAACCAGTGCAGCCAACCACTGTAACCTGAACCACCAACTAGTGCAGCCAACTACTGTAAACTGAACCACCAACTGGTGCAGTCAACTGCCATAACCCACACTACCAACTAGTTCAGCCAACCACTGTTATCTGAACCACCAACTAGTGCAGCCAACTACCATAACCCACACTACCAACTAGTGCCGCCAACCACTGTAACCTGAACCACCAACTAGTACAGCCAACTACTGTAACCTGAACCACCAACTAGTGCAACCAACTACTGTAACCTGAACCTCCAACTTGTGCAGCCAACTACTGTAACCTGAACCTCCAACTGTGCAGCCAACTACTGCAACCTGTGTAATGAAATGAAGGAGAAGATCGTCGGTGTATTTCCCTCTCTAGTGGTGAGGTTCCCTATAAGAGGAACTGCTTTGGACGCGATAGATTACTGCACTGTTAAATGTGACTGGACTTGAGTTTGGTAAGTTGAATAATATTGCTTATGGGCTTGCTTGGGATGTACTCGGGAATTATGTTAGAGTACTAATGTATTGCTTATTCTTGTTGTAGATGATGTCGAGATTGATTTCAATAAAGCTCTATATGCTGAGAGAGGTTGTGGAATTAAATTATACCACAACCTGTACCATCAACTAGTGCAGCCAACTACTGTAACCTGAACTACCAACTACTGTAACCTGAACTACCATCTAGTGCAGCCAACTTCTATAACTCGTACCAACTACTATAACTCATACTCCCAACTAATGTAGCCAACTACTGTAACCTGAACTACCAACTACTGTAACCTGAACTACCATCTAGTGCAGCCAACTTCTATAACTCGTACCAACTACTATAACTCATACTCCCAACTAGTGCAGCCAACTACTGTAACCTGAACTACCAACTACTGTAACCTGAACTACCATCTAGTGCAGCCAACTTCTATAACTCGTACCAACTACTATAACTCATACTCCCAACTAATATAGCCAACTGCTGTACCTCATACCACAAAGTGTAGCCAACTACTGTAACTTGTACCACTATCTAGTGTAGCCTATTACTATACTTCATACTACAAAGTGTAGCCAACTGCTCTCTGAAACGAGTACTACTATCTCGAGTAGCCACTGACTACCTCGTAGCACCAACTCGTGTAGCTTCTCAGAGGGCAAGGCTCAGGTCCGACATTTAAACAAAGGAATGGTCTCTATCCGGGAGTGGTATGGGCTTCATCCAGTCCCAGATGGATGAAGACCACTAAGGAGCAGCTACAGTAGTTGGGGGCGTCCCTTCATTTCTGACCATCTTTTGAGTTCGAGGATTATCTCCCTCATACGTCTCCATCTTCCTCTACTTTTCCATTATCATTTCAATGTTGTTCAAGTATCCCCGATGTAGCTTTGACGAGCACGATATCCACCTGGTGTTGCGGTTTCTTCAGGTGGATGGATACCTGCTGGCATGTAATGCTCATAGCTGCACTTTTTATTAGCCGCGTCGCAGACGCTGCTCATAGAGTGCCCTCTGCTGTTGTTGTTGTTGTTCTTCTTGTTCTTGTTCTTGCAGAGAAGACAAAACCTCAAAGCTCCACCCATTCTGGGAACCATAGCTCCACCCATTCTGAGAGAGGCTTCATATAAACAAATATCCACCATTTTATTAACTCGCATAGCTTTGAGGCCTGTTTTGTAGGCCCGTGGTGTCTTCCTCTCTCACAGTTTTATTTCAAATCAAATTCGATATATCATTTCATTTTTCACAGTCGCTAACATCGTTTTAGACTCGGTTGAAAAAAAACGGGAAGAAAATCCGATGAAAGTTGCCCTTTATAGAACGAAATGAATTCTCAAAGGCCTGTAACTTCAAGTCCATTGAGATTTTTTTTTTTAAATCGCGGCATGGTCAGTCATACACTGCCCGAAATAAGAGACGGGAAAATGCCGAGATATATATATTTTGTTTAAATCGCGGCATGGTCAGTCATACACCGCCTAAAATAACAGACGGGAAAATGCCGAGATATATATATTTTGTTTAAATCGCGGCATGCTCAGTCATACACCGCCTGAAATAACAGACGGGAAAATGCCGAGATATATTAAAAATTCGTCCATTTGATGACAATCGTCACGATGAAATATTTAATTTATACGTCGTCACAATAATGTGGAGAGAGGAGCATAGCTTCGTTCACGTGTCGTCACACACGGGAAATTGCCGAGATATATATTTTTTTAAATCGCGGCATGGTCAGTCATACACCGCCTGAAATAACAGACGGGAAAATGCCGAGATATATTAAAAATTCGTCGCCACACACTGGAAATTGCCGAGATATATTTTCACTTTGCACAAAAATAACATCAAGTAATCGAATGAATAGGAATGTCCTGTGCCTATAACATCGACGTTATAGGCACAGCTGCATCTAGGCATTGTGTAACATCGACGCGGCTTTTGTTTTAATTAAAACTTTTTGTACTTTTTCTTCTTGTTATTACTCGTTTTGAGTAAAAACAAACTTCAGCAATTACATTGATTCTAAGTCCGTGTCATGAGGTCTCGAGTTGTTCCGTCGATGCTTCCTGCCCTAACCTTAGTCGAACGTCAGGCCCGATCATTCGGTTCATGAAAAACTTGGGTCGAGCTTCTGCCGACCAACCCCACAAGAGCGTGGGAATAATTGTGGTAGTTCAAAGAAGAAGAAGAAGAAGAAGAAGACCATGGATAAATTGATTTAATATTTCAGAATCAAACAAAATTGATTTCATTTCAGTCATTTGCCTTAGGACTGAATGGCACTACTTTGAGCCACTAATGACGTCATAACCATTAAATCCTCATTTGAGAATCACTTCTTGTTACTATGAGTCAAATTTAGAATGATGTTATTCACAAGACTTATAAACGTTCTCCCATATTTGAATTGGTGTCGTATTCACTTTGGCAATGCTAATCCTCCTTTTAAGTGGATTTATTTCGGATTTCATAGGACATTTTACGTTAAATAATGGATAGTTAAGTTGATGATGCTCACATATCTGTTGTTACCTCCACAACCGAAGGTGGATGGAGGTTACCTTTTCACCCCTGTCTGTTTGTTTGTGATCAAAATATCTCAAAGAGTTGTGGACGGATTCGGACGAGATTTGTCAGAGATGTCGCGTATGTCACGACGACGAAATTGTTAGATTTTGGTGAAGATCTGGATTCGGATCCGGCTACTAGAATTTTTAAAGTGATTCTTCACCATTGGGAGATGGGGCCAAAAACAATACAGAGCAGGATATCTCAAAAAGTTGTGGACGGATTTGGACGAAACTTGGTGGACCGGTTGGGTGTCTGATGAGGACAAACATATTCGATTTTGGTGAAGATCTGAATATGGATTCGGATATGAGAATTATTTAATTTTTAAGTGATTCTTCATTGGGAGGTAGGGCCAAAACTATACTTAGCGGGATATCTGAAAAAGTTATAGATGGAATTGGACGAAACATGGTGGACAGATTGGGAGTGTTACAAGGACGAATCGATTCAATTTTGGTGAAGATCTGAATATGGATTCGGAGACGATAATTATTTAATTTTTTTAACTGATTCTTCACCATTGCGAGATATGGCCAAAAACGATACAGAGCAGGATATCTCAAAACTTTATGGACGGATTTGGACGAAACTTGTTGGACAGGTTGTGTTTGTGACAATGATTAATCGATTCGATTTTGGTGAAGATCTGAATATGGATTTGGAGACGAGAATTATTTAATTTTTAAGTGATTCTTCACCATTCATTGAGTGGTAGGGGTAAAACCAACATATAGCAGGATATCTCAAAAAGTTATGGACAAGTTATGAGTTAACTTGGTGGACGAGTTGGTTAGGTGGCAAGAACAAGCCGATTATATTTTGGTTCAGGTCTGAATCCGGATCCGGCCTATCAGTGGGATAGAAACCATAAACTGTTCAGCCTGGTGGAGGTATGCTCTCTACCGAGTGCCCTTCTAGTTATTACTATTATTGCAAATGCTTGGCCTGAGTTCAGGAAGTGTTCCATCCACTCCCCCCAATGTAATGTGTCGATTGCCCCGAATGAAGGGAAGATTGAAGTTGGTTTTTAAAATTGAACTCCGCCACTTGCAGCCATCAGGTTCGGCCGGATGCCGCAGGCCGAAAAGGAGCGCTTGATTGCAGAGCTCTCGACGGGCAAGCAGATCGAGCAGTCGCCCCACGAGGCCAACCTGGCATCCCTGTCAAGACTCGTGTACTCCGCCTACCTGAGCAACTTCACGCTGACGAAGGAGAAGGCCCGAGCAATCTTAACAGGCCGGACGGGCCAATCGGTGAGCTGTGGCTGAACTAATCCTAGAGCCTTCATGAAACTCCTGATGGATTCATGACAACCATCTGAGTCATCATCGCAATAATCATTGACGACTCATAAAACCGGTTATTTAAACTAACCTAGCTACCTGATGAGTTAAGTTCCAACATATTTTATATGAAAATGATTGCCCTTCCCATATTCTTTTCTTTCTCCTTTTCTTTATATACAGACTTCGCATTTAATATGGAATATTTTTTTGGGGGGGTGAACTTACTTTTCAAGATGTCTTAGAACCAAAAGTTCATTGGAATTATGTTGAAATTATTCTAGATTTTGTTAATGTGACCTTTAAAAGAAACAAAAACCACATTTGACATTTCGAAACAAATAAATTGATCCTTGAAAGTGATGTAAACTGATATCGAACTCAATTCATGGACAGTACTGTGTTAAATTTCTGTACGTTTTCCAGAAGTATCTCTATTTTGCACATTAGCCAAAAATCTTTTTAACAAAAACAAAAGTTAAATTACGACTGGGATTACGGATAGTAAAATTACAGTTCAGTACTTCGTGTAACCCCCACGAGCATTCAGGAGAGCACGTACATGTTGAGGCATGCTGTTCACGAGATTTGCCAAGGTTTGGACAGGAATCACTTGCCATGCAGTTACAATAGTCTGCTGCAATTCACGCACAGAGGTGGGCTGCTGGTCCAAGTGGTCGATTTGACGCATTAATTCTGCCCACAAGTTCTCTATCGGATTCATATCCGGGGACATGGCAGGCCACTCCATATGCTCTACACCATGGTCAGGAAGAAAGTGTTGGATCATGCGAGCACGATGAGGCCATGCATTGTCATCTTGGAAGACAAAGTTTCCTCGAAAGGCTGCACGAGCAAATGGAAGCAATGTTTCTTCCAGAATGGCCCTGTACTTGAACTGGTTCAGGTTTCCATTCAGAACAACCAGGTCAGTTTTTCCCCCTGCATGAAAAGCAGCCTAAACGGTCACCCCACCACCTCCAGCTTGCACTCTTGGCACTATACAATCTTTGTTGTAGGCTTCATGCACTTGTCTGCGCACTCGGACGCGGCCATCTTAACGATAAACCAGAAATCTAGACTCGTCACTGAAGATCACGTGATTCCAGTGTCCTGGCTGCCATTGACGGTGCTCTCTGGCCCACTGCAATCGGAGCTGGTGTTGTTGTCTGGTCAGGCGTGGCTTTCTCAGGGGACGCCTGGCACGATAGCCTGCTTGAACCAGTCGTTGGTTGACTAGCCTTCTGGATACAGGCACATTTGTCAGTTGCTGCCACTCAGCCCTAAGCCGATTAGCTGACTTGGTACAGCCATTGCGGACTAACCGGTGCAGCTGGCGATCATCCCTCCTCGTGGTTCTGCGGGGACGTCCTGGCCTCGGTATTGGAGTAGGGATACCCCTCTGATCATTTCGTTTCAGGATCTTTGACACCTGACCTTGAGTGATGCCATACTGCCGAGCAATAGCACGCTGTTTCATGCCGTAATTTCGTAAAGCCACCACTCCATGACAAACAGCATTGTCGAGTTGACGGACCATCTCCAGAGGAAGCGGCAATAACTTTTGTAGACGTGCAGCAGTTGTTTTCCACTAATACAGAACGCAACAACCCTTGTATACCCGATTGTGAAGCCAATCATCAAATGCACCTGTCCGTACATTTTGCCACCCCACCTGTGATATAATCCTGTTGTTGACTTCTTGCTGCGACAGACAATCAGTGACATGGTTATTTTAACAAATAAATCACCAAAGTGTAAAAGAAACTCACTAGATTGATATACTGAGTTAAGAAAGTAAACCCAAGTCAAGAAAAAAATATATATTCCATATTAAATGCCATGTCTGTATATTACACTAGCGGAAGTACCCGGCATTGCCTGCTGATGTTCTAATATTGTTGGCATTTTGAAGAAATCAATTTGTTTTTTGTTTCTATTTTTTTTTGTGGGTGCCTAAAACATTTCCCGACACCCATCCAATAAGGAAAATTTATATTGAATAATACTAGTACATTCGCTCCCCCACGGGGGCGGCAAGTAGGGTCATTCCTCTCTGGGGTATGTAGATTACAGTAGATCTATAGTCGGGCCACAAGAACATCGGGGGTGTGTTAATTTACCAAGTTTCTTGTGGAGCGCTCGCCAAGTGGTTTAAGCATTTGAGCAAACACTCCATTCAAAACCGTTGGTAAGGAAGGGCTGGCTTGGCAAGTGCTAGCTAGCTGCTTGGTAACTGAACACACCCTGGGTTTCCTCCCTTTCACTTTCATGTTAAACAGCAGTTGTGACTTTTTCAAAAGGCCGCCACGTTAGCGGCAGGAAGGGTCTTGTTATTAACTCTTGTGTGGTACATAGATTACAGTAGATCTTTGCTCAGTTCCATTTGTAAAATTTGCCTCGTGGGGTATATAGATTACAGTAGATCTTTGCTCAGTTCCATAAGTAAAATTTGCCTCACGGATGTCCAGTTTCCTCCAAATTTCTTTCAGTTTCGTGTTAAACAGCATTAGCGGCTGTTTAACAAGGTAGTCATACGTATTTGTGGTTTATACTATTTTTTACTTCTCGTAGGGGTGCTCCCACAGAAACGGCACGGTAAGATGTTTATACACACGTTAACACGGTGTTTGGCCAAGGAGGAAACACCCCTTGGGGAGATGGGATATTATCTATCTATAATTCCAGTAATCTCTGTGTGTGTGTGTGTGTCTGTCTGTCTGTATGTATGTATGTATGTATGTATGTATGCGACCGCTGTTTCTCGACAACTACCGGTCCGATATACTTGAAACTTGCCAGGTATATTGCTGGGGACCCGAGGATGTGCCTTTTCAAGGTTTGAAATTAATCGGACAAGTGGTTCCCAAGGTATGGTCACCGTACTCGCAAGCCGTTCGCTTTGGCTTTGCGAATGGACCAAACCATTTCATGTAAATAGAGGGGGGGGGGGGGTTCTGTGGTCGTTGCGAATGGACCAAACCATTTCATGTAAATAGAGGGGGGGGTTCTGTGGTCGTTACTGCCACGTGGTTTCAAAGTTTTTTTTTGTTGTTGTTGTTTGCACGCATGTTTTTTTGCACGCACGTACGGGCAAGCACGTACGGGCGTGCCCGTACGTGCGGGCACGCCCTAGTAAGTAATAATTACTCTCGCCAGAGGAGAGGGTATTGCATTTGAGTCCGTTTATCTGTCTATTTGTCTGTACTTCTGTTTGTCTGTTTGTCCACACACAAGAAATATGATTTTCTCTGCAACCGTTGATCCAATTTACAGAAAATTTTCCCCATAGGTGCACTTCCTCCTATATAATTATTTCATGATAATTATGACGTCATAGGTCACGTGGTACAGGTGCCATCTTGAAAAATCGCAGACGTGGCTCATTGTAAAGAACTCTCCATGGGGAATAACATATATTAATTATGATGTCATAGGTGCCTCCAATATGACATCATAATTCAAAAGTACAAAACTTAATCCTATCAAGATGAAATTTCTTGAGCGTCATCTAGGGATGAATTGGTGGAGAAAAACATATTGATGCCGTCATCGGTCACGTGGTTCGGTCGCCATATTTGTTTAAACACAAAAGCCTTTTTTTTAAAACACGAAAACACGTCCCGGCAAGGGTCTGCAATCTCTGATTGCTCTTTCTTGTTTTGTTTTGTAATAACATTAATATTATGCGTCCTTGGAAAAACATCACAATAAGGCTATCTTAAAACAAATATACACCTCAACACGCAACTCCCTTCATGGGGAAAACCGCCTTGGGGGGGAGGGAGCAAATTATTTTGCTACATCCTTCATTGTGTGACCCTTAGTCTTCCTGTCAGGTTTGGTTAAAATTGGATCAGTAACGTCCGAATGTATCGTGATCAAAAATCCTCAGACAGACGCCAAATTGCGTATTTTTGTATGTGATGATATTACACACACACACACACACACACACACACACACACACACACACACACACACACACACACACACACACAATAATCAGGGATAATTTATTACCTTTCATATAGCTACAAAGGCTCAGGCATTACAAACCGAGTAAAAAAATTAATCCCAGAAGAATCTAACTTTTGTTTTTCAAAATTTTCAATTTTTTTCTTCTTTTTTTTCGTTTTTGCCTAAAACACTCCCAGGCACTCACTGATGAACCTCTGAAAGTTTGAGGAAGATCCGTTCAGCTATCTCTGAGAAAAATGGCGACCCACAGACAGAGAGACAGACAAACGGCTCTCTTGTACTTTTATAGTATGGATTACCTAAAGTAGCGGGACAACGTACCCAAATCTAAAGGAAACCCTCCGAACATTCAACTGAATATTGCACCCACATTACAAAGCAGCACGTATTCTGTCTGTGAAAGTGTGCAGCAGGTATAGAAACTCCATTATCACATCAAGATGACTTTAGGAAGAAGGCTCGCTGACCTTCAACGTGTAATGCTAATGGTGTCATCATCTGAGCCGCACCAGAGGCCTCTGACTGTGATGCTGACGTTATAGCGAGCAATTTCAAAGGAGAAGTATTCAGTCCACTGAACAAACGAATCGAGGAGGTGAGGATAGGTGGGGGCGAGGGGAGAAGGAGCAACGAGCCCCAACTTTCCCAGTAGCGGAAACTTACCCCACCTTACACTGCTTTTGGTAGTGACGTGTACACTGTGTCATCACTTTAGAGTCGTGTTCTCTGTAGTAAAATCTAACTCTATATGCCATCTAATTACTTGCGCAATCGAAGATTTTTCAAGTATATTGGTCAGTTGCGTTTGTGGTTCTGTCTGTTTGTCTGTCTGTTTGTCACCGGCCTACAGGTCACAATTCTAAACCGATCGTCACGAAACTTCACCACGTTGTATAGGTAGTCCCAATTGAGAAGCCTATTGATTTTGAGGTCAAAGGTCAAGGTCATCTGGAGGTCAAATTTCTAAAATCGCCATTTTAAATCCGATTGACTTGAAAATTGAGCATCACTTGTATGTCAAGTCACCAAATTGGGAAACATACTATTTTTGAGGTCAAAATTTCAAAGGTCAACTCAAGGTCAAACTTCCAAAATCATCACTTTTCATCTGAAAACCGTCAATTTTCATCCGAATAACTTGAGAATTGAACAGCATTTGCATATTGCTTCATTGAATTGGGAAACATACTATTTTTGAGGTCAAAAGGTGAAAGGTCAACTCAAGGTCAAACTTCCAAAATCATCAATTTTCATCTGAAAAATCGTCACTTTTCTTCCTGTTGACCCGAGCTTTGATCAAGATTGTCAATTTTAATCTTGATGAAATGGACAATTTGCTGTATCAATGGAATTTTTTTTCTTGGGGGTGGGGGGGGCGGATTTTGCAAGTATCGTGCTCCGCATGACGTCCTCTTGTTTGCCTGTTTGTCACCGGCCTACAGGTCACAATTCTAAACCGCCCATCACAAAACTTCACCAAGTCGTATAGGTCCTCCCACTTGAGAAGCCTATTGACTTTGAGGTCAAAGGTCAAAGGTCATCTGGAGGTCAAATTTCTAAAATCGCCATTTTAAATCCGATTGACTTTAAAATTGAATAGCATTTGTATGTTGTCAGTAAATTGGGAAATGAACTATTTTTTAAGGTAAAAAGGTCAAAGGTCAACTCAAGGTCAAATTTTTAAAATCATCAATTTTCATCTAAAAATCCACCAATTGTCAACTGATTGACTTTAAAATTGAACAGCATTTGCATATCGAGTCAATAAATTGGGAAACATACTCTTTTTGAGGTTAAAAGGTCAAAGGTCAACTCAAGGTCAAACTTCCAAAATCATCACTTTTCATCTGAAAAACCATCAATTTTCATCCGAATGACTTGAAAATTGAACAGCATTTGCATATTGTGTCACTATATAGGAAAAGTAACTATTTTGGAGGTCAAAAGGTCAAAGGTCAACTCTAGGGCAAACTTCCAAAATCATCAATTTTCATCTGAAACATCGTCACTATTCTTCCTATTGACCAGAGCTTTGATCAAGATTGTCAATTTTAATCTTGATGAAATGGACAATTTGCTGTATTAATGGAATTTTTTTTCATGGGGGTGGGGAGCGGATTTTGCAAGTATCGTGCTCCGCATGACGTCTTCTTGCTTTGTCTATCTGTCTCTTCTCGAATCGATTAATCTCCTCCTCTGATCTGTACATCTTCCACATATCCATATCTGCTTCACTACATCTCTGCTGTGAATTTGTCGAGCTTCTTCTCATTTTTTCCTCCACCACCAAAGGTGGAGGGAGGTTATGTTTTCACCGCTGTCTGTTTGTCTGTTTGATTGTGAACAAAATATCTCAAAACGTTGCAGACGGATTCGGACGAAATTTTGGCAGAGAGGTAGTGTATGTGACAAGGACAAAATGATTAGGTTTTGGTGAAGATCCGAATCCGGATCCAGCCAGTAAAATTTCTTAAGAGATTCTTCACCATTGAGAGATAGGGCCAAAAACGATATATAGCAGGATATCGCAAAAGGTTATGGACGGATTTGGACGAAACTTGGTGGAGAGGTTTCGTGTCTGACAATGACAAATTGGTTCAATTTTGGTGAAGATCTGAATATTGATTCAGATACGATAATTATTTAATTTTAAAGTGATTCTTCACCATTGAGCAATCAGGTAAAAAGTGATATATAACATGATGTTTATAAAAGCTATGGACTAGTTATGACTAATCCTGGTGGACGAGTTGCTGAGGTGACAAGAAAAAGCCAATTAGATTTTGGTTCAAGGCCGAATCCAGATCCGGCCTATCAGTGGGACACAAAACATAAACTGTTCAGCCTGGCGAAGGTATGTGCTCTATGAGGTACTTTCAAGTAGAGTATTTAGTATGCACCTGGCGGAGGTATTATTTGGCCAAATGGCCAAATTATAACATTCCACTGTGTGCCGGTTCCATGGCCAAATTATAAAATTCCACTGTGCACCGGTTCTATGACCAAATTATAAAATGCCACTGTGTGCCGGTTATGTGGCCAAATTATAAAATGCCACTGTGTGCTGTTCTGTGGCCAAATTATAAAATGCCACTGCGTGCCGGTTATGTCGCCAAATTATAAAATGCCACTGTGTGCCGGTTCTGTGGCCAAATTATAAAATGCCACTGTGTGCCGGTTCTGTGGCCAAATTATAAAATGCCACTGTGTGCCGGCTCTATGGCCAAATTATAAAATTCCACTGTGTGTCGGTTCTGTGGCCAAATTATAGAATGCCACTCTGTGCCGGCTCTATGGCCAAATTATAAAATGCCACTGTGTGCCGGTTCTGTGGCCAAATTATAAAATGCCACTGTGTGCCGGCTCTATGGCCAAATTATAAAATGCCACTGTGTGCCGGTTCTGTGGCCAAATTATAGAATGCCACTCTGTGCCGGTTATGTGGCCAAATTATAAAATGCCACTTTGTGCCAACGCCACTGTGTGCCGGTTCTGTGGCCAAATTATAAAATGCCACTGTGTGCTGGTTCTGTGGTCAAATTATAAAATGCCACTTTGTGCCAACGCCACTGTGTGCCGGTTCTGTGGCCAAATTATAAAATGCCACTGTGTGCTGGTTCTGTGGTCAAATTATAAAATGCCACTGTGTGTCGGTTCTGTGGCCAAATTATAGAATGCCACTGTGTGCCGGTTATGTGGCCAAATTATAAAATGCCACTTTGTGCCGGTTATGTGGCCAAATTATAAAATTCCACTGTGTGCCAGTTCTGTGGCCAAATTATAAAATGCCACTTTGTGCCGGTTATGTGGCCAAATTATAAAATGCCACTGTGTGCCAGTTCTGTGGCCAAATTATAAAATGCCACTGTGTGCCGGTTCCACATCTAAATTACCTCCATTAATTCCTTTTTTAATCTTGGTAAAAAATGCTGATGGAGACGGCAGTCTTCATAAAATATCTTGCAAGGTTTTTGCACAAAAAAGTGAAAGTAACACTTTTTCCCCCTTGTACAATTCTTCCGATATTAGAAACCGACAGGTAAGAATGAACACAAATAGAATGAACATGAATTTTGACATGCACATGACATGTGCAGGCATACGTAAGCAAGGAGGAAGCAAGTGAAGAATGTCATTGAGAAATTTCTTATTTCTCAGCCATGTTTTTCACAAGTGCTCAGCTCATATGACTGCTCATAGAATGAGTGTTCATTTGATTACTCTGACCTACGAGATGGGGAATTGGCACGAGGAATTGCACAAAGCCAGGCGTGGTCCATGTCATGCTCCCATGAGGCATTGGCCGCCCTCCCTGACACTATCACTGCTGTTAGCAGTTCCTCTTTCCACAGGCCACAAGCGGAAATTTCTGTTCCTGACATTCATTTGACCCATCTTGGAAAGTACTTTAATTATCCAGAACTTGCTTCTTTTTTTCTTTTTTCGTTTTTCTTTTTTTCTTTCTTTCTTTTTCTTTCTTTCTTGCATTTCTTTCTTTCTTTCTTACATTTCTTTCTTTCTTTCTTTCTTTTATTTATTTATTTATTTATTCATTAATTTAATTATTCATTTATTTAATTATTCATTTATTCATTTATTTATTCATTTATTTATTCATTTATTTATTCATTTATTTATTTATTTATTCATTTATTCATGTTATTCATTTATTTATTCATTCATTCATTTATTTATTTATTTAGTTATTCATTCATTTATTCATTCATTTATTTATTTATTTATTATTCATTCATTCATTCATTCATTCACTCACTCACTCACTTACTTACTTACTTATTAATTATCTTTCGCACATCATAAAAGGTATAACTCGTCAAGAGGAAGAATAATCTTGGAAAAGGCAAATGAAACTTGCATTTAAATGCACATGATGATGAAGTTGAATGCAGATGCGTAAACAATCGGATCATCTTTCCGCCCTTTCAAAATATTTTACATCATAAGCAGCTGTTTGTGTTTTCCAACCGCAGTGTTTATTGACACCGTTGAATTGCTAAATCAGCATTGTTTTACCCTTCCTCTACCACCCCGCCCCCGCTTCCGATTGCAGCCCGTGGTTATCCATGATATGGAGTCGCTCAAAAACGCCGAGTCACTTTTCTTGGGAAAGTGGAACATTGAGCGGGACGCCGAGCTGGTGATGTTTAACCGCTACCAGCACCGCTCCGTCGAGGCTATCTGTGAAGTAACCGAGTTTGCCAAGAGCATTCCGGGTTTTGGAGGCCTGGACCTTAATGACCAAGTGAGAGCAGCACTCTTCATACTTTTCATTCTTCATTTCCCGGTTTCCCCATACTTGTTGGTATTTAATGTTAGGATTGTGATGAGGACTGGCAGGATAGCTTGGAGGTATGGGAACTCAACTTTGAGCTGCTTCACCTGGGTTTCAAATGTTTTCCTCGCTTTGTAGTTACTCTCATTTTTACGAAGTAGCCCATAGGGCAATGCCGTCTGAAACAGCGATTGTCTGTATGTATTGTTGCGGATCTCCTCGTTGGCCTTCCCCTTTACCAAGAGGGGGTTAATCCCCTTGTCTTTTACTGACAGACGGGATCCGGGGGCTATGACGTCCTTCCCGGGCAGCATTAGGTAGGGTTTTTAGGACTAGGGATTCGCTATTACCTAAGTACTAACGCTGGCCGGAAACGAGGAAATAACTCCCGCCTGAATCACGGATGTTGATGTAATATGCCGAGCAGATAGCAATCCGCGATCCGAGCTGTTAACCAAAAACTAAACCCGTTTCTAAGCGGTTGTAATCGTGCCGCATTTACCCAATGGAGGAAATGACTAAAACGGTCGGACCAAGAGGAAAAGGAATAACACAATAATTTATTTACAATTTGTACACTAAGAAGAACAGGAAGAAAAGTAATGTACAGTGAAGAGGAAGAAGCAGATACACAGGGCAGCCTTATACAGTCTTACTTATTCCCTGGACATGGGCCTGTTCACACTCAGACTCACTCTCAGACTCACTCACATGGGGTTTGTAGATGGTCGGGTTGAGGGTCCAAGGGTCCACAGCTCGTCCGGTCCCCGACTCGTACCGTGCAGATGGTGGAAGACGGCAGGCAGCTCTCCGCGTGGCATAGGTGCGAGGCGGACAGTTATATATCGGGGAAAGGTCGGTTGGCTGGCGATTATATCGCGTACGCAATAGGTGTACCGGCACCTTTATACGCGCTCCCGGTATTGCTGTGTACCATGAGCCGCTCCCCCAATGATGTTACCAATGGTGCCTTCCCACAAAAGTCCTTCTGCACGCTGCAGTCCTCTGCAATGCATGCCGCGTGCCAGTCCTTTGTAAAGCGCAATCAATCCTTCTCCGCGTAACTGAATACCGCAACTGATGAGCACCTCTCCCTTCTCATCTCTCGTTACACGAACCAAGCGCCTCTCCCATCATAACTCCAACTTGTTCAAGACTCGTAACTCAACTCACAGAGCTTATCCTCCTCATAACTGAGGTGGGGGCCTCGCGCGAAGGGTTATATTGCCACGCCAGCGAACACTCTGGAATGTCCAGCCACACCCTGTCAGGCGATGTCGCCTCAGCCCTGATTGGCTGTTGAGGGCTTACCGGCTCCGCCTTTGACGGCTGCTTGACGTGGCCACACCCCCACCCTTGCGCTCCGCCCCCTTTTCGGGCCTTACCTCGTGGCATTTCGGCTGATTTGAGCAGAAGCCCAAGGGCAGCGAACGCTGCTGGCAAAGGAGGTGTATTAGCCAAATCAGGGCGCGGGATGGATGCTGCCCAACAAGGTCGATTTGGAGGGTGGCTGAAAAATGGATGAACGGGGCCTACTCTTATTTGTTTTACACAACGCAGATGCAACTATTGGGAATGGCCTTATCCTAAACACATACTATGAAATAACTAATGTCCTAAGGTGGCCTAACTATGGGGTGCAACCTTTAACCTTTAATGATGTTAACTGTGTGGATTCTCAAAACCGCAACACTGCACCACTGCTTTCGCCAGGCTCGTCCCCGAGCCGAACCACATACCAGTGAGGACGGCCAGCTTCGAGCAAGGGTCAGGACTACCTTTTAAATTAGTGTGACACTTAGGTGTAGTTTCCCTCTACTTTTAACCTACTACCCTGTGTGCGACAGTTTTAAACACTAGATATGTCCCACCTGCTGCGTTTTGTACTACCTAATCAGACTCACACCCACAATTAACCGAAATACGGAATGGTTTCCAAACTACACATAAAGCCAGTGGGGAGCATGTTATTTACAAGACATGACTAATTATTTACAACTACAACCCAGGACCTGTCTTTTGTGGGAACAAGAAGGAATTTTGAAAAGAGGAAACACCAATTGCAATGCACTGCACCAATACACCGATACACCGATACACCCATATGCACACAAAAAAACATGCACAAAAAGCACCATCACCAAAAAAATGCACAAAAACATTTTAAAATCATGGATGATGCCTTGTGCTTCGCTGCTGGGCCGCGACGTCTTCTTGCTTCATGTTCTTCGGTGTGCCATCGTAAAACCTGATGTCTTCATGTCCGGGCATACCAAAGATTAATTAATAAAAAGTGCACAAATCGTGTCCGCTTTTTATTTTGCCAGCAGGGCCAGCGTAGGTGGTCCGACTGCATGGCATGTGCGCCACTTAAGAACAGTGGTCCGCAAGTAAGATGCTGCTGGCAGCAGTGGTCTGCTCCAGCAAAGATGCCAGGCCACAGAACGTGTGGTCCATATGGTGTACTGGTGTTGGCGGCAGGCAGCAGGCTGCAGCACAAGAGTGCAGCCGCACAACTCAGGGCACCTGCACACTCCCCTCAACAAAAGACCATGGGTCCATGAGTGGGGAGGAAGACAAAGCAGAGGTTAGCGGGGGCAAGGGCGCAAGGGTACACACAATGCAAGGTAATGCGATATGAAGGGGCGCGGGAGAGCGAGCGGAGAAAGCTCGTCCCTAGCCGTTCGTCACCCCCCATGTCAATCTACACTACCCTTGCCCTTCCCCGTATTTACACCATTTACAAATTCGTCTCTACCGGCTCGTCTCCCATATCTCCCCTAATTCCGAATTCATCCCCAATCCCTCCCAGAAGGAAGGGATGGAATAACACACAATGTCTCACCCATGTCATGATGCGTCTTACAAACTCCAAATATCTGCAAAAACCTGGAGTGGAGTCCTATCACCTCGGTGAGTGGATGTGGATTGTGCGAAGAGATTTCATCCGAGCTATCCTTCTAATAACATTAACTCTTTACTCTACCCGGGGTCTTGCCCTGCCAATGCAATTGGCCTCTTTACACTATGTGGTTCTAAAAACCAATTCCCATTGACCATACTGTGGTGCCTTACCAATTTGGGGTCTCACTCCCCCATTTTTTCTATCTGTGCCCTCGCACAATTTCGGAGCTGGGTCGTGTGGCTCTACCAGCAGGTCTACCTACCTGCGCACCTCCGCCACTGAAGTCGCCACCCGAACTTACCATGCTCCTTCACACTACCCTAACCGGGGGAAGGCCCTCCTGGCTCTCTCACCCCGTGATGCCCTCTCTGGCATGGGCTACCCGGGTCCTCTCCTCGGATCCTCGGGCCCCGCTGAACTCTATTTGAATGCTACCTGGCTCCCAGAGCCTACCTGCGGCCTCACCTGGCTGACAGACTACCAGTGGCAGAGTGCCCCAATAACTATACTTACCAATTAAGCCCACACGTCCAGCCATCTCCACAGACTTATGCACCCCTCCAAGCAATACTTTGCTACTACACGCACCACAGATGTCAATATCCAACAAATTTACCTACTCCCTCTACCTAACTTTAAACTACCCTCCCCGGGTATTCGTGAAGGGGTCCATCCTCCCCCATCCACTCCTTCGCACCATGCACTCCACACCACTCATACCACACACCATTTACTCCACACCACTCATTCCACACTACTCACTCCACACCACTTATTCAGTTGCACCCCATGCAAGCCAATCACTCAATACACTTACACTTGTCCACAATACTCTACTCATACGCTTTCACACACACACACATCATTCTCGACCATTGCCTCATTTCCTCACGCTCACCACCAAGAATCTCATTCACAATTCCTCATTTGCGCCTAAAGTGCATCCTCAAGCTCATACACAATTTCTCCACTCTACTCCACACACACAGCATCATCTAACTAACTCCATCATCTAACTAACCATCAAACCTTTTGTCCGCCCCATCCTTCCCTTTCTCCGAGCTATTCTGAAATCTCTGACACACCTTCAACAGCTCTCCCTATCTCTTCCACCTCTTCCACATCTTACATCTTACCAGTACATCTTACTCCACACACACAGCATCATATAACTAACTCCATCATCTAACTAACCATCAAACCTTTTGTCCGCCCCATCCTTCCCTTTCTCCGAGCTATTCTGAAATCTCTGACACACCTTCAACAGCTCTCCCTATCTCTTCCACCTCTTCCACATCTTACATCTTACCCATCGACGGTGGGAGGGATTTTCGAAGCTCCACACGGTCTCCACGTTTTTCGAAGTTAAGTCTGTTCACAATTGTATTTTGTCGAAACTGTATTTATCTTTCGGTGTGTGAAGTTATTGTGTGCAACTTTGGTTGTTTCTCGGTGTTTATCTTTCATAAATTGATCGTTTGTTTGCCGTGTCGTGTCTTGAGGCCTTGTACAGTGTGCACTGTACAACCTTGAGGCTTTGTTTTTCTCTCAGCGGTCCGTCGTTTGTGATCCAATAACTTTCGTTCTCTGTATTCCCAGGCTTTTCACCCATAGCCTACTTCCTTGTGTAAATCTCAACTCAAAAAAAAAAAAAAAAAAAAAAAAAAAACATTTCCTTCTCTGTTCTCATTCGTTTATTCATTCTTATTCGTTCGTTCGTTCTTAGACCACGTGTTTCTCCCCCATTTCCCCAAATAGTTTTCACTCATTAACCTTCAATGTTTACACTTTCCCCTCAAGTTATGTATTCCGTCATATTTTATAACACCTTTTTCTTCTTCTTCTTTAAAAGGCTGCTTTCGACTTGCTCACCAAATCAATTCATCCCAAAAAAAATATCCATCTCCTATAGTGCCTTTTTTCTACATTCCCTAAACTCTCCTGCACTCCATCCTCCATCCAGCGTCCTTAAACGTATTTTTAACTCGAAGGTCACAAGAAACTCATTTTGCAATAAATGTTCGTTTCCCATAAATCGTACACTTTCAAAAATCCAATCTCACCCCTCCCCTCCAAATCTTCCCCATAACCCCTCCCCTCCAAATCTTCCCCATCACCCCTCCCCTCCAAATCTTCCCCATCACCCATCCCTTTCAAATCTCCCCCCTTGCCCCCTCCCTCCTAAACTACCCCCTCACCCCTCCCCGCCAAGACGCCCCCTCGCCCCTCCCCTCCTAGACTCCTGCCTCACCCCTCCCCTCCAAATCTCCCCCATATCCCATCCCTTTCAAATCCCTCCCCTTGTCCCTTCCCTCCCAAACTCCCCCCTCACCCCTCCCCTTCAAATCTCCCCACCCTCATTGCTTCTCAATTTCCCCCCTCTCACTCCCCCTCCTCAAAGCGTCCTCCCCACTTCTTCCCCCTTCAAACTCTCACCTCCATCTCCCCCAACCTTCTGCCTCGCTCTTCCCCCTCCTCAAATAACACCTCATTGTGGCTCACCCAATCACCATCAAACCTTTTGTCCGCCCCATCCTTCCCTTTCTCCGAGCTATTCTGAAATCTCTGACACACCTTCAACAGCTCTCCCTATCTCTTCCACCTCTTCCACATCTTACCCTACCCTTCCTCCCCCCTGTTCTGTATCTGATGCTCCCCCTTCCTCTTCATTAACGGTATGGACCTCAAACATCCGGGGCCTTCGTTCAAACTTAACTGATCTCTCCATACAGGTTGCTTCTGTCAAACCAGACGTGATCTGCTTAACAGAAACTTTCCTCCTTTATGATGTCTCTGATTCCATAGTATCTCTCCCGGGCTACTCCCTCCTCCGGTATGATAGACCTGAGCCTCGTCCTGGAGGCGGGGTTGCTATCTTTATCAAAAACTCTCTTCCTCACTCGCCCTGCACTGCACTCTCTCCACCTCACCCCCAGGAATACCTCTGGCTACGGCTTCCCCTTCGCTCCCACCTCTTGTTCATATGTGTGTTGTACCGTCCACCAAACAGTGATGACTCCATCTACATCTCGCTGTCTGATGATATGGACCAACTTCTATCTACTCATCCCAACTCTCTCTTCCTCATATGTGGTGATTTCAATTGTCACCATGCCAGTTGGCTGGGTGTGGGTACCTCTCTCACCAGACATGGCTCTTCAGCAAAGGACTTCTGCGACTCACTGGGACTGACACAATCTGTCAATTTCCCGACCCGGATCTCAGTCAACGGAACATCTTCTCTTCTGGACTTGGTTATGACTAACTTCCCTGAAAATGTCTGCTGCTCTTCTTCTGCTCTGATCGGATCATCTGATCATGTCCTTGTTAAAGTGGACATCTCTCTGACCATCCTCAGGGAGCCTGCTCAGCGTCGACGAGTCTGGCATTTCACTCAGGCCAACTGGCACGGTCTTCAAGCAGCCATCAATCATCTGGACTGGTCTCCCATCTCTACCACCTCTGACATCAACTCATCCTGGGAATTCTTCCAAAGTAAATTGCTCTCTCTCATGCACAGATTTATCCCATCTCGTCTTCAGTTGTCATACCCTTCCTCCCGTCCATGGTACACGGAATCTTGTGGTGAGGCTGTTGCCCAGAAACAACTTGCCTTCGTCTCCTGGAAAGCAAATCCAACGGAAGGAAATCTCATTTCCTTTCACAAAGCCCGAAACAAGTGTGTGTCCACCCTCAGGAGAGCCAGGAAACAATATCTCTCCGTTCTCAAGACCGAACTCTCTTATCTGTCTCCCTCTTCCAAATCCTGGTGGCGTCTGGTCAAATCCGTTTCTGGTGTTTGTTCCCCCTCCATCCCCTCCCTTACCTCAAACGGCTACACAGCTGACTCCGCACGTGAAAAAGCTGAATGCCTCAACTCTGTGTTTGCCTCTAAATCTTGTGTCCCAAACCCATCCCTCTCTGTACCCACCATACCCAGTCGTACCCTGCTGCTCCTGGACTCCGCGTCCTTTCCTCTTGACAAGGTGGAAAAGTTTCTGTCAACCCTCGACTCTGATTCTGCAACTGGACCCGACGGCATCAGCCCACGGGTCCTAAAATCCTGCTCTGCTGCTCTATCTCACCCTCTCTCTGTTCTCTTCACCCTCTCTTTTGCTCAAGGTCAACTGCCATCTGCTTGGAAATCAGCCAACATCACCGCTTTGCACAAAAAAGGTGCAAAAACAGATCCTAGCAACTACAGACCAATCAGCCTTCTCCCAATTATCAGCAAAGTCATGGAATCCATCATTGCTTCGGATATGAAATCTTTCCTCTTCTCCAATGGCTTGATCTATGATCATCAATTTGGTTTCAGACCAGGTCACTCTACTCTGGACATGCTGCTTCTGCTGTCTCAACAATGGATGGAGGTCCTCAATGCCAAACAGGAAATTAGAGCTGTCTCCCTCGACATATCACGTGCCTTCGACACGGTCTGGCACCCCGCTCTGCTCACCAAACTCTCCTCCTTTGGTATCCATGGAAATCTCCACGCATGGCTGGCGGACTTCCTCTCTAGTCGTCGTCAACGTGTGGCCCTGAATGGGTTTCTCTCATCTCCTCTTCCTGTTCAGGCTGGAGTTCCCCAAGGCAGTGTTCTGGGCCCCGTGCTTTTTCTGGTCTTCATCAATGATCTCTCTGACTCTCTCGAAAATCCTCTCTATCTCTTTGCTGATGACTCCACTCTCTGCCGCTCCATTCCTCTTCCCTCAGATCGGCAGTCTGCCGCCTCCTCACTCTCTGAAGACCTGGACAAAATCACAGACTGGTCAAACAAGTGGAACATGTCTTTCAATCCTGACAAATCTCACACTCCTACTATGTCTCTCCGAAAAGATCGACTGGACAACCCTCCCATCTACTTTGTCAACAATCCTCTCCAAGAAGTTCTGTCGCTCAAGATTTTGGGTCTCACTATCTGCCATGATCTTTCTTGGGAAAACCACATTTCCAAGCTGGCCTCCAAAGCCAGTCGCCGACTGGGCATCCTCCGTCGTGCGAAGTCCTTCCTCGGCACACCTGAGCTCCTCACCACATACAAGGCTTTCATCCGCAGCTCAATGGAATACTGTTCTCCCCTATGGGCCGGTGCTCCTGCCTCACACCTAGCTCGGCTTCACGCTGTTGAAACCAAAGCTTTCAGAATTATTGGAATCTCCCGCGATGAAGCTATCTCTGAGGGCCTTTCACTCACTCACCGCAGGCAGGTAGGTGGTCTTTCTGTCTTCTACCGACTCCTCTCCGGCCTTGCACCCCCAGCTCTCTCTGTGCTCTGTCCCCCAAATATTCCTACAGGTCGCACAAGATCTGCCAGCAACCCTCTGATGGTTAAACTGCCGAAATCTCGGCTCTCTGCTCACCTTCACTCTTTCATTCCTCTTTTCTCCCGCCTCTGGAACAAACTCCCTCACTCCCTTCAATCCCACTCCTCCCTCCAGGTCTTTAAAACAGCTGTTCACCACCATCTCTTATCTTCCCCCATCCAAAACCTTGATCTTTTCTACCCCCGCTAATTCACCCCAGATCCACCTTGTTTGAAATTCCAACTTCTTTCCTGGAAGTCCTGGCAGTGTCCATATGTTTTATACCTCTCCCACCGCCCCCTTCCCATGCCCCCCCCCCCAAAGCCCTCGCCCTCTCTCAGATCTCTCGATGTCTCCATGTCTCTCGGTCCCTGCTCTCAAATGTTGTGTTTGTGTCCTTCCCCCTCTCTCCCCATCTTGTCTACCGCTCCCGATGTTATATGTTTTATGTGTCGGTTTGTCTTTCTGTGTGATTAATGTTCGCTCTTTCACGAGCCTCGATCTTGTATACAAAAAAAAAAAAAAAAAACTCCTTCCCTCTAATACTTGTGCTTTCCCTATCTTCCCTTTACACTAAGCACATCCCTCGTCATTATCATCCATCTAATCTGACTACGGCCCCACTACCTGTATCGATGTCGCTACTTAAATCTTGGTCTCCTATGGTCATTTCTAAGTCCCTAACAATTATCCTAGCCCGCCTTGGCTAGTTTTCACTGCCAAACCCCATAAACTAAAGCTCATGTGCCCCAATATAACGAATGGCAAAGCTACCATTCGCCATCACTACTGCTATTACTATCCTTCCACTTGAGCCTCTCCGTGCAGGAATACAGCATCCTTACAGCTCGGCTTCGCAAAGCCGAGCAATGCATGTGGATGGACAGTCTCCTGTTTGTTGGGTCCGTCCGGCATTTCCGATTCTGGGGAGGAGGCATACTCGGACCGAGGTTCCAGGCACCATCTCGGCGCGGAGCCCTTCGGTCTCCAGCCCAATGACCCAACCTCCCCCGGTCGGAGCACCGCGCCCACCAGGGGGCGAAGGTCCGACCTGGCTGACCTCCCCCGGAATCGTGCCGTTCGCCTTCCCCATCAAAGCGCAGCACCGACCATACAGGGCGGGGCCCGGCCCGAATCGTGCACAGTGCTCCTTGCAAGAGCGCCACGGCAACGATCCCCGCCGGCTCCCGCAGCACGCAAAGCCCCCCGCGCACCGAGGACTCGCGTCGGCTATACGTCGGCCTAAACGCTGCCCCGGTCTGCGTCGATGCTCGAGTCGCATTCTCACACCACGTGACCCTTCCCATACGCACACAACCCATGCATTCCGTTCCCGCACTCGCTCGTGCATTCTCTTTTCTCGCACTCGCGCCATTCACCTTCACACAGCGCACCACGGACCTTCCACAAGCACCCAGGTGACGTCGGGATCCCAAGCGCGCGAAAAATCCTTTCGCGCCAAACACTTTCGCGCCAAACCTTTTCGCGCCATATACAGCCCTACTTACCTTCGGGATCCTCCTCTCCTGCACCAACTGCAAACTTTCATTTTGGTTAGGAAGTACGGCATCATGATGCGAACACGGACTTTGAGTACATTCCATTTCTTCCCTTGATCTAATCTCTGATTCTGCCGTCTCCTCAACCCCAATTTCCATTATAATTATGTCATTTTCTTTTTCCTCGACGTCCGCCGGCGCTAATAAAATTTTCTCTTCTACTTCGGCGGTTGTCGGTTTTTCCATACCCCATGTCGCTATTTCTACCCCGGTCCACCCGGCTCTGCTTGGCTCCAGTTTGCGTTCCCCGCGTTCCTCACATCATGCGACCTCCTCGCTCAACATGCGATCAATGTTCTCCCCCATTCCTTGTATGCGGTCACCCATTCTATTTCCAAACCCTTCAATTACATTTCCCATTTCATTTTTCAATCCCCCAATTTGGTTTCCCACATCATTTTTCAATTCTAAGGCTAACCCCCGCTCTAGTAGGGAAAATGGCCTTTAAAATGCATGTTGTTTGTTGTACATCATTTTTCAATTCCCCAATTTGGCTTCCCAATTTATTCATTTCCCTTGTGGATTTGTCCCCATTACGCCTTGCTTTGTCCCTCTGCATTTCTATAGATGCTCGTAGTTGCTCTATGAGTAAATACAGGTCCCAACCCACTGGTACCACGGGCTCGGCTCTCACCGCCACGTGCGGGGCGCCGCCATTTTGTCCCTCTCCTGCTACCTGCCCCTCATCACTGTCCTCCTCCATTGCCAATTGCTCCAATTCTTCCCTGGGGTCCTGGGTTGATTATAACCCTTCCTCTACTCCCTCATTTCCCCCCACCGGCATCCGACCGCCTTGGTTATCCATGGCACGATTTAAAATTTAGATGTTATGCTAAATTTGGGTCGCTAGTAATTTTGACCAAATTTGTCCAAAAGATTTTTAAAATTTGGTTCGGGTTCCAAATCCCACTCCCCGACACCAATTGTTGTGGATCTCCTCGTCGGCCTTCCCCATTACCAAGAGGGGGTTAATCCCCTTGTCTTTTACTGACCGACGGGATCCAGGGGCTATGACGTCCTTCCCGGGCAGCGTTAGGTAGGGTTTTTGGGACTCTGGATTCGCTATTACCTAAGTAATAATGCTGGCCGGAAACGAGGAAATAACTCCCGCCCGAATCACGGATGTTGATGTAATATGCCGAGCGGATAGCAATCCGTGATCCGAGCTGTTAACGAAAACTAAACCCGATTCTAAGCGGTTGTAATCGTGACGCGTTTACCCAATGGAGGAAATGACTAAAACGGTCGGACCAAGAGGAAAAGGAATAACACAAGAATTTATTAACAATTTGTACACTAAGAAGAACAGGAAGAAAAGTAATGTACAGTGAAGAGGAAGAAGCAGATACACAGGGCAGCCTTATACAGTCTTACTTATTCCCTGGACACGGGCCTGTTCACACTCAGACTCACTCTCAGACTCACTCACACGGGGTTTGTAGATGGTCGGGTTGAGGGTCCAAGGGTCCAAGCTCGTCCGGTCCCCGACTCGTACCGTGCAGATGGTGGAAGATGGCAGGCAGCTCTCCACGTGGTGTAGGCGCGAGGCGGATAGTTATATATCAGGGAAAGGTCAGTTGGCTGGCGATTATATCGCGTACGCAATAGTTGTACCGGCGCCTTTATACGCGCTCCCGGTATTGCTATGTACCATGCACCGCTCCCCCAATGATGTTACCAATGGTGCCTTCCCACAAAAGTCCTTCTGCACGCTGCAGTCCTCTGCAATGCGTGCCGCGCACCAGTCCTTTGTTAAGCGCAATCAATCCTTCTCCGCGTAACTGAATACCGCAACTGATGAGCGCCTCTCCCTTCTCATCACTCATTACACGAACCAAGTGCCTCTCCCATCATAACTCCAACTCGTTCAGGACTCGTAACTCAACTCACAGAGCTTCTCCTCCTCATAACTGAGGTGGGGGCCTCGCACGAAGGGTTATATTGCCACGTCCAGCGAACCCTCTGGAATGTCCAGCCACACCCTGTCAGGCAATGTCACCTCAGCCATGATTGGCTGTTGAGGTCTTACCGGCTCCGCCTTTGCCGGCTGCTTGACGTGGCCACACCCCCACCCTTGCGCTCCACCCCCTTCGGGCCTTACCTCGTGGCATTTGGGCTGGTTCGAGCGGAAGCCCAAGGGCAGCGAACGCTGCTGGCAAAGGAGGTGTATTAGCCAAATCAGGGTGCGGGATGGATGCTGCCCAACGAGGTCGATTTGGAGGGTGGCTGCAAAATGGACGAACAGGGCCTACTCTTATTTGTTTTACACAACGCAGATGCAACTATTGGGAATGGCCTTATCCTAAACACATACTATGAAATAACTAACGTCCTAAGGTGACCTATTTGTTGCTTGTGGCCTAACTATGGGGTGCAACCTTTAACCTTTAATGATGTTACCTGTGTGGGTTCTCAAAACCGCAACACTATGTATGGGTGTATGTATGTATGTATGTATGTATGTATCTATCTATCTATGTATGTATGTATGTATGTATATATATATGTATGTATGTATGTATGTATGTATGTATGTATGTATCTATGTATGTATGTATATATGTATCTATGTATGTATGTATCTATGTATGTATCTATGTATGTATGTATGTATGTATGTATGTATGTATCTATGTATGTATGTATCTGTCCGTCATCCGTCATACATATCTATGTATGTATGTATGGCCAACCTTATCTGTCCATCATCCAAAGCGGCCCCGTCCGGCGCCAAGCTCCGGCTCGAGGGAACCCTCCGTCTGCTCGCTCGCACGCTTCACCAGGCCCCGTGTGGCCAGCACCACTCCAAGCTCCGGAAGCACCAAGCACCGCTCCAAGCACCACGCAGATGGTGAACCAACGACCACCAGGACCTCTCAAGACGAAGAAGAGAAGCACAGAGACCAAAAAGAATGGCAAGAGCTTCAAGCACAGAGAGATCGTGCAGCACCAAGAGACCAGGGAAGAAGCCAAGAGAGAGAAAATGTCGTGCAGCGTGCTCTTTTATAACCTTCCCTCTGACGTCAGTCCTGGCGCACCACCAACCAGGGACCCGTATCCTCCCGCCATCCACCGAACCCTCCAGTGCCTTCTCTCCAATGAACAACCTCCTTCTCAGTTGCATCTTCGCGCCTCCCGCCCTGATTGGCTGGAGGTTCGCGCCTTCCGCGCCAACCAATCACACGTTCCCTGTGGTGTGGTTATAGCTCGTCTCACACGATGTTGCTAGGCCAGCTGGTGGTGCGGCCGGCGATGGCCATCCGGCGGTGCCTTTATCTGGCCTCCTGACCGTCTTCTTCCAAGGTCATTGTAAGGGAAGGGAACTAATTAATGTGTGCACTAAGGACCTATCTAAGTGTTTATATGTGTGTGTTGCCATAAGGGACAAAGGAATGATTACCAGGTCTGACACACAGGGGTTTATCTTACTCCCTACAATTATTTAACACCCAAACATCCTTGTATGTTCAAAGGTATACACTTTCCCGACAAACCGCCTAAAACACAGAAATTACAGGGTGGATTCCCTATTGCGACAATATATTCCCTATTGATATGAGCATGTTACCGATACAGATCTACCTGGCTCTAGATATTCCTTTACCCCCCGACATAACAGTATTGTATGTATGTATGTATGTATGTATGTATGTATGTATCTACGTATGTATCTATGTATGTATATGTATGTATGTATGTATGTATGTATGTATATATGTATGTATATGTTTGTATGTATGTATGTATCTATGTATATATGTATGTATCTATGTATATATGTATGTATGTATGTATCTATGTATTGTTACGGATTCGTCACTTCCGTTGTTGTGGTTTTCATCCACTGTAAACATTTCTGATTCCATGTATTATTATTGTTGTCATTTAAAGGGAATCGATATTTCTATTTTCAAAAGTTAAAAGTTAATGTTGTAAATGAAACAGGAACCGGACGGTGACGAAGAGGAAGAGGAGAAAAAAGAGGGCGGAGCGAGTCGAGTCGGACAAGAAAGCCGAGTTGCTCCGAGTTCTGAAACGAACGCTGGCAATCGAGAGTCACGAGCGAACTTTCGGGTTTCCGGGATAGGAAAGTCCTGTGACAGAGTTGTCATCGCTGTGATCGATAAACCTGCGTGTCAGGTTTAGGGCGTTGGATTCCGAGGAGAATTAGCGCCGGGCCGGTACGTCTCAGGAGCGGGTCCTCGGCCATTTTGACTCGCGCATGACTAGTGCTTCGTTCGCGGTTTCGTTTCTTTTCGACAATTCTCACCGCATTCAGACGTCGATCTGGGGCATGTGTGTGACGTGGCTTTTTGAAAGCTAATTCATCCATACCCGAGGGTGTGATCTCTCAGTCGCCTGTAGGGCACCTTTGGATTTCCCAGTCGCCTTGAGGGCGCCTTTGTACAGCTTCCGCTGTGTGACTGTTCTCGCCATCCGCACGGGATTCTGGTTTCGATTGGACCTCGTTCTAACGATCGCTGGAGCGAATCAACTGTGGCTTGAAGCCGGGAATAAGAGACATTGGGGATGTTCTGGTTTCACTCACTTGGAGCACAGTGAGTTATATATTATAACACTGATGGTACCATCATAGAATATTGATTGTACTTTAACTTTTGATTCATATTATTGTTGTATGGTTATTCTTGTGTGATCTTAATACAATATTTGTTTGTGAGTAACAATTGCTGTGGCTTCACCATTGATCTTTGACATACAGAATAACACATTTTTCTGCCGTGACTCCTCTCGGGGCTTGGAGGTACACCGTGACGAGGGGGTCGGGGAGGAGCACGTAACAGAAATTGGGGGCTCGTCCAATTGACTCTGGGGCTCGAAATTGGGTCTTAGTCCGGGATTAAATTCCCTGATAGTTCGTCCGGGATAGGATTCCCTAGCATTCCCAAAATTCCCAAATTTGGATTTTTTTTTCCCAACATTCCCAAATTTTTCAAAAAAAAAAATTGGAAAAATTTTTGTGTGAAGGTTAACAGGTGTTAACTGATAGTCACCATGGTGTTTGACGCAGGAAAGTTTGTGGCGTCCCCTAATGAGGCACAGTTCCAAGCATTAAAAAAATCGGAACTCTTGATATTGGCCAGACATTTTAACTTGGAGGTCCGAGTTAGTATGAAGAAGGCAGAAATGCAGACATTGGTGGTAGAATCTCTGGTGGGACAGGGAACATGGACAGAGGTAGCCTTGGATTGGTTACCCGAGGAAAAAGAAAATGTGGAGCTCCGGAAAACGGAGATGCAACTGCAGAGCCAGGAAAGGTTAAAAGCAGAGGAAAGGAGAGCTGCAAGAGAACTCGAGGAGAGAAGAGCAGTGAAAAGGAGAACTGAAAGAGAGCTCGAAGAAAGAAGAGAAAAGGAAAGAGCAGAGGAGAGGAGAGCTGAAAGGGAGTTAAAGGAACGTGACATGGAGTGTCAGAAGGAAATTGAACTCAAGAAGTTGGAATTAATGAGAGAACGGGGAGAGGTAGCATCCATGCCGGCTAGTTCGACAACTAGTCAGAACGCTTGGGATGTTGGTAGTCATGTGAGGATGGTTCCACCCTTCAATGAAAGGAGGTAGCCAAGTTTTTTTTACACTTTGAGAAAGTGGCTCAAATGCTAAAATGGCCTGTGGAATCCTGGACTATGTTAGTGCAAAGTGTTCTGGTGGGTAAAGCTCAAGATATATTTTCGGCTTTACCGATTGACCAATGTGCAGATTATGAGATAGTGAAGAAAACCATTCTCAAGGCCTATGAATTGGTCCCTGAAGCTTACCGGCAAAAATTCCGGAACGCCAGGAAGAGGGAGAGTGAGACCCATGTGGAGTTTGCCAGAATGAAAGAAACCATGTTTGATCGGTGGTGTGATGTGAAAGGGGTTGGGAAAGACTTCAAGCTGTTGCGACAATTGATCTTGGTGGAGGAATTCAAACAGTGTGTCCACGAGGACATTAAAGTACATCTGGAGGAAAACAAGGTACCAGAGTTGTATAAGGCAGCAACCGTGGCAGATGACTATGCCTTGACACACAGGATGGGGTTCCACAAACCTGACTTCCCGCTTAGAGTTCGCCAGGGGAGTTATGGTACATCCGGTGCGGAGAACGAAAATTCATTGGGGCGGCCTAGAGATGAATATGAGGACAACTCTGATACCACCACTTTTAGGGATCAGAAGACTACAGTTCCAAGACAGACTTATCTTCCAAGGGGCTCGAGACAGACCATGAGTTTCTCCTCCCCGCCTACTTGCACTTTTTGCAAGAAACCTGGACACTTGATGTCCCAATGTTATGCTCTGGAAAGGAAAAATCAAGAGCGGAGTCAGACTAGTACAACTCCGAATGCATTGGCAAATGTGAGAAATCGTCCTTGGAGGACAGTGCCTTGTGTAGGTTCCCATGCCAAAGTTACGGCATCACAGAACAACCTTGTTCAAGAGGGTTACAAACCTTTTATTTCAGAGGGGTTTGTGTCACTGGATGGAGACGTGACTAAACAGGGACCTGTTAGGGTATTGAGGGACACAGGAGCACATCAATCTTTGATGCTTGAAGGCATTTTGCCATTGTCCGAGAAGACGGCAACTGGTGTTAGTGTTCGTTTACAGGGGGTTGGTGGCTATGTTAGAGCCCCACTTCATGTTATCCATTTGCAGTCTGATTTGGTGTCAGGACCGGTCACCGTAGGTTTACAAGCTACTCTTCCTGTCGAAGGAATATCTTTTGTTATCGGGAATGATTTGGCCGGTGGTCAAGTCTCTGGTAACCCAATGTTTGTTGAAAAGCCTAGCATGGAAAATAACACTGCACAGTTAGAGCAGAGATTCCGGGTATCTTTCCCTCCTGTGCCGCGACTCGTGCTATGGGTAGGAAGCGCTCTGAAGAGAAGAGGAAGGTACTGACGTCACGCTTTGCACCGGCACGTCTTGTCAGGTACCCAAAAACAAAGGGTCAACACACACAAGTCATGGATGGAGGCAATGTTGGCAAGCTTTTTGTAGGTGGACTGAACTTCAAAACAAGGGAAGTTGTTCTGGACTCTGTCTTTGGCAAATATGGACCGCTCTTGGAAGTGCTGCTGATAAAAGACAGGGAGACGCAAAAGTCAAGAGGGTTTGGCTTTGTCACATTTGAAAACACAAAGGACGCCAAAGATGCAGAAAAGGATTTGGATGGCAAGGATTTGGATGGTCGGACCATAACAGTAGAGAAGGCAGGCCATAGGCGTTGAGGGGGCTACAGAAATGTGGAGGTCGTTTCAGGGGGGGCTATGGCTCCCAGAGTTATGGCAGCTCCCGAAGGGATGATTATCAGGGGTGTGGCCGAGAAGGAGACTGCTATTCATGTGTCTACAGCGACAAGCATTCCAACCGTGATTATTAGGAAAGTTAGGAAGAGTTTGAAGCACTGAATGCTGCGGAGCAGCCGAGCCAAGATTCCTACACGGATTAACCGTGAACTCCACGTTCCTAAAGGCGTCCATGTAGTGAACTTTCCGACACGGATTAACCGTGAACTCCACGTTCCTAAAGGCGTCCATGTAGTGAACTTTCCGACATGGATTAACCGTGAACTCCACGTTCCTAAAGGCGTCCATGTAGTGAGTACTTCCAGGCCTCACCAACCAACCACCATGAAACCTGGCTCTCAGCTTGGCCTCCCTAAAAAAGTGCTATAGATTTGCTTGACTTTGGATTTTTGATCACACCCCCTAACCTTCCTTCAAAAAAAATGGAAAATAAAATTAGAGGTTGATGAGATGGAGTTTGGCTTTGCATGAGTTCAACTGGGAAATTGAGCATGTAAAGAGCAGGGACAATGTCGTTGCTTTCTCCAGTGCTTTCTCCAGAGTGCCAGAGTGCTAGTGCTTTCTCCAGAGTGAACTAACTTTGGAAATCTCTGTAGGTTGTTTGAAGTTTTGTTGCTTTATTTTTTGGAAATATTGATTATCGTTGCTCAGGGGAATTGATGATTTAGGTGTGAGTTTACTTTTGTTTGTTGGGAGAGTCTTGCCTACAAATAAAGTTTTCACTATGTTCAAACTTTCTTTCTTGAGGGGGGGAAGTGTTACGGATTAGTCACTTCCTTTGTTGTGGTTTTCATCCACTGTAAACATTTCTGATTCCATGTATTATTATTGTTGTCATTTAAAGGGAATCGATATTTCTATTTTCAAAAGTTAAAAGTTAATGTTGTAAATGAAACAGGAACCGGACGGTGATGAAGAGGAAGAGGAGAAAAAAGAGGGCGGAGCGAGTCGAGTCGGACAAGAAAGCCGAGTTGCTCCGAGTTCTGAAACGAACGCTGGCGAGCTAGAGTCACTAGCGAACTTTCGGGTTTCCGGGATAGGAAATTCCTGTGACAGAGTTGTCATCGCTGTGATCGATAAACCTGCGTGTCAGGTTTTGGGCGTTGGATTCCGAGGAGAATTAGCGCCGGGCCGGTACGTCTCCGGAGCGGGCCGTCAGCCATTTTGACTCATGCAGGACTTGTGCTTCGCTCGCGGTTTCGTTTCTTTTCGACTTCTCACCGCATTCAGACGTCGATCTGGGGCGTGTGTGTGGCATGGCTTTTTGAAGGCTAATTCGTCCATACCCGAGGGTGTGATCTCTCAGTCGCCTGGAGGGTGCCTTTGGATTTCCCAGTCGCCTTGAGGGCGCCTTTGTACAGCTTCGCCTGTGTGACTGTTCTCGCCATCCGCACGGGATTCTGGTTTCGATTGGACCTCGTTCTAGCGATCACTGGAGCGAATCAACTGTGGCTTGAAACCGGGAATAAGAGACATTGCGGATGTTCTGGTTTCACTCACTTGGAGCACAGTGAATTATATATTATAACACTGATGGTACCATCATAGAATATTGATTGTACTTTAACTTTTGATTCATATTATTGTTGTATGGTTATTCTTGTGTGATCTTAATACAATATTTGTTTGTAAGTAACAATTGGTGTGGCTTCACCATTGATCTTTGACGTACAGAATAACACATTTTTCTGCCGTGAATCCTCTCGGGGCTCGGAGGTACACCGTGACCAGGGGGTCGGGGAGGAGCACAGTAACAGTATGTATGTATCTATGTGTGTATGTATGTATGTATGTATGTATGTATGTATGTATGTATCTATGTGTGTATGTATGTATGTATGTATGTATGTATGTATGTATCGATGTATGTATCTATGTATGTATCTATGTATGTATGTATCTATGTATCTATGTATGTATGTATGTATGTATGTATCTATGCATGTTTGTATGTATGTATCTATGTATGTATGTATGTATCTATGTATGTATGTATGACTGTATGTATGTATGTATGCATCTATGTATGTATGTATGTATGTATGAATGTATGTTTGTATGTATCTATGTATGTTTGTATATACGTATCTATTTTTTTTTTTTTTTTTTTTTTTTTTTTTAATACAAGATCGAGGCTCGTGAAAGAGCGAACATTAATCACACAGAAAGACAAACCGACACATAAAACATATAACATCGGGAGCGGTAGACAAGATGGGGAGAGAGGGGGAAGGACACAAACACAACATTTGAGAGCAGGGACCGAGAGACATGGAGACATCGAGAGATCTGAGAGAGGGCGAGGGCTTTGGGGGGGGGGGCATGGGAAGGGGGCGGTGGGAGAGGTATAAAACATATGGACACTGCCAGGACTTCCAGGAAAGAAGTTGGAATTTCAAACAAGGTGGATCTGGGGTGAATTAGCGGGGGTAGAAAAGATCAAGGTTTTGGATGGGGGAAGATAAGAGATGGTGGTGAACAGCTGTTTTAAAGACCTGGAGGGAGGAGTGGGATTGAAGGGAGTGAGGGAGTTTGTTCCAGAGGCGGGAGAAAAGAGGAATGAAAGAGTGAAGGTGAGCAGAGAGCCGAGATTTCGGCAGTTTAACCATCAGAGGGTTGCTGGCAGATCTTGTGCGACCTGTAGGAATATTTGGGGGACAGAGCACAGAGAGAGCTGGGGGTGCAAGGCCGGAGAGGAGTCGGTAGAAGACAGAAAAGTATGTATCTATGTATCTATGTATCTATGTATGTATCCGGTTCACGGTTAATGTATGTATGTATATATGTATATATGTATCGATGTATGTATGTATATATGTATGTATATATGTATCGATGTATGTATGTATGTATGTATGTATGTATGTATGTATGTATGTCCCTTTCACTGGCATTTTTCAGGTTTATTCCCTTTAAAATCCGTTTTCTCTGCAACCGTTAGTCCGATTGACAGGAAAGTTTCATCAAAGACGCCTCTTCCTGTGGAAGTTCTTCATGCTAATTATGACGTCATGCATCACGTGGTACAGGTGCCATCTGGGAAAAAACCTAAAAATTTTGCACCTCGATATCTCCGAACCTCTCCATAGAAAACCTTGAAAGATGGCTCGTTGGAAAGTACTCCCCATTGAGAATAACATGTTAACGATGATGTCATAGGTACCTTCATTATGACGTCATAAATCGACAAGTGCAACGCTTGATCCGATCGGTATGAAATTTCTTGGGCATGATCTGGGGATACATTGTTGGAGAAAAACAGTTTAATGACGTCATCAGTCACGTGATTTGGCAGCTATATTTTTACGGCAAAGCTCGTAGGGCACTGGAACAGTGTTTGTCTGTCTGTCCAGTGTATGTATGTCCCTCACAAACGTCCACCAATCGGAGCTGAGGATCTGGTCACATGATAGGGGGACAGCAGATCCTCCACTCAGCAGATCGAAGCCCAGCTACGCCGTTATTAGACTATGTCGGTCTTGTTTTCTCTCCCAACTCATTTTTTCATTTTGAATACTCTCATTTATGTGCTCTACTTTTTTCCATGGTATTGTTACCCCCGCCAGAGTGTATTGCATTTGGGTACTTTTGTTCATTGGTTTGTCTGTCTGTCCACACAAAATGTAATCACATAGGCCATAAACACCACCTGGTGGTAGCCAGTATTACACGTTATCTTATTTCAACCAACTATATCTCTAAATTAGGTACAATTACAATGTGAGTTCGTCTATAAAGTACATACTATTACGATGTGAGTTCGTCTGCAAAGTACATACTATTACGATGTGAGTTCGTCTATAAAGTACAAACTATTACAATGTGAGTTCGTCTATAAAGTACATACTATTGCAATGTGAGTTCATATATAAAGTACATACCATTACGATGTGAGTTCGTCGATAAAGTACATACTATTACAATGTGAGTTCGTCGATAAAGTACATACTATTACAATGTGAGTTCGTCTATAAAGTAATACTATAACAGTGAGTTCGTCTATAAAGTACATACTATTACAATGTGAGTTCGTCTATAAAGTACATACAATTACGATGTGAGTTCGTCTATAAAGTACATACTATTACAATGTGAGTTCGTCTAAAAGTGCATAATATTACAATGTGTGTTCGTCTATAAAGAACATACCATTACAATGTGAACATATCTACATGGTCACGTTTAGTTTTGTATAAATAAACACAGAGCAACAGCATGTCTGATCTTTCTTGCCAGGTAACACTGCTGAAGTACGGTGTGCATGAAGCAATGTTCACGCTGTGGTCGGCGTACATGAACAAAGATGGAATCTTAGTCGCGACGAACAACAGCTTCGTTACCCGAGAATTCCTCAAAACCTTGCGCAAGCCCTACAGCAGCGTCATTGAACCGAAGTTCGAGTTTGCAGCTCGCTTCAATACCCTGGAACTGGATGACAGTGACCTCGCCCTCTTCGTTGCTGCAATCATCCTCTGTGGAGGTTTGTCGAGTCGTTTTTCTATTACAGTGTTTGAAGCTGTGTTCACATTGATTAATATTCTCTATTGGCTTGTCCAGATTAATTTCCAATAATTTTGAGCTGTATTCAAATTTGGTATTCACACGAAAATATATGTGAAGTGACCAAATTTACCAATAGTCCAAGACCCGGTGGCATAATGGTTAGAGTGTGGCGGACACAAAAGCCCACTGGCGTGGTGACATCATTCCGCGCACCAAGTGGGCGAGGGCCACGCCCGAGGGGTAGGCGTGGCCTGAGGATATACACGGGGCGCGCAGCCCAGAGCGGGCTAGTGTTACAGTGAGCTCCTGAAATAAAGACGCTTATAAGTTACCGCTTGTCCGCTTCCTCCTTGCTCGCAAGCAGCGCGCGTAACGCCGCGCTTTACTGGTGACCCCCTCGACGTTGGATCTGCCGGAGCGATCCTTCCACACGCGACGCCATTGCCATGGCCAACTTCATCAAACTTCCCGAATTTTGGGAGGCTCAGGCCGAAGTCTGGTTCGTCCAGGCCAAAGCCCAATTTCAGCTTCGGCGCCTCACCGGCGATGACACGCGCTATTGCCACGTCGTCGCCTCCCTCGGGCCCAGCACGGCCGCTTGAGTTGTGCCCATCCTTCGCCACCCACCGGACGGCCACAAGTACGAGGCACTCAAGCGGCTACTCCTAGCCACGTTCGGCCTCACGGACGACACATGGGCCGACCGCCTCCTGGATCTCCCCGAGCTCGGTGACACGCGCCGTCGGTCCGAATGGACCATATGCTGTCACTGTTGGGCGACGAAGCCCCCGGTTCTCTATTCCGGGCGCTTTTCCGTCGCCAACTTCCAGCGCAGGTTCGCCTCGCGTTGGCCGGGACCGGGCTAACGGAACCCCGAGCATTGGCAGCCGAGGCGGACAAGTACTTCGCCGCTTCGGACACGCGGGCGAGAGTCGGCGTGGCCGTCACGGCCCTCGTGGCTGATGCTGCTGATGCTGCTGACGCTGCTGATCCACAGCATCAGCTTATACAGCATACGCAGCATGCTGATACGCACCTCGTGACCGCCGCCATGCCCCGCCCACCGCCGCGGCGAAAACCGCCACCGCGGGGAAACCCGCCAACTCCACCGGCCTGGCGGAGCCAGCCGCGCTCCTCCAGCTCCACCACCTGGTGCTGGTTCCACGCCAAGTTCGGCCACGAAGCTCGGCAGTGTCATCCGCCATGCTCCTTCAACAGGTCGGGAAACGCCCGGGGCCGGCGCTCAATAGTGGCGATGAGCGCCGGCCGTTCGAGCAGCCTGCTGTTCATAACGGACACCTTCTCCGGGCGCCGTTACCTGTGCGACACAGGAGCGCAGGTGAGTGTCGTTCCCGCCGGCACGTCAGACAAGCATGCCGCGGGTGGGGGCCCTGCGCTGCTTGCCGCGAACGGGACGCCCATCCGTACGTACGGAAAACGCTGCCTCTCTCTGCGGTTCGGGGGGCAGGTTTTCCGATGGACGTTCGTCACCGCCGACGTGCCCATGGCACTGCTTGGCGCGGACTTCCTGTGCGCTAATGGGCTCCTGGTCGACGTCAAGCGCAGACGTCTTGTCCAGGCCGAGATGTTCAGCTCGCTCGCTAGTGCGTTGCCCAGCTCGTCGAGCAGCTCAACGAGCGGCTTGCCAAGCGGCTTGCCGAACGGTTCGGTTCCGGCCACGTTGGTCTGTACGCTTCCGGCAGCGGACGCATTCACCCGCCTCCTCGCCGGCTTCCCGGCCCTCACGTGGCCCACCTTCTCGGCGGGGGCCGTCAAGCATGGGGTGGCCCATCACATCCCCACCGTCGGGCCACCGGTCTACGCCCGGGCACGCCGCCTTGAGCCGACGAAGCTGGCGGTGGCAAAAGCGGCGTTCGCTACCCTGGAGCGACTCGGCATCGTTCGGCGCTCAGAGAGCGCTTGGGCGTCGCCGCTGCACATCGTGCCGAAGCCCGGCGGGGGATGGCGACCGTGCGGGGACTATCGCCGTCTCAATGACGCCATGACTCCCGACCGCTACCCCGTCCCCCACATTCAGGACTTTTCCGCCCGTTTGGCGGGCATGTCCTTCTTCTCGAAGGTGGACCTCATACGCGGCTACCATCAGGTCCCCGTCAGGCCGGAGGACGTCCCGAAGACGGCGGTCATCACGCCATTCGGCCTCTTCGAGTTCCTGCGCATGCCCTTCGGTCTGAAGAATGCGGCTCAGGCGTTCCAGCGACTGATGGACAGCGTCCTGCGCGACTTGGATTTTGGCTACGTCTACCTGGACGATATCCTCGTCGCCAGCGCGTCCCGCGAAGAGCACCTACGCCACCTCCGCACGCTCTTCGAACGCCTGGGCCAGCATGGCCTGATTGTGAACCCCGCAAAGTGCCGGTTCGGCGCCGCCATAATCGATTTTCTGGGGCACCGTGTCACCAGGCACGGAGCGGTCCCCCTGCCGGCCAAGGTGGAGGCGGTGAAGGGGTTTCCGCGCCCCCGCATGATCAGAGGGCTGCAGGAGTTCCTGGGCATGGTGAACTTTTACCATCGGTTCCTGCCCCGTATCGCCCAGCTCCTGCGCCCCCTGCACGAAGCTCTCCGAGGTAAGCCGGGCAAAGGCGACGTTACCTGGACCGAGCAGATGGACACGGCATTCACGGGCGCGAAGCTCGCCTTGGCTAACACCACCATGCTCGCGCACCCGGCGCCCGA
This sequence comes from Myxine glutinosa, assembly GCF_964187855.1. NCBI lineage: Eukaryota > Metazoa > Chordata > Myxini > Myxiniformes > Myxinidae > Myxine > Myxine glutinosa. Next base: position 391,170,585 of record NC_136261.1, read on the forward strand.
TGCACCGATCGCCCTCACCACCGATGCCTCGGACTACGCGGTGGGCGCGGTGCACGAGCAATGGGTGCGTGGAGCTTGGCAACCGCTGGCGTTCTTTAGCCGGCAGCTTCGCCCGCCCGAACGCCGTTACAGTACCTTCGACCGCGAGTTGCTCGGGCTTCACTTGGCAGTCAGGCACTTCCGCCATCTGCTCGAGGGCCGTGCGTTCACGGCCTTCGTCGACCACAAGCCGCTGATCTTCACGATGGGCAAGGTCACCGAGCCGTGGTCGGCCCGGCAGCAGCGTCACCTCTCGGCCGTGTCCGAGTACACGACGGACATCCAGCACGTCACGGGGAAGGACAACCCGGTGGCGGATTGCCTTTCCCGGGCCGTCGCCCACGCAGTCCACCTCGGCATCGACTATGCCCGGATGGCAGCAGACCAGGCCGCTGACCCCGACGTCCAGGCCTTGCGGACCGCCATCACGGGCCTCCGCGTCACCGAGGTGCCGTTCGACGGCGCGGGCGCGGCCCTCTTGTGCGACGTCTCCCTCGGGCGTCCTCGCCCCATCGTGCCCGCGGGCTGGCAGCGCCAGGTGTTTGACGCCATCCACGGCCTGTCCCACCCGGGCGCGAGGGCCTCCCAAAGGCTGATCACCGACAAGTTCGTCTGGCATGGCCTCCGGAAGGCCGTCCACGGCTGGGCCAGGACATGCCTCGCGTGCCAGCGCGCCAAGGTGCACCGGCACACCCAGGCCCCGTTGGCCCCGTTCACGGTGCCGGAACGCCGGTTTGACCACGTCCACGTGGACCTGGTGGGACCTCTGCCCCCCTCGCGGGGTTTCACCCACGTCCTCACCATGGTGGACCGCACCACCCGGTGGCCGGAGGCCGTGCCCTTGGCGTCGACAACGGCGGCCGATGTCGCGCAGGCTTTCATCGCCACCTGGGTCACCCGGTTCGGCGCCCCCTGAGACATCTCGTCCGACCGCGGCCCCCAGTTCACCTCGGAGCTCTGGGGGGCGGTCGCGCAGGGGCTCGGGGTCCGGCTGCACCGAACCACGGCCTACCACCCCCAGGCTAACGGCCTGTGTGAGCGATTTCACCGCTCATTGAAGGCCGTGCTCTGGGCCACCCTCCGCGACGGTGGCTGGGTCGACAGGCTCCCCTGGGTCCTGCTGGGCCTCCGGACGGCGCCCAAGGAGGACCTGCGCGCATCCGCGGCGGAGTTGGTCTTCGGGCAACCGCTGTGGGTGCCGGGCGAGTTCCTCCCCGACTCCACGGCACCATGGTCCGCGGCACAGCAGCACTCCGCTCTGCAAGAGACCGCCCAGAGGTTCGCCCCGGTGCCAACGGCATGCCACGGGCACCCACCGACGCACGTCGCCCCAGAGCTTCACACGGCGGAGTACGTCTTCGTCCGCCACGATGCCCACCGGACACCACTGCGGCCCCCGTACGACGGGCCTTTCCGCGTGCTGGAGACCGGGTCGAAGCACTTCACCCTGGACATCGGCGGTACTCCCGACCGCGTTTCGGTAGACTGCCTCAAGCCGGCCCACCTCGACGTGGACCATCCACCGCCAGTGGCCCGACCCCCATGTCGGGGCCGCCCCCCTGCGGGCGGACCCCCGGCACCGCCCAGCCCCGCCGCCACGCCGCCCCCCGGTCCTGCACCCATCCCAGGGGCAGCCAGGGGCATCCCACCTGGCATCCCTGCACCCCGGACGCCGCCGATCGCCAGGGGGCGCTTCGGCCGGGTCATTTGTCTGCCCCGCAAACTGGCCCTCCAGGTGCGCGGGAATTCTGGGGGGGGGGCGCGTGTGACGGACACAAAAGCCCACTGGCGTGGTGACATCATTCCGCGCACCAAGTGGGCGAGGGCCACACCCGAGGGGTAGGCGTGGCCTGAGGATATACACGGGGCGCGCAGCCCAGAGCGGGCTAGTGTTACAGTGAGCTCCTGAAATAAAGACGCTTATAAGTTACCGCTTGTCCGCTTCCTCCTTGCTCGCAAGCAGCGCGCGTAACACCACGCTTTAAGTCGGCTATGAGAAAGCGAGGTCCTGGCTCGAAGTCGACCCCGGCCAATTCATACCAAGGACTTTAGAACGTGCTGCTTCCTTTCCTGATGCTTAGCATTCTAAAAGGACAGAGAATGGACAAACAACCATAGGTTGGCAATCATAGCGCAAACATATTGCAATAATGGCCTCCTCCTGTGTCAAAGTTTCTTATAAGAGAACTCTTATTGTACACTGCTCCTTTCCTATTCCATTTCCAAGTGCTGCATGACGTCATTTCCTGGTACGAAAGGGGGCTCGGCAATGACGCACGCTGAAAGGGAGTACTCAGTTTTCACTCTGGTTGTTTGTTTGTTTTCTTGTTTTCTTGTTACTTGCCGGAAATGATTCCGGCAAGTATCTTGGTCGGTTGGTTACTTGCCGGAAAAATTTTCCGGCAAGTATGTTGATCTGTTCGTTACTTGCCGGAAAAATTTTCCGGCAAGTATGTTGATCTGTTCGTTTGTTTGTCTGTCTGTCTGTTTGTCTGTCTGTTTGTCTGTCTGTTTGTCTGTTTGCAGCACTGCGTCTACACCGTTGCACGGAGAATCGCCAAACTTTGCACACATAATGGTCTTGCCCTCTAATATACTGTGCCTCAATGATGACGTCATCAGTGACGTGGTTCGGCCGCCATCTTGGATAAACCGAATAAATTTGCACCTCTATATCTCCGAAAGTACTGAACAGAAAAAATTGAGACATGGCTCATTGTAAAGAACTCTCCATGGGGAATAAAATATGTTAATGATGACGTCATATGTCACGTGGTCGGCCGCCATCTTGGAAAAACGGCAAAACTTTGCACCACTATATCTCCAAAAGTGCTGAACAGAAAAAATTGAGACATGGCTCATTCTAAAGAACTCTCCATGGGGAATAAAATATGTTAATGATGACGTCATCAGTCACGTGGTCGGCCGCCATCTTGGAAAAACCGAAAAACTCTGCACCTCCACATCTCCAAAAGTCCTGTATAGAAAAAATTGAGGTATGGCTCATTGTAAAGAACTCTCCATGGGGAATAAAATATGTTAATGATGACGTCATCAGTCACGTGGTTCAGCCGCCATCTTGGAAAATGGCAAAACTAGCACCTCCATACCTCCGAAAGTGCTGAATAGAAAAAATTGAGACATGGCTCATTCTAAAGAACTCTCCATGGGGAATGAAATATGTTAATGATGACGTCATCGGTCACGTGGTTCGGCCGCCATCTTGGAAAAACCGAAAAACTTTGCACCTCCACATCTCCAAACGTCCTGAATAGAAAAAATTGAGACATGGCTCATTGTAAAGAACTCTCCATGGGGAATAAAATATGTTAATGATGATGTCATAGGTTCCTCCATTATGACGTCATAATTCGCCAAGTACAAAACTTCATCCGATCAAGATGAAATTTCTTGAGCATCATCAAGGAATAAATTAGTTTAGAAAACAAGTAATGATGACTTCATCGGTCACGTGGTTTGGCCGCCATATTTGTCCTAAATGGCCGATAAAAAAGTACATTCCGGCAAGTCCTCGGTCTCTGACCGATTTTTCATTTGTTTGTCTGTCTGTCTGTTTGTCTGTCTGTTTGTCTGTCTGTTTGTCTGTTTGCAGCACTGCGTCTACACCGTTGCACGGAGAATCGCCAAACTTTGCACACATAATGGTCTTGCCCTCTAATATACTGTGCCTCAATGATGACGTCATCAGTGACGTGGTTCGGCCGCCATCTTGGATAAACCGAATAAATTTGCACCTCTATATCTCCGAAAGTACTGAACAGAAAAAATTGAGACATGGCTCATTGTAAAGAACTCTCCATGGGGAATAAAATATGTTAATGATGACGTCATCAGTCACGTGGTCGGCCGCCATCTTGGAAAAACCGAAAAACTTAGCACCTCCATATCTCCGAAAGTGCTGAATAGAAAAAATTGAGACATGGCTCATTGTAAAGAACTCTCCATGGGGAACAAAATATGTTAATGATGATGTCATCGGTCACGTGGTTCGGCCGCCATCTTGGAAAAACCGAAAAACTCTGCACCTCCACATCTCCAAAAGTCCTGAATAGAAAAAATTGAGGTATGGCTCATTGTAAAGAACTCTCCATGGGGAATAAAATATGTTAATGATGACGTCATCGGTCACGTGGTTCGGCCGCCCTATTTGTCCTAAATGGCCGATAAAAAAGTACATTCCGGCAAGTCCTCGGTCTCTGACCGATTTTTCATTTGTCTGTCTGTCTGTTTGTCTGTCTGTCTGTGTGCAGCACTACGTCTACACCGTTGCACGTAGAATCGCCAAACTTTACACACATATTTGTCTTGCCCTGGACTAGACTGTGCCCACTTGATGACGTCATCAGTCACGTGGTTCGGCCCCAATCTTGGAAAAACCGAAAAGAATTGCACCTCTATATCAGATATTCTCTGATATAGAGGTGCAATTCTTTTCGGTTTTTCCAAGATTGTGGCCGAACCACGTGACTGATGACGTATCAGAGATTCTCCAAAAGTGCAGAATAGAAAAAATTGAGACATGGCTCATTATAAAGAACTCTCCATGGGGAATAAAATATGTTAATGATGATGTCATCGGTCAGGTGGTTCAGCCGCCATCTTGGAAAAACCGAAAAATTTTGCACCACTATATCTCCGAAAGTGCTGAATAGAAGAAAATTGAGACATGGCTCATCGTAAAGAACTCTCCATGGGGAATAAAATATGTTAATGATGATGTCATAGGTGCCTCCATTATGACATCATAATTCGACAAGTACAAAACTTCATCGGATCAAGATGAAATTTCTTGAGCATCATCAAGGAATAAATTAGTTTAGAAAACAAATAATGATGACGTCATCGGTCACGTGGTTCGGCCGCCATATTTGTCCAAAATGGCCGATAAAAAGTACATTCCAGCAAGTCCTCGTTCTCTGACCGATTTTTCATTTGTTTGTTTGTTTGTCCGGGCGATATCTCAGCCATCTTTTTAGCTAGGAAGCTGAAATTTTGGCACAATAGTAAGCACGTGCTTTGACAAAAACATTATTTTATTTTTTTTGATTAATCTATTAATTGCTTAATTACTTAATTATTATCGATTAATTAAGTACTTATTTATTTTCTATCTCATCTGGGCAATATCTCAGGCACCTTTTGAGCTAGGAAGCTGATATTTGGACATGACAATGACCATGTTATTTGGCTTTAATGGGTATTTTTGCTTTAGTGATTAATCAATAAATCGATTAATTATTTCATTATTGGATTAATGACCTCATTAAAAAAAAAAATTTAAGTTACACATTCGAATGAAAGTATCATCCAAATACCTTTGTATAAGGTGGTTTCGGTATTCCATTAGCCAATTGAGTAATAATTGAATTATTCATTTATTTTCATTATTAATCGATTATTTATTTTCTTTCTCATCTGGGCAATATCTCAGGCACCTTTTGAGCTAGGAAGCTGATATTCGGACATGACAGTAACCAAGTGACGTGGCTATAAAGAATATTTTTGATTTAATGATTAATATATTAATCGATTTATTATTTATTGATTAATCAATTATTATTTTTTTCAATTAATGACTTATTTCATTCATTTTCAAAAAGTTACAGCTTCAGATGAAACACTGGTGGTTTAGTTATGCTATTAGCCAATTGATTAAGAAAATATTTTATGACTATCATTTATTGATATTAATTATGCAATTAATCAATCAATTATTGTGCACCTCTCCCTCCGAATACTGTCTCTATGTGCTGCACGGCGGTATTGCCAGGCACACAAGGCGCCCCGGCAATGCCGCGCTGGAGGATGTTATTTATTTATTTGGCATGGGGGCGGTGTACTTTGAATGTATCTGTACTTGTTTTTCTTGTTTGTTTGTTTGTCTGGGCAATATCTCAGCCATCCTTTGAGCTAGGAAGCTGACATTTTGGCTCGATAGTGAGTATGTGCTTTGGAAAAACGGTATTTTTTATTTTTTGATTAATCAATTAATTATTTCATTCTTATCGGTTAATTAAGTGCTTATTTATTTACTTTCTCATCTGGGCAATATCTCAGGCACCTTTTGAGCTAGGAAGCTGATATTCGGACATGACAGTGACCAAGTGATGTGGCTATAAAGGATATTTTTGATTTATTGATTAATCAATTAATCGATTCATTATTTATTGATTAGTCAATTAATCAATTAATTATTTAATTTTTTTCGATTCATGACTTATTTCATAAATTTTCTAAAAGTTACAGCTTCAAATGAAACTGGTGGTTGAGGTATGCTATTAGCCAATTGATTAAGAAATTATTTTATGACCGATATTTATTGATTTTAATTATGGAATTAATCAATCAATTATTGCACACCTCTCCCTCCCATTACCAAGCCTGGTGTTGGCTTAGCGGTTAGGGTGCCGGCTTGGGATCCTAGGATCCTGGGTTTGAATCCCGGTCAATCGCTGAATTAATGCCAGGGGGGTTGACTCAGCCTGTCATCCTTCCAAGGTCGGCAAATTGAGTACCAGTTCACTTGTAATTCCCTGTGTGTCACAAGGGGTGACCAACAGGGTTGGTGGCAGGAAGGGCATCCGGCCATAAAACATTGCTTCAAAAAGGGGACCACGGTGCCCGAAAAAGGCCAACCCCTGCTCTGCAGGTAAAAACGGCCTCTAAAGGTGGTTCTTCTTCTTCTTTCTCCCCCCCCCCATTACCGTCTTTATGAGCTGCATGGCGGTATTGCCGGACACCAGAAGCGCCCCGGCAATGCCGTGCTGGAGGATGTTATTTATTTATTTGGCATGGGGGCAGTGTACTTTAAATGCATCTGTACTTGTTAATTTATTTATGTAATGTAGACTCTACTCATGAGAGAGCAGTATGTCCGAAGTCAGTATTCACCTCCATATATTTGGTTTTATCAAGTGGAAGTTGCCATGGGATGCAAAAATCTTGACGTTTCGAGTATTAGCCCTTCATCAGACGTCTAAAATGTCAACCTTATTTTGCTTCCCAGGGCGGTTATACCTTTGTATAAGTTTTCAGTGGATTGGAATTTTGCACCAATTACACAATCCGAAACTAGTCTCGTACTCTTTTCACCTCCAAAGCCCATGTACCTAACCAATTCCTGGCTATTCCCACTTTACACCCAACCACAACTTTCCCACTTTTTGTATACAAGCAGAGCCGAAGGCTAAATTAGATAGAGATTGACAAACAATGGTGGGGGGGCAAGAGAGGATGCATGGGGTGGACAAGATGGATACATAAGGAAATTCTCAAGAGGGAAAACTGAAAATTTGTAAGGAGGAGGGATTTGGGTGGGGTTAACGAAGGTAGAGAAGATAATGGTTTTGAATTGGGGGTGATCTGTGATGGTGATGCACAGCTGTCTTGCAGGCCTGGAGGGAAAAATGAAATTGAAGAGAATCTGGAAGATGATTCCACAGGTGGGGAAAAGAAGAACGAATGAGTGGAGGTGAACAGTGATCCTGGATTTCGGTAGTTTCACCAGAAGGGGATTGATGGTGGACCATGTGTGACCTACAGAAACCTGGGGGGACAAAGCACAGAAAGAGCAGAGGGTGCAAGACCAGAAAGGAGGTGGTAGAAGACAGAGAGACCACCAACCTGTCAGAAATGGCGAAGTGATAGGCCCATAGACTCAGCTTCAACATGGTACATTCCAAATAATCCTGAAGGCAAACCTCCTCATGGATACAGAGTTTTTGCTCAAGGAGGAGCAAATTCTGATTTCTGCGACAGACTCAGATGGCATCTTTACCCATGTTCTCAAGTCCTACACTAAAGATCTTGCTTCTCCTCTCTCTCTCTCATCTATATATTAGAGGAGCTGAGTTTCTTCGTCCATCACACTATCCTAACCAGTTTATCCAGTTGCACAATAATACAAATGGTACCTTTAACGAAGTATAATGGAATCCATCATGCAAACATTTTTCTTCTTCTCCAAAGGCCTGATCTCATACAAGTTCAGATTTTTTCCTAGTCACCGACCTTTGGATATGCTGCTGTTCTTCTCTAACCATGGATTGGGGCCGTGGACATCGAGAGATCAGGGCTGTCTCTCTGGACATATCCCAGGCCTCTGACACTCTACCATCCTGCTCTGTTCACTAAGCTTCCTGTCTGTGGTATCCAAGACTGGATGAATTCCTCATTTGAGCACTTCCTCAATTCTTGCAAATGTTATCCTTTCTTCTCCTCTCCGAGTAGAGGCTGTAGTACCCCGAAGGCAGCATATCGGGCCCAGTGTTCCTCCTCATATTCATAAATAATATCTCGTCTGCACAGGAAAACCTTGTTTATACTTGCAGATCACTTTGCAATTTCCTGTGTGGTACCGTGTCCCAAAGACATCGTTCTGCAGCAGTTGCATTACACTCGGCAAACTTGTAAAGCATCAGGTGCTCATCTGGCATGGGGAACTTGCTATTCAATCTAGACACATCTCACATCCTCACCTTCTCTCTCCAGTGAGCCGACGTGTATCCTCTTTCAACAGCTACTGGGAGAGGTTCAGGCCTTCAAATATCTTTACCTAACTGTCAGACAAGACCTCCCCTTAGCAGACCATGTAAAGCTCACCTGCAAAGCCAGAAACAGACTCGGTATCTGCGACATAACGCATTATATCATAATGTTATGTTCACGTCATGGTTTACGACATGGTTGTAACATAACGCATTACATCATGACGTTATGTTCACGTCATGGTTTACGGCATGTTCACGACACCATGACGAATAAACGGCAGTCCGTTGGCCCGCCATCTTGTTGACTTGTTTGTGTCTGAATAACCAAACGTTACATGGTGTCAGAAGTGGTTTTCATCGACGTTCCACGCCGAAAATGAAGCGAACGAGTGATGAAAATATCATTCTTATATCTACGTAGACAAGAAAGTCATTTGTGCATTATTGGTCCTCCTTTTGCTCGTTGAAGTTCGCATGCGCCCCGCGAATCCTACAAACACGGGATCCGGCTGCGTCAACCGTCCACGTCGTTGTCAACGCAAGTGAGTTGCACTATTTTGTCGCCATGGCGGATGCTTCAGAAAAGCCACGTATGAACTGGCAAGCGTCAGATCTTGAAAAGGAGTTCAGACGTTTTAAACAACATTGTGTGTTTACGTTCAACAGACCGTTATCCACGGCCACGGAAATTGTCAAAGTAAACTATCTCATGACATACATAGGCGACAAAGGCAGAGAAATTTACAACACCTTCACATGGACTCCTGCAACCGAAGGTGTGCCTGCAGAAAATGAAACCTTAACTGGAGTACTTGACAAGTACACTGCATACGTGGCTCCCAAGAAAAATGAAATCAGAGCAACAGTAAACTTCAACAGGCGTAAACAGCTGCCCGGTGAACGCTTTGACAACTTTGTAACTGACCTGCGGCTGCTGGTGACAGACTGTGGATATGGCGTCAACACGGACCGCATGCTGCGGGATGCCATTGTCCTGCAATCCGCTAATCCAGCGGTGACTGAACGTTGCCTTCAGGAAGGAGACGAGCTCACACTGAACAAGGCCACCAGCATCGGTCAGAACTACGAGACCTCACAGGAGAGCTTGCGAGTTATTGCTGCGGACGAAGACAGTAAGGTGTATGCCATTAACAAACAGCAGCCACCCCGTCACAAGACACCCACCAGAAAACAGTGGACAGACAACCAAAACTGCTGGTACTGCGGATACTCATCATCACACTACAAGTGTCCCGCCAGGGAGGCCCCCTGCAAATTCTGTAAGAAGGTAGGCCATTTCGCCCGTGTGTGTAGACAGAAGTTGAAAGAGCAGTCAAGATCTGCTGCGCATGCTGTTGATTGTGACTACGAGTCTGATGACACGACCCTGACGCACAGTGTCAACAACATTCATGGAACAAATGCAGCAACAGAATGGTGGACTGATGTCAAGATTGGAACAAAGGTCGTGAAGACACAGATTGACACAGGTGCAACAGTATCCATAATGCCGCTTGAGCTGTTTCACAGTCTAAAGACCCACATGTCATTGTCTGCCACCGATAGCAAGTTAAAGAGTTATTCGGAGCATGACCTTGCTGTTGAGGGATGCATCACATTGCCTGTGACGCACAAACAAAACACTGTTGACGTCAAGTTTTATGTCGTCAGAGTAAAGCAACGACCACTTCTCTCCGGCCAAGCCAGCACAGCACTCGGGTTGATTGAGAGAATTCACAAGGTCAGTGACCTTAGTGATTATCCTGATCTTCTCCACACAACAGGTGTACTGCCAGGCAAGTATTCTCTGAAAATCGACCCCACTGTGCCCCCTGCTGTCCATGGACCACGTCGGCAACCAAAAGCTCTGTACGACAAGGTTAAAGCCAAGCTAATAGAAATGCAAAAAGATGGGCACATTGCTCGTGTCACTGAACCAACAGACTGGGTGAGCTCCATGGTCACCGTAGTTAAGAAAGACAAAATCAGAATCTGCATTGACCCAAAAGACCTAAACAAGGCAATTAGGAGAGAACACTATTACATTCCAACAGTTGAAGAAGTGGTTGCATCAATGATACCAGGTTCAATGTATTTCTCTGTACTTGACGCCAAATCCGGATTCTTACAGATCCCGCTCACATATGAGTCCAGTCTTCTCACCACCTTCAACACCCCAATTGGCCGTTTCCGTTGGCTGAGGCTCCCTTTCGGGGTCCGATCCGCTCCTGAAATCTACCAGCGTATCATGGACAACATGCTGGAGGGCATCGAAGGCGCTCGTGCCATAATGGACGACATTTTGGTGGCGGGTAGGACCCCAGAGGAACATGACTCCATCATGCGACAAGTTGTCAACAGAGCTACAGCTTTCAACCTCAAACTCAACTTTGACAAATGTCATGTGAAACAATCATCCGTGAAATATGCAGGGCATATTTTGACAGGGAGTGGTCTGAAACCTGATGATGACAAAGTGAGGGCCGTGAAAGCAATGCCAGAGCCCAAGAACAAAGAAGATGTCCGAAGAATACTTGGCTTCATCCAGTATTTGGCAAAATTTCCACCAGAATTAAGTACAGTGGATGCACCACTTCGTGCCCTATTGCCCAAAGATGTCCTCTTCCATTGGGACAAACCTCAAGCCGAGAGCTTTGAAAAGATGAAACAGTTGTGCTGCAATGCACCGGTGCTGGCCTATTACGATGCCAAGAAAGGCTGTACCATTCAATGTGATGCCAGCAGTTACACTCTCGGAGGAGTGCTTCTGCAAGATGACCACCCTGTAGCATATACATCCCGTGCGCTCACACCGACTGAGCAGAGATACTCGCAATTGGAGAAGGAAATGTTGGCCATTGTACATGCCTGCAAGAAGTTCCATTACTACATATTTGGGACATCAAACATCACCGTCGAGTCCGACCACAAGCCGTTGCAGTCAATTCACACCAAGCCCCTACTAGCAGCACCTATGAGGCTACAATCAATGCTCCTGAAGTTGCAGCCGTATGACTTGACAATCACGTACAAACCAGGGAAGGACATTCCACTGGGCGACACCCTGAGCCGTGCTAACCTCCCAGATACTACACCAGAGATGGACATTGAGCTAATCAATATGGTAGACTTCATATCAGTGGTGCCGTCTCGCTACGCGCAGTTCCAGCAGAGAACTGCTGAAGAGTTGAATGAACTGCACACCATGGTTCTGAAAGGATGGCCAGACACCAAAGCTGAAACACCTCACAGCATCCGTGCATACTGGCAGTACCGTGACGAGCTGTCGGTGATGGATGGAATTGTTTACAAAGGCATGAGAATCGTTGTACCCACAACAATGCGGCCAGACATGATGCGACAAATACATGGCTCACACATGGGAATCAGCAAATGCAAACAGAGAGCCCGAGAAGCTCTGTTCTGGCCAGGCATGACTGCACAAATTGAAGACGTCGTCAGTGATTGCCCACAGTGCAGTTTGTACCAAAGTCAGCAGCACGCAGAAACTCTGATGCCCCTGAAAACACCTCTGTTACCTTGGATTGAGGTGGCTGCTGATATCTTCGAATATGAAGGGAATCAATACTTACTCACAACCGACTGTTTCTCCAAATTCATCGAGGTGGATGCTCTGACAAACCTCAGCACAGCAGTCACTGTCAACGCCCTCAAATCACAAATGTGTCGACACGGCATCGCAGAGACACTCAGAACAGATAACGGACCTCAGTTCAGCTCGCAAGAATTTTCCCAGTTTTGTGCTGACTATCACATCAATCACCAGACGTCTTCGCCCCGATACCCTCAGTCAAATGGTGCAGCTGAGAGAGCCATACAGACGGTAAAGCGACTCTGGTCTAAGTGCAGTGATAAACATCTGGCCCTCCTTGACTACAGGACCACGCCGCTGGAAAGTTGCAACATGTCACCTGCCACGCTTTGCATGTCTCGCAGACCCCGCAACCTGCTGCCAACCTCTCGTGAGTTGTTGCGTCCAATTACTCTGAACTGTGATGAGGTCAGGAAGAAGCTCGATCAGAGCAAGGAGAAGCAACGGGTCCACCACGACAAACATGTCCAAAGAGACCTGCCCGCCCTCCTCCCAGGAGACCCAGTAAGGATGACTCCACTCCCAGGTACAAACAACTGGCTGCCTGCAACAGTTGTAGCCCATCACAGTGTGCCCAGATCATATATCGTTGAAAGTAATGGCAGGAAGTATCGCCGAAACAGGAAACACCTCCGCCTCTCAACATACGGTGCTCATTAGCCAAGCTCCACAGCACTGACGTATGCAACCCGGCAACCGACCAGACCGACCCCACACTGTGCTACTGCTCCAGCTGGTCTGCCAGCTCCCAGCTCAGCTCAGACCACACAGCACTGCCCGTGCAGCAGCAGCCTGCACTCTACAGCCCGTACAGGGCAACCCTCGCCAGTCACACACACGCCATCCTCTCTGCCGCCTGAACAGGGTCAGAATCCTCTCACCACGAAGTCAGGCCGCGTCATCAACAGACCCAAACATCTAGAGGATTATGTGACAAACTGAGGGCAGACTAACCCTTCTTCTAGCACCTTGTAACTCAGGGTAGTCTACCCCTGTTTTACTGTTGTGACAGTATGTTCTAAATGTTTACACTTATTTTGTTCATGTTCGTTCATGCATCAGCTACATCTTTTATTACTTGCTGTGCCATGCTTCACTTAATTTTCCGTTTGTTGTTTGTCAAAGGGAGATGCGACATAACGCATTATATCATAATGTTATGTTCACGTCATGGTTTACGACATGGTTGTAACATAACGCATTACATCATGACGTTATGTTCACGTCATGGTTTACGGCATGTTCACGACACCATGACGAATAAACGGCAGTCCGTTGGCCCGCCATCTTGTTGACTTATTTGTGTCTGAATAACGAAACGTTACAGTATCCTCACCCACAGTGGTCATTTGGAGGTCGCATGCAAAACACAGTGGCCCAGTTAGGGCCCCTATAGCCATAGTAAAATGCACAATTTGGTGTCTGTCTGTCTCTGCATGTCAGTGGCCGATGCATTTGGTAGTTAATTATATAATTTCAGCCAAACTTGCCAGGGCGACTAATTGTGTCATAAGACAAAGGTTGTAGCTACCTTGTTCAACATGGGGCTTTCCTATGTAACTTTACCCCGAAGTAATTCTACCAAAAATCCCCGAAATTTCGCGGGTCCAGTTCTATTGAGTGTTAAGCTAATCTGGCGACTGAAAAATCTGAAAACAGAATTAAGATCCGAGTCCCTGAACCACCCGAATACCACTTTATTCGACAAAATGAGGTGCGGCCTACATCTAGGCAAGACCACGGCCCGAACACGACCCCTTCACTCGACAATACCTATCACAATATACCTCGCATAAATTCGTAACATACCTTTTTCTTGTCGCGGTATACTTACGCTTCTCGACGCAGTGTGGAAACAACAATTAATGAAACAGATTCTAATTTGGAAGTAAAACGAAGGCATGCACAATGAAACAAGATTTCCTCAGAATCGACCCTCATGCCGGGGACGCGACAACGCCACTGCACCCCAGCCTTAGAAAACCAACCTTATATAAGTCAATACCTCCAACGACTACTTACGCAATCGCGTGACTGGCGCGCCACGGCACGCGCCTACTCCAACGACTACTTACCTCCAACGACTACAACGCAGTTATCCGCAATTTTATACAAGTTAATATTTTCCATAAGTCGGTCAATATTTGTCCGATTTTCGCAAAATAAAGGTTGTCCTTACTGACCTAGTGGTGTTCCTATCTACCATAAGTAACCCGGTGAACCGATTCAAAATGGCCCCTCGCTACGATTTTCCACGATCACATTTTATTTTCACCACTTCAAATCAACCAAATTTCACCAAATAAGATACCACACTCGATGCGGGGACCTTATTTTCGTGGAAAAACTGTACACAGAATTCAAATTCGTTGTGAAATGGAGCCGTGCACCATAAAACCAAAATTTTCTCGGAATCGAGTCGTGCCGGGGACGTGATGATGTCACTGCATTTACAGCGTTAAGAAACTAATTTTTTATAAGTCCATATTTTGAATAACTCGGTCAATTTTTGCCCAATCTTCGCCAAATAAAGGTTCCCGTTACGTACAGATACCCCTCTATCCTCCTAGAGGCGAAGTCAGGATGAATTTCGTAATAAAAAATAAAGTCCTTCGGCGACGGAAATTCAACATGGGGCTTTCCTATGTAACTTTACCCCGAGGTAATTCCACCAAAAATCCCCGAAATTTCGCGGGTCCAGTTATATTGAGTGCCTCAGGCCTCTCAAGTCCCTTCACAGAGTCGGGCTAGAGTCAAGCTCAAAAGGGTTTTCTTTCCCCACTGATTCCATCAAGCCCGCTACCTTGGCTGTGGCTTCGCTGGATAGTAGATAGGGACAGTGGGAATCTCGTTCATCCATTCATGCGCGTCACTGGTTAGATGACGAAATGAATGAATTTCCTTCATTTCCGCTGCATGATTTTCAGGCTGGCATAGTTCCGAACCCGAAGGATCGGTAACCGCCACAATTTCGGTCTTCGAGGCCGGCCGATAGGCACAGTGTGACCGGCCAATTGGTGGAGTTTGTCCGCACAATGTGGGCGTTTCAGGATGAACTTTAGCCGGGGAGCGTTTGGGCGCCCCGGTCTGATGCTGCCGCCCACGCGCATAACAACTTGTGAGTGCACGTGGGTCCCGGCGGTCCCACTGGCCTAGCGCTACCATGTTTAGACAGCGAAATCCGTCCCCGGGCACCGGCGCCTACTACCGAAAGTTGAGAGGGTAACGGCGTCAGGCACGGTAGGACACCCGCGGAGCCCCGGTGGACCAGGGACGCGCGAGTCTAGGCATTAGCGTGCTATGGCGGAATCAACGGCTTCGGCCACGGCCGGGCCGATACTCGGCCCGGTCGCACCAGAAATGAACTGGTTCGACACCCGCGCTGGAGGGGTCGCGGGCGACTGAGATGTATTAACAAATTAATTAATTAATTTGAGACGTCCGATTTCTAGTGTTTGGAAATTTGGGAGAGCTCGACCCTAGCCTTTCCCTTGCGAGGGCAAGGAGGAACTTAACACTTAACACTTAAGCTTAGCTTGAAGTACACCCTGACCAGCGCTCACGGTGGGACGGCAAGGCAACCAGAAGGGACGAGGTTCTCCTGACCACGTGGCCCTCAATTTGGGAAGCGAGAGGCGTTCCATTAGTGGACGCGCCCCTCACGCCCGACTTTTGGGCGGCCCCGGTAGGCCGTTTGTTTTGACGTTTCGTGACAAGCCCCGCACCCCCACCTCCGGGCCGACCGGGCGACCGGAATGAATCCCGGTGTCCCGATCCGAGACTTCAGAGCGGGCCGGCTGGGGAGTGACTGGCACCCCGAACCTGCACTTTCCGTCCCTGTGGTCCCAAATACCGGAACCCCCCGAATACCACTTTATTCGACAAAATGAGGTGCGGCCTACATCTAGGCAAGACCACGGCCCCAACACGACCCCTTCACTTGACGATACCTATAACAATATACCTCGCATAAATTCGTAACATACCTTTTTCTTGTCGCGGTATACTTACGCTTCTCGATGTAGTGTGGAAACAACAATTAATGAAACAGATTCTAATTTGGAAGTAAAACGAAGGCGTGCACAATGAAACAAGATTTCCTCAGAATCGACCCTCGTGCCGGGGACCACCAACAAACACGTCCTGTCGTTGGAGGTATTGACTTATATAGGGTTGGTTTTCTAAGGCTGGGGCGCAGTGGCGTTGTCGCGTCCCCGGCACGAAGGTCGATTCTGAGGAAATCTTGTTTCATTGTGCACGCCTTCGTTTTACTTCCAAATTAGAATCTGTTTCATTAATTGTTATTTCCACACTACGTCGAGAAGTGTAAGTATACCGCGACAAGAAAAAGGTATGTTACGAATTTATGCGAGGTATATTGTGATAGGTATCGTCGAGTGAAGGGGTCATGTTCGGGCCGTGGTCTTGCCTAGATGTAGGCCGCACCTCATTTTGTCGAATAAAGTGGTATTCGGGTGGTTCCGGTATTTGGGACCGCAGGGACGGAAAGTGCAGGTTCAGGGTGCCAATCACTCTCGCTAGCCGGCCCGCTCTGAAGGCTCGGATCGGGACACCGGGATTCATTCCGGTCGCCCGGTCGGCCCGGAGGTGGGGGTGCGGGACTTGTCACGGAATGTCAAAACAAACGGCCTACCGGGGCCGCCCAAAAGTCGGGCGTGAGGGGCACGTCCACTAATGGAACGCCTCTCGCTTCCCAAATCGAGGGCCACGTGGTCAGGAGAACCTCGTCCCTTCTGGTTGCCTTGCCGTCCCACCGTGAGCGCTGGTCAGGGTGTACTTCAAGCCAAGCTTAAGTGTTAAGTTCCTCCTTGCCCTCGCAAGGGAAAGGCTAGGGTCAAGCTCTCCCAAATTTCCAAACACTAGAAATCGGACGTCTCAAATTAATTAATTAATTTGTTAATACATCTCAGTCGCCCGCGACCCCTCCAGCGCGGGCGGCGAACCAGTTCATTTCCGGTGCGACCAGGCCGAGTATCGGCCCGGCCGTGGCCGAAGCCGTTGATTCCGCCGTAGCACGCTAACGCATAGGCTCGCGCGTCCCTGGTCCGCCGGCGCTCCGCGGGTGTCCTACCGTGCTCGACGCCGTTACCCTCTCAACTTTCGTGAGTAGGCGCCGGTGCCCGGGGACGGATTTCGCTGTCTAAACATGGTAGCGCTAGGCCAGTGGGACCGCCGGGACCCACGTGCACTCACAAGTTGTTATGCGCGTGGGCGGCAGTATCAGACCGGGGCGCCCAAACGCTCCCCGGCTAAAGTTCATCCTGAAAGCGCCCACATTGTGCGGACAAACTCCACCAATTGGCCGGTCACACTGTGCCTATCGGCCGGCCTCGAAGACCGAAATTGTGGCGGTTACCGATCCTTCGGGTTCGGAACTATGCCACCCTGAAGAACACAGTGGCCCAGTTAGGGCCCCTATAGCCATAGTAAAATGCACAATTTGGTGTCTGTCTGTCTCTGCATGTCAGTGGCCGATGCATTTGGTAGTTAATTATATAATTTCAGCCAAACTTGCCAGGGCGACTAATTGTGTCATAAGACAAAGGTTGTAGCTACCTTGTTTGACCCCCCCCCCCCCCCCCCCCCGTATATCATGATCCGATCGGTCACGTGGGGTCCCTTGTTGCCCAATGCAATTGCATGGTTTGCATGGGCCTCGCAACACTGGTCACTCGTACCAAGTCCTCCTTCAACTTAAAGATAATACCCAAACTTCTAATGTCCTACATGGCCTTTGTCACTCAGTCGAGTATGACTCCTCCCTATCGGCGAGTTACCCCACGTCACACCTCTCACCTCACACTCCCGGATGGTGTGGAATCCCAAGTGCATAACATCATTGACGTGTCCAACAGGGAATTTAGACACGACAATGACCAAGTGATTTGGCTTTAAAGGGTATTTTGATTAATTGATTACTCAATTAATCAATTGATTATTTAATTAATAGATTAATGACTTAATGAATTTTTTTTTTTTTTGTTACAGATTCGGATGAAACAATGGTGGTTTAGGTATTCTATTAACCAGTTGATTAATAATTTAACTATTCTAAGATTCATATCTATTTATTTTTGGTATTAATCACTTATTTATTTTCCTTCTCCTCTGGGAAATATCTCAAGCACCTTTTGAGTTAGGAAGCTGATATTCGGACATGACAGTGACCAAGTGATTTGGCTGCAAAGGCTATTTTTGATTTATTGATTAATCAATTTATCGATTAATCATCTATTGATTAGTCAATTAATCAATTAATTATTTAATTTTTTCGATTAATGACTTATTTAATTAATTTTCAAAAAGTTACAACTTCAAATGAAACACAGGTGGTTGAGGTATGCTATTAGCCAATTGATTAAGAAATTATTTTATGATTAATATTTATTGATTTTAATGATGCAATTAATCAATCAATTATTGCACACCTCTCCCTCCCATTACCGTCTCTATGTGCTACGTGGCTCTTCTGCTCCTCTTTTCACCCACCTGTGGAATCGTTTATCCGAGGCAGTACCATTCCACTCTTCCCTAACACACACACTCACCTCTCTTACCTGCAGGTTACGATTCCGTATTCGGTCCACTCCATTCATACTTTAATTTGCTCCATTCATACACCTGCTTGTTTGTGTCTGGCTATTCCCCCACGACCCCTCTCACAGTGTCCCACATCACCCCTTTTATCCTTCACCTCCTCGCTTTTCCGAGTTTAGATTTTGTATGAAAAGAATATCTGATGCCTGAAATTGCTACAAATGTATCGTTAACCCAGAATCCCTCCCTCCCCCCACCTCCCACATGCAGATCGGCCTGGGCTACTCGATGCTCACCAGATTGAAGATCTTCAAGATTCCATCCTACAGGCCTTTCACCTCCACCTTCGTAATAACCATCCCGATGCTCCACGTCTGCTCGCACACTCCCTGCAGAAAATGGCTGATCTGCGACAACTCGTCACCGAGCATGCCGATGTAGTTGTGGCCATCAAGCAGTCAGATGCTGCTTTTGCTCTTCATCCTCTGTTACAGGAGATTTATGAGGACATGTACTGAAGAAGAAGAAGAAGAAGTAGAAGAAGAAGAAGTAGCAGAAAAAGAAGTAGCAGAAGAGGAAGAAGAAGCATTAATAAATGCTCTGTAATTTAATATTATTTAATTCACAAAATTCTCTTTTTCCACTGTCAGTGTTATAAAGTATTCCCTTGAGTATCTGTAATTGTTAATCTTCTTGAGTATTATCCGGATTGAATGTTTTGAACACATGACTAAGGAATTATGACCGAATTGGTCATTCCTGAAAGAACTAGTTTTACTCCTGAAGGGTAGTGGTGGTCTGCATCAGTGGACAGGTAGAACAATGGATGGCATCGACCAAACGTTGAGTGAGGTATGCTAACCACCGTGGGAAGCAAAGAGAAGCTGGAAGTTTTTGGCCTTTCATCGGAGCGAAAGAGGGTCCGACGAAGGGTTAACGCCCAAAATGTCAGCTTTTCCTTGCTTCCTCAATCAACGTTATATTGATTTCATTCATTATTTATGAGAGACTGGCAGGTTGGCCTTGAGGTATGCCCACTCGCCTCTGGGCTATCTAACCTGGGTTAGAATCTCAGCCTCGCTATAAACTATCAATGTGTGTGCCGTCCCTAGGACGACATTAAACTGGGCCTCCTGTCTGTCGGCATTAGTTGGTGGACGTTAAAGATCCCACTGTGGCCTTAGAAAACAGTTGGCAAGCTACTCCTGCCCTAAGAGGGCATTGCATCAGTGGCGCAGCCACGCCCTCAGTCAATGATGCCACCGCGCAGCCATTGGCTGCATACAAAAGAAGAAGAAGCTTATCCGTGAGGGTTTCCCTGACGGAAATGTTGCCAAAGCTTTTGTAGATAATTAATTTGTACTACAGACATTAAACAGTCTATTTGGACTTCCATGCATATTTCCGTTGTTTTAGCGTAATTCCAAACTATAGTGGATATCCAAGATGGCGGATAGTAGAAAAACGAGTTTGAAACAAATATCAGTGATCATGCTCTTATTAACTACAGTTGTGGAGTGGATTGGCATTTAATATCACCTGGTGGTTTCAGGAGTGTGGTAGGGGAGGGGAATAACAGGAATAGTGCAGAACAGCTGGTAAATTGAATGAATCTGAAGGATAGGCCTCAATCTGGTAGTCTAGCAACTGTGTCTGCGATACATTGTCATTCCTGATTAATAAGGCCTACCTTTATTTGCTTGTGTGGAGAGCAAGATGGCGTCTTTCCTATAAACAATAGATAAATTACCGCAGTAAGTAAAACTCCTGAGGAATTCATTTTGCGGTGGGAACCTTTGCATATGAACGACGACGAACAAAAACAAAAGGTGTTCATCGATTTTTGCCGTATCTTCCGTTTTATGTTGTTGTTGTTGTTTTTTTGTACCGAATTGACGTGATAGTCTGGACGAGACGGATCAACCAATGTGCAGGGTGTTTACAAACATAGGCCTATGATTTACTTGAATATAAGATTGCTTCATCTTTTATACTTCGCGCGGTCACTCTCATCTGTCTCCACCAGAAAATGTGCCCAGGTTTCGAAGAAGCCAGAAGTCAAGACGTTGGTTCACTTCAAGGTCGTGGACTTAATCCACATCCATAGTTGCAGCTCCGCTTGTCGATGAATATGAGGATTTGGTAAACCGGTGGATAATAGAAGTTGGTAGGCTACGTCGTTATATCAGGTAGACATTTGTTCCATTTACCTTTAAATGCACTGTCTAGATGCCATTGGAAAGTGTCTCCAGGACATTAATAAAAAGTCTCCTTGATAATATGTCTTTTCGTTTTTTGTTCCATTTCCGTTTCATCCCTGGTTTCCGCTTCCTCTCCTTGCTGTGTTTGAGCTGGCATCCAGCTCTTCACCCCCATGTATCCTCCCCTCCCTCTGCTTGACCTCATTCTTCCCCATGCCCGAACGTATATTTCATCCCACACCCGACACACGTTCCGCTGCCCCCATTTATCACGGGGCTAGGGCTTTCTCCTCATGCGCGCCGAGCATTCTGGGGCGGATTATGTCATTTCAAAAGTCCATTTTAAAAATTAAACAAGAAAGAGCAATCAGAGATTGCAGATCCTCACCGGGATGTGTTTTTAGTGTTTTTTTAAGGATTTTGTGTTAAAACAAATATGGTGGCCGAACCACGTTACCGATGACGTCATCCTTTTTTTTTTCTCCACCAATTTATCCGTGGATGACGCTCAAGAAATTTCGTCTTGATCGGATGAAGTTTTGTACTTGTCGAATTATGACGTCATAATGGAGGAACCTATGACTTCATCATCAAAATGTTATTCTGCATGGAGAGTTCTTTACAATGAGCCATGTCTCATTTTTACCTCCGCCACCGAAGGTGGATGGAGGTTATGTTTTCACCCGTGTCTGTTTGTCTGATTGTCTGTCTTTGTTTGTGAACAGAATATCTCAAAAAGTTGTGGACGGATTGGGATGAAATTTGGCAAAGAAGTAATAGTCTAGTAGGAAGACTAGGTCCCCCTGCACCCCCCGGAGATATACTTCTAATCAGTGTTTCTAGATTGGACAAAATGTGTAGAAAATGACTAGCTATGGCCCCAAGCTGAAAAAATGTCCCACATACCATTTTTATGCAAATTACTGCTGCCATTATCAAAAAAACGATTTTTGACATATCTCAGCCAATATTGCAGATAATTGAAAAATGAAGGTGTCTAGACCCATGTTTTGAAGGGCATAGATCATGATAGAACTATTCATAACATGATTACATGTGTCTATGGTATACTAGTATGCTAATTAGTGCTTTATTTACAAAATAATCACAGTTTTACGAAATAATAGACTCATATTAAGGTCCGTCTACACAGACGTTAACACAAAGTTATTGGAATAGCTCCTCTCATAATACATGAACCCAAGTATCAATTAAAATCTACTCAGTGATGGTTATACATTTTACCATGTATGCTACACAAACCTGGAGTAGTTGTGTCCGTCAAAGGCGAAGAAGATATCTGCCATCTCTCCGTTACACTTGTGAAACAGCTGGAGGTTGTTGGTCTTCACAGAGTGGAGGAGCATGAAGACAAGATGGCAGTGGGTAATGAACGACATCCAGAAGGCAGCTGTCTTCCCCAGGTGGCCCTTGCGCACCTTTTCCTCAAAGGCATGGTACTTTTTGATGAGGAGTAGAGTTGAGGGGTCTTTGAGGGCTTCATCGAGGTGCTCTCGGTTGCAAGACTGGGTCATTCTGAGAAGCACAGCAGGGTCAGAGATCATGATGTTCTCCTCCTCAGTGAATCTCTCCATCAACAGCCTCTCCATTGCCTCACACACTGTTTTGAGGCAAAAGAGGGACTTTGCGTAGGCCTTTCCACTGAGAACACCTTTGAGAGATCCACTTGTTACTAGTTGTGCCTCAAAGAGAATCTCTGCATATCCAGAACCACGCATCTTGTGTCCAGTGAGCATCCCGATGTAGTTCATGGATGTGTGGAAGGGTCCAATCGTTACTACATGACTAGCAAATTCATTTGGCCAGCGCCAGATGATGGGAAGGGCTTTCATGCAGACACCCAGATCAAATGTATTCAGGACCCATCTCTGACCCACCTCAGCAGTTGCTGCCTCGGAACGCTTCAGTAGCTCACGAACAACTGCGTTGTCTGTGATCGGTTGGTGGATAGGCGTGCAGTAGTCGACTGTTGATTTGCTGGGTGGGGGAGAACCAGTTGCAGAGGTGAAACCCCCTAGCCCAGGCACAGGCTGCAGGCCACAGCTTCCGATGTATCTGATGAAGAGCCAGATGTAGTACTCTTGCATCGTAGTGGCATAGACTGTGTCATTCTCTGCTGGCGGTGTGAATGATGAGCCTTCAGGGAACTTCGGGCCAACGCGAGTAAAGTGCAAGGGTGGGAGAGTTTTTGGTGTGTCGACCTTCAGGCTACGCTGTTGTGACCTATTGATGGTAGGTAGCATTCGGTCCTTGCTGCTCTCGAACCCGGGCTTGACCTCCTGCACCATGATTCCTCCAGCACTGTTTACAATGTTGCTGCCGTGCACACTGGTAGTGGTTTTATTCAAGTTGTCCCACTCACAGTGGAATACAAGGTTGCCCTCTCCTGTCACAATTTGTGGTGTACGATAAGTTGAGACTTCATCCAGGACCTTGGCGAGAGCAGTTTCCAACTCCAAGGCGAAATCGTAGCTCTCAGAGTGTCCAAGCCTGTGTAGTATTGTGGTGAGCTGTTTGCTTCGGAACAGGTGCCTTACAGTCACACAGAGGAGAATGTGCTTTGGTAACTTCCATTTTCCATCTGACACTGCACGGCACAGATCTTGTCCAATGGAGAAGACCAGACGCTTCACCTTTTCTGTCTCGATGCCCTCCTTGCCAGTCATTAGCACGCTGAGAAAGCGGACAAGGTCTGGAGGTAGGATGTCTTCAGGATTGAGCTCCATGTCTTCAGCTGTTGGTGGCCATGGTTGGTCTTTACACTCTCTGAAAGCCTGTAGAATACCCTGGCGAAGTTGGAGGGCAACATTTTGGTTCTTGTTTGTGCTTCCGAGTGTGAATGCTCGTGCGAGAGCATTGGAAACTGTTATGTTTGAGCTGTGCACAAGCCAGAAAGAAATGACATCACATTTGTCATGATCAACCTTCGTGAAGTGGATATGCTCCTTGATTGGGTCATTCTGTAGGCGTTTCAGTAGTTTCTCTGACCGATAATTTGAGTTCTCATATCCATTCAGTTTCAGTTCCTCGACATAGAGCAAGCGCAAGGAAGAAAGCTGTAGAACTTTATTCTGCTGGATGACCTGGGTTTGAATGTGTTCCAGTACTGAGTTGAATGCCTTTTCATGGGCGGCTGACATGCAAGCCTGCTCCTTTGGTGCTTCGGCTCTGTGAATCGCACGCTCATAGTTGTAGAATGCTGTGCGGAAAGCTTTAAAACATGACGGATGGTGTTTGGCCTCACATGCAAAGAGGTCTTTGTTTTTCACCTTTCGATGGAGTCGATAGAGACCCATTTTCTCAGCCCGTGTTTCGATTTGCTCCCATGCATTTTCTTTGTTTTTAAAGGATGGGAAGGTTGTAGGCCTCTCAGTATTGCGATGAGCATCTTTGGTCTCAACTTTCTCACAAAATATACACTCTGGCGGGAAGATGGGTTCAGCAGAACCTCCTGGTTTACGAGGAGAGTGATGCCATGATGAGGTTGATGGCCCTGGTTCTGTATCATCTCCCAGACGATGAAAGTGGCGGACAAAGTGCTTATAACACTTGCTGTGATATCCTACTCTTTCTAGGTCATCAGGAAGAGTTGCCGGGATCTGATCACATACTGATTGCATACGACATGGGGAGTCATGCGGTTGGTTGAGACGTCTATCCCGGATCTTTTGAAGCAGTTGCAGTTTTTCTGAAGCAGATCCTTTAATTTTACGGAGGGGCGTGAAATCCCCATGATCAGACATGGATGGTACATGAAGGATGCATGTAGGAGGAGAGCTTTGGGCTGCAGGTTCTACACTCCGTTTTCTTTTGGGCATGCTTGCTGTCGATGTCTACCATCACTGTTAAATGACAAATAAGAAATCACGAATGATGTTAAAAGTGCCTGTGAAAGGAGGCTCTGAGTTTTCAGTGAGGTAACAGAGGTTCTGAGTCATGTTCTACACTAGGGTACTTTTTAGCTGACTAAACCATGTTTAGTGGCATCAAAAGTGCTAATAGCTAAAACATCTAAATTCTTCCACACTAACGTTAGCTATCTAGGCCAATGAAACATTGTGCTAAGTTACTGTAGCTAGCTCAGCTGTCGTGCCTCTTTCTGGTTCAATTCATATACAGAAGTCAACAGATATGTCTCATGTTTGGCATTAACAAAAGTTTAAGTTACACCGACATTAGGAACATACTGTACATAGATGAGGCTAGCTTTAACGTTAGCTAACATGGTGCTAGCTGGCTCAGCTGTTATTCTGCCTGTTTATGATTTCATGCAGAAACTGAAGTCAAGAGTGTGAGTAACATTATAGTTAGCATCTTACCTGGCTAGATTGGAGGATGAATACCAAGAACAACACACAGATGGAATGGAAGACTGAACTTTCAACTGAGGTATTCAATAACATCAACGTTACCAATTGATACGAGCGCGCGACATTACCAATTGATACGAGCGCGCGAGCGCGCATGTTACATGGATGGAAATGTAAAATGGCAGCTATAGCAGCACTAATTTGGATCTCTAGTCTGTCATTTCTGCACTGTGATTGGATAACATAAAAAAATATGTTTGGGAGTTAACAGCAGGAGTTGGTAGATTTTACGTGGGCTGGGTGAGAAACCTTTAAATAAGCAAGTGAAAATCTCTCGCAATACAAAGTCAATGGTGGGAAGAAAAGTTGAGTGGTACCAATGTTACTGCCAATGTCCCGCCCCTATGCAAGACTCAGGAGCATCTTGTTGACATTTAACCTTGAAAATACCTGGGTTTAGACCCCTTATGTACCATGTTAAGTTATCTGCAGTATTAACGTATCCTTATCATTTGTAAAACTGATTATTTTGTAATTACAGCATTAATATGCATACTAGTATACCATAGACACATGTAATCATGTTATGAATAGTTCTATCATGATCTATGCCCTTCAAAACATGGGTCTAGACACCTTCATTTTTCAATTATCTGCAATATTGGCTGAGATATGTCAAAAATCGTTTTTTTGATAATGGCAGCAGTAATTTGCATAAAAATGGTATGTGGGACATTTTTTCAGCTTGGGGCCATAGCTAGTCATTTTCTACACATTTTTTCCAATCTAGAAACACTGATTAGAAGTATATCTCCGGGGGGTGCAGGGGGACCTAGTCTTCCTACTAGACTATAACGTATGTGACAAGGACGAAATGATTCGATTTTGGTGAATATCCTGATTCGGATCCGATTACTAGAATTTTTAGAGTGATTCTTCACCATTGGGACAAAGGGGCAAAAATTATATATAGCAGGATATCTCAAAAAGTTGTGGACGGATTTGGACGAAACTTGTTGGACCAGTTGGGTGTCTGACAAGGACAAATAGATTCGATTTTGGTGAAGATCTGAAAATGGATTCGGATATGAGAATTATTTAATTTCTGAGTGATTCTTCACTTGAGTGATATGGTGATATGGCTGATAATTCTTGAGTGATATGGCCAACCAGGTGGAGGTATGCTCTCTACTGAGTGCTGTTCTAGTTTTCTATGCAGCGCTTTTGGAGATATAGAGGTGCAAAGTTTTTCGGTTTTTATCTCACCTGGAATGAAGTTCAGGGAAGCTTCTGTGTTGGCGCGTCGTCTGTCCGTCCGTCCGTCAGTCAGTCAGTCCGTCCGTAAACACTTGAAACTTCTTCTCCGAAACCGCTGATGTGATTGCGACCAAATTTGGCACAAATGATATTTGTTGTGTTGTGACTAAAGTTTGTTCAAGGCAATTAAAAAAATCGGGGTCTACCGGGGGTCAAAGTGGATCCAGTTTTGACCCCCCAAAATAGGAATTTGCTTTCTTCTCTGAAACTACACACAATATTTGGATGAAACTTCGCCACAGCCTTCACTATCCTTGATGTACCAAAGTTTGTTCAAGGAATTAAAAAAAAATCTGCCCCTCTGGGTGTCTATGAGGGGGGGGGGGGGTAAGGTCCCCCCCCCCAAAAAAAACAGGTATTTGCTTTCTTCTCTGAAACTACACACGCAATTCCGATGAAACTTCACCACAACCTTCATCAATCACCTGTGATGTACCAAAGTTTGTTCACGGCATTAAAAAATCTGCCCCTTTGGGGATTTATGGAGGGGTTGCCCCCCCCCCCCTCCCCAAATAGGTATTTGCTTTCTTCTCAGAAAATAAACGTGCAATTCTGATGAAACTTGACCACAACCTTAATCACCCGTGTTGTACCAAAGTTTGCTCCTGGCATTTGAAAAATCGGGGTCTAAGGAGGTTCCATTTGGCTTTATTTGCCTGGGCATCACTTACAAATAGGGGGAGGGAAGATTTGCCCCTCAAAATAGATATTTGATTTTTTTCTTAGAACCTACACACAATTTATGGATGAAACTTCACCACGACCATCATCATCCGTGATGTACCAATGTTTATTCAAGGCATTGGGAAAATTGCGGTCTGAGGAGGTATATTTGGGGGGGGGGGGGGGGGGGGGAAGCGGGTTGCCCTCCAAAATAGGTATTTTGCTTGTTCGTTTAAAGTCTTATGATTATGTTAGTATGACTCTACATGTTGCCCTGTCTTGTAGCAACCATTGAAATTGTTTTAAAATACCTTTAGTCAGTGCAGTATACTGTTTATTCTACCAGGTGAGCGCCTGGGGTATTCCCCCTATGTTTCGAAGATAGTGCTTGTACCACATGACCTATGACGTCATAATTATTATTTAAAAATTCCGCAGGAGGAGGTGCACCAATGATGAAAATTTCCTGTCAATTGAATGAACGGTTGCAGAGAAAATCATATTTATTCTGTGCGGACAAACATAAACAAACAGACAAACAAACAGACAAACAAACAGATAAACAAACAGATAAACAAACAGACAAACAAACAGATAAACAAACAGACACACAAACAGATAAACAAAGAGATAAACAAACAGATAAACAAAGACATAAACAAACAGACAAACAAACAGATAAACAAACAGATAAACAAACAGACAAACAAAGAGATAAACAAACAGATAAACAAACAGACACACAAACAGGTAAACAAACAGATAAACAAACAGACACACTAACAGATAAACAAACAGATAAACAAACGGATAAACAAACAGAAACACAAACAGACAAACAAACAGATAAACAAACAGATAAATAAACAGACACACAAACAGATAAACAAACAGATAAACAAACAGACACACAAACAGATAAAAAAACAGACACACTAACAGATAAACAAACAAACACACCAACAGATAAACAAACAGATACACAGACAAACAAACAGATAAACAAACAGATAAACAAACAGACACACAAACAGATAAACAAACAGACACACAAACAGATAAACAAACAGATAAACAAACAAACAAACAAACAAACAGATAAACAAACAGATAAACAAACAGACACACAAACAGATAAACAAACAAACAAACAAACAGATAAACAAACAGACAAACAAACAGATAAACAAACAGATAAACAAAGAGACACACAAACAGATAAACAAACAGACACACAAACAGATAAACAAAGACATAAACAAACAGATAAACAAAGAGATAAACAAACAGACAAACAAACAGATAAACAAAGAGATAAACAAACAGACACACAAACAGATAAACAAAGAGATAAACAAACAGATAAACAAACAGACACACAAACAGGTAAACAAACAGATAAACAAACAGACACACTAACAGATAAACAAACAGATAAACAAACGGATAAACAAACAGATACACAAACAGACAAACAGATAAACAAACAGATAAATAAACAGACACACAAACAGATGAACAAACAGATAAACAAACAGACACACAAACAGATAAAAAAACAGACACACTAACAGATAAACAAACAAACACACCAACAGATAAACAAACAGATAAACAAACAGATACACAAACAGACAAACAAACAGATAAACAAAAAGATAAACAAACAGACACACAAACAGATAAACAAACAGATAAACAAAGAGATAAACAAACAGACACACAAACAGATAAACAAACAGATAAACAAACAGATAAACAAACAGATACACAAACAGACAAACAAGCAGATAAACAAACAGATACACAAACAGACAAACAAACAGATAAACAAACAGATAAACAAACAGACACACAAACAGACACACAAACAGATAAACAAACAGATAAACAAACAGATAAACAAACAGATACACAAACAGATACACAAACAGATAAACAAACACATAAACAAACAGATAAACAAACAGATAAACAAACAGACACACAAACAGACAAACAAACAGATAAACAAACAGATAAACAAACAGACACACAAACAGATAAACAAACAGATAAACAAACAGACACACAAACAGATAAACAAACAGATAAACAAACAGATAAACAAACAGACACACAAACATATAAACAAACAGATAAACAAACAGACACACAAACAGATAAACAAAGGGAGTCAAATGCAATACCCTCTCCTCAGGCGAGGGTGAAAATAAAAAATAAAAAGCTTTTAAAATTACCCTTTAATATGATATTTTGGGGGACGGAGCACAGAAAAAATGTTCCGTCGAGTCGGCAAAAGCCAAAAGCAACCTGTATCTTATCTTTACAAACATGAAGATATATATATGATTTGCTCTCAGAGCTTAAAATTTATTTGGGGTTAAATGGGATCGTATGAACAAACAAAGAGGCTATATTGTAGGCTATATTCCTATTGGGAAATATGATTTGTTTAGATCAGAAAACGACAAGAACTGG
The DNA here is from genome assembly GCF_964187855.1 of Myxine glutinosa. NCBI lineage: Eukaryota > Metazoa > Chordata > Myxini > Myxiniformes > Myxinidae > Myxine > Myxine glutinosa. Next base: position 391,200,298 of record NC_136261.1, read on the forward strand.
TGGAATTGGAATGAATCCGTATTTACGTGTAATCTCCATTAAAGCGTTTACTCATCGCCAGTCAAGGTCATGAACATCTTGCAACATTTCTTAAACAAGTCCCATGGATTGTAGGCTAAAGAGTAAAGGCTTTTCTTGGCTTCTGTAAATACTCTCGCAGCGTATTTTGGACATGTTCGTCAATCCCAAACGCACATCCACGGATATCTCGTTTCAGGACTGGAAACAGGAAATAGTTTCAGGGGGAGCGTCTTTGTAAATAGGAATGAAATTTGATCGTTGTGAACTGATGGTGAGGCCAGGATGATGGTGAGCTGATGGTGAGGCCTAGATGATGATGGCGAGCTGATGGTGAGGCCCAGATGATGATGGTGAGCTGATGGTGAGGCCTAGATGATGATGGTGAGCTGATGGTGAGGCCTACATGATGGTGAGCTGATGGTGAGTCCTAGATGATGGTGAGCTGATGGTGAGGCCTAGATGACGGTGAGCTGATGGTGAGGCCTAGATGATGCTGACAATGGTGACCTGATGGTGAGGCCTAGATGATGCTAATGATGGTGACCTGATGGTGAGGCCTAGATGATGATGGTGAGCTGATGGTAAAGCCTAGATGACATTCTTGTGAATCGAAAAAAAACCTCATAAAATATTCAACTGAGTCTCTCTCTTCATCTTCAATGTCTCTCTTCATCTATTGTCCTGTCGCCTTCCTGGTTATTGAAGAATAATGTGTCACAGTTAGTATATACTTCCGATCATAACGATTCCTTCAGAATGTCAAAAGACAGGCCAAAACCATCCCCCAGGTGAGTCTCTGAATCAGAATTTTTTAGGTGTAGGAGTGGTGCTTCCAGGCCATACTTTCCTGTGTAGGACTTTGTTTCATTCGAAGAACTGCCCGGGGTTATACAACAACAACAACAACAACGTCTGGTCTGCTCCAGCCAAAATCAGACCCCTGGAACTTTGAGTTCGCCGAAGGTCACAAAGGACCTGCGAGACTCAAATGATGCAAAACCTGAACCAATAACCAACGTTCAGGGGTTTCATCCGACATCTCCCCAGTGATGCTGACTTCCGCAAACACAGACAAAACCAAGTCAGCCATTTGCAGTAACCTATCATCCACTGCAACCAATAAGAGGACATTGAAAGGTCCACGTCGAAGGACCAGGAACCAGCCCTGATGACATATTGGTTGTAGCTGATCCATTCTGAGTCTTGGAGGTTGGTGGATCAAACCCTGGCCGAGTCATACCAAATACCTTTAAAAAGGTAGGTGCTGCCTACTTCCTTGATGCCATACATTGGCAATACCAGCGCAGACTGTAACAGGCCTTATGACCTCCTCCTGCATAGATGTTCCTTGAAGGAATCACATTATTATAAGACAACACATAAAGATGGTGATTGGCGACTCTTGAAGAACTGGGGAGATCAGCAACAGAGAACAGACTCAAGTAGAGGATTCCATGGATAAGAGGAAAATGGGAGCAAATGAGTGGACGTGAACAGAATGCTTGGTTCAGAGGGAGGAATGTTGAGAGGAAAGGGTAAAATCACATCAACAGTTACTAATCCACAGCAGGCCTGCCAGGATGGCCTCGAGGACAGAGGTACGCACACTCGCCTCAAAGTTGTCTAACCTGGGCTTGACTCCTGACCCAGCAATAAACTGCCGTCTTTCGGATGGACATTAAACTGGGATTTCCATCTGCCGGCATTAGTTGGAGGACGATAAATATATCGCCTTCACAAAAAGTAGGCCAAATTCCAATATTCCTGCCCTAAGCAGCGGAGGGCATCGCATCAGCGGCACAGCCACACCTTCAGCCAATGACGCTCCTCCGCAACCGTGTGCTGCATACAAAGAAGACGAAGAACCCACGGCAAATATCAAACTACAGTAAACTCAAATCAATTTCACATTGTAAATTGTCTTGTCCTCACCATTCTGTTTTGACTATTCACTGCTGGATACATTCAAAACCTCTTCAATCACTAAAATGGATGAAGGCCCTGAACCTCAAGGACATCTTAAGGGAGTCCTTGCTTTGATTTGTCTGTTAAACCGATCTTCTAGGTTCTCGAGTATCAATCCTTGTGACATTAATGCTTCTTCCGGTGTTCCACGGGATAGTGTATTTAAGGATTATTGCGATTTCCCATTGTCCCTTGCCAATGCAATCCAAAAGTATCAGGAACCCATGCGGCAATTCACGACACCATGGAGTTTAAGGTTTCGCTTCCTTCTTTCGTCCATGTGGACTTGTCTCTCTTATCTGTGATTCAGAGTGGCTGTTTCTGTCTGTCTGTCTGTCTGTCTGTTTTTCTGTGAGCAGGATATCTCAAACAGTTGTGGACGGATTTGGATGAAACTTGGTGGACTGTTTGGGTGTGTGACAAGGACCAATCTGGATCTGGCCTATCAGTGGGATACAAAGCGTAAACTGTTCAGCCTGGCCGAGGTATGCGCTCTACCGAGTGACGTTCTAGTTATTTCCTTTTTTTTGAATACATAAATATAGGCTAATGAAAGTGCTAAATGGAAGTGGAAGAACAAGAAGACAAGCACATCACAGAGGAGTGAATGAGTGGCTGAAAGGAAAAGTTTGGGAGAGGAGGGGGAAGTAACGGAGTAACGGATGGTTAAGGCAGGAATTTGGAAATTGGTTGTGGAGCTGGCGATAGGATAGCTTGTCTACTCTTGGCAAAGGACGTCTAGCCAGGATGACACCAGGACGGCAGTTTGTAGCTGGTTCGAGATTCAAACGCAGGCTCGATGGCGCAGGGGCAACTGTGCGTACCCCTAGTCTAGGCTATCCTGCTAGCCGAGAACAAGACCGACCCTTTCAGAGGCCTTATCCTAAATTCTTTAGAGTAGAGCCGCCATCAATTCTTTGCATCTCGAAGGAATGACAGCCAAGGAGATTCACGCTGAGAAGGTGCAAACAGGAAGTCAGGATGGCCCCTCATACAACACAGTGAAGCAGCATTCTACTGGATTCAGCCATGGCACACTGAGCGCAGTGGATGAGCCAGGGTCAGGACGGCCTACTGGGGTGATGTCTGATGAATTGGTGAATGCTGTTCATGACAAAGTGATGGCAGACAGGCCTGCATCATCACTAGGCAATTTATCTGTGTCTTTGGCATGAGATAAACATCGGCTAAACGAATTATTTTCATGAAAAACTTAAAAACATAAACAGGATGGATACCCATAGATGTTCCAACGGAGCAGCAGAGGGTCAGGATGCAAATTTCACATCAACTTCTTGATGAATTTCAATGCGATCCACGGGCGTTCTTTGGCCATGATGTGACCCAGGATGAAAAATGGGTACAGCACTTTGATCCTATATCAAAAGAACAAAGTTAAGAGTGGAAAACCCCAATCTCTCGTCTCCACTCCCCAGTCCTCCCTCCTCCCAATAAATTCAAGACAGCTGCCTCCAGTGGCAAAGTCATGGAATCCGTTTTCTGGGATGGAGAGGGTGTTATCAAAGTGGGATATCTGCGGAAAGACATGACTATTAATGGCCAGTGATAGCAAATAAAAGACAGCAACTTCAGGAACAAATAATGGAAAAAAAACCTTGGAAAGCAAAAAGCTCACAAGAGGCCTTTGGCTTCTCCAGGACAACTCACCACAAATTCCTCTTAACTTGCAGTGGATGCTGCAAAGGATTGCCGGTTCTGAATTCCTCTGCATTCACCTGCTCAAGCTCCCTCTGACTTCCTCCTCTTTCCCGGACTGAAATCTGAGCTCGGTGGAAGCAAAGTCGACGCTGATGAGGTCGCAAGTGCTGCTGTGGAGACGTGTTTGGATTGAACAGGATGGACGTTGGTTTCATGGCGGATTAGCAATGCTGGAGAAACGATGGACGAAGTCCATTGAAAAGAAAAGGGGAATCGTTAGGAAAAAATAAATTAAATAATTAATTTTTCTAATGGAATGTTCTTTCCTGGTCGGGCTGGAAACTTGTGGGATTTTTCCTCAAACGTAGATCTTCCAGCCATTTTTGGATACAAAGTCGAGGCTCGTGGAGGAGCTAGAACATAGAAGGGATCAGAACCTCATGGAGCAAAAGGAACAGTAGAAATAAAGGAGGAAAACACACCAACAGCAGGACTGAGGGACAAAATAGAGGGAGACTTGGACAAATGAGGGATGTGGGGAAGTAAGAGGGATAGGGAAGAATGCATGGGGTGGACAAGATGGATTCAGAAGCAAACTCTCAGGAAGAAAAAACTGGGAATTTGGAAAGTTGTTTAGCTTGGGTGGGTTAACGGGGTAGAAAAGAACATGGTTAAGGGGGAATACCAGACTTGGTGCTGTAACGGTTAGAGCGTCTGCTCTGAGTTTGGAAGGTAGTCGGTGGAAACCCGATCTGAGCCATAGCAAATACTTTTAAAATGGTGTGTGCTGCTTCCTTGCTTGACGTTCGGCATTTGAAAGGTTAAGAGCATGGACAATCCCAACAGTTTGGCATCTATGGGGAGAAGGGGAAAGTTCCTACTTGAGGAATGCCCCACTGAGGGCGCCATTGTTGTGACGTCACTGGTACCCAAATCCCCAAGAAACAAGCTTAGTGGTTGTGTTGGTCTTGTTTAACAGTCTTGTGTCATGTACAGTCACGTGAAAAAGTAAGTACACCCCATGTAAAGTTTTGACTTTTTCAACATATTTCAACATACAGCTATGTGATCCTCATTTCAACAATATTGATAGATAAAGGTGATATAATACTACTGTGTTCAAAAAGTATCCGACCTTTATTTTTTGTGCGTAAAAAAAAAGAAGCTAGGGAGGCGTTGATTGGTGCACGTATGTAGGCGATCCTAATGCGCACGCGTGAATTTTTTCCCACCTGCAGAAGCTGTCATTCGACGGCAGACCACCGATGAGTGAGGACATGTAAGTGAGCACCGTCGGATTTTCGTTTTTGACAAAATGACGGAAAAACTTGAACAACGCTACTGCATCAAATTTTGTGTAAAGCTTGGCGATTCCCAAGTGGAAACGATCCGCAAGATTCAACACCGTTCATTCCATTATGAAGGAGGATTTGGGCTTCAGGAGAATCTCAGCGAAATTCGTACCAAAGCTGCTAACGATTGAGCAGAAGCAACTCCGTTTGGAGATCACACAGGACATGCTGGAGACTGTGAACAGCGAACCCATAAACCCAGGACTCATCGCCAGTGATCACTGTGTTGAGGAAGCTGGGATCGCTGTTCACAGTCTCCAGCATGTCCTGTGCGATCTCCAAACGGAGTTGCTTCTGCTCAATCGTTAGCAGCTTTGGTACGAACTTCGCTGAGATTCTCCTGAAGCCCAAATCCTCCTTCATAATGGAATGAACGGTGTTGAATCTTGCGGATCGTTTCCACTTGGGAATCGCCAAGCTTTACACAAAATTTGATGCAGCAGCGTTGTTCAAGTTTTTCCGTCATTTTGTCAAAAACGAAAATCCGACGGCGCTCACTTACATGTCCTCACTCATCGGCGGTCTGCCGTCGAATGACAGCTTCTGCAGGTGGGAAAAAATTCACGCATGCCAATTAGGATCGCCTACATACGTGCACCAATCAACGCCTCCCTAGCTTCTTCTTTTTTACGCATGAAAAATAAAGGTCGGATACTTTTTGAACACACTACGTATAACAAATAGCATGAAACATTTACATTTTGGAATCCATTGTATAATTTAAATAAACATAAATGCAAATTTCGCATGTGGAAAAAGTAAGTACACCCGTGGCTCTAATCGGTGGTATTGCCCCCTTTGGCAGAAACAACCTCAAGTAGGCGTTTCTTATAACTGTCTAACAGTCTCTGACATCGACTGGGAGAAATTTTTTGCCCACTCCTCCATGCAGAATTCTTTCAGCTATGCGATGTTTGAGGGGTTTCTTGCATGCACAGCTCGTTTCAAATCCCCCCAAAACATCTCAATGGGATTTAGATCCGGGCTTTGACTTGGCCATTCCAGAACCCTCCATTTCTTTCTTTTCAGCCATTCCTTGGTGGATTTACTGGTATGTTTAGGGTCATCGTCATGTTGCAAGGTCCACCTTCGGTTGAGCTTCAACTTTCTGACAGATGGCCTCACATTATCCTCAAGCACCCTCTGGTACAATGAAGAATTCATAGTGGATTCTATGATGGTGAGCTGCCCAGGCCCTGATGCAGCAAAGCTGCCCCAAACCATAATATTTCCACCACCATGCTTTACAGTTGGTATCAGGTTCTTGTGGTCAAATGCTGTCTTTGGTTTTCGCCAAACATGTCTTCTGGTACAGTGGCCAAATAGCTCCACCTTTGACTCATCTGTCCAGAGCACATTGTTCCAGAAGTGCTGGTCTTTGCCTCGGTGTTCATTGGAAACTTTAGTCTTGCCCTGATGTTCTTTCTGGACAGCAAAGGTTTTACTCCTGGCACACCTCCCATGTAGATCAAATTTGTGCAGCCTCTTTCTAATGGTAGACTCGTGCACTTTGACATCAACAGTGGCAAGAGCTACCTGGAGGTCCCGTGATGACATTCTGGGGTTCTTCGAGACTTCTTTCAGCATCTTGCGGTCTGCTCTCAGGCTGAACTTGCTGGGGCGGCCTGGCCTGAACAAGTTGGCAGTTGTTTGGAATCTTCTCCACTTGTAGATGATCTTCCGGACAGTCGAATGATTGATTTCAAATTGTTTGGAGATCTTTTTAAATCCCTTCCCAGACTCGTAGGCATCTATAACCTTCTTTCTGAAGGCCTCAGAGAGCTCTTTTGATCTAGGCATGGTGACGCCGCACACTTCAACAACAAAGAGCAAACCAAACTAAATGTCTGAGGTTTAAATAAGACAGGTTCCTCCAAGATCATCTCTAACGATGTTCTAATCATTTGCACCTGAGCTGGTGCACCTGATTCTAATTTTAGGTATTTGAAGTAGTGATAAATGTAGGGGTGTACTTACTTTTCCCACATGTGAAATTTGCATTTATGTTTATTTAAATTATACAATGGACTACAAAATGCAAATGTTTCATGATATTTGTTATATTATATCACGTTTATCTATCAATATTGTTGAAATGAAGCTCAAATAGCTGTATGTTGAAATATGTTGAAAAAGTCAAAACTTTACATGGGGTGTACTTACTTTTTCACGTGACTGTATATACAGACTTGGCATTTAATATGGAATATTTTTTTGTTGTTGATTTGGGTTTACTTTCTTAACTCAGTATATCAATCTGGTGAGTTTCTTTCACACTTTGGCGATTTATTTGTTAAAAGAACCATGTCACTGATTGTCTGTCGCAGCAAGAAGTCAACAACAGGATTATATCACAGGTGGCGTGGCAAAATGTACGGACAGGTGCATTTGACGATTGGCTTCACAGTCGGGTATACAAGGGTTGTTGCGTTCTGTATTAGTAGAAAACAACTGCTGCAGGTCTCCAAAAGTTATTGCCGATTCCTCTGGAGATGGTCCGTCAACTCGACAATGCTGTTTGTCATGGAGTGGTGGCTTTACGAAATTACGGCATGAAAGAGCGTGCTATTGCTCGGCAGTATGGCATCACTCAAGGTCAGATGTCAAAGATCCTGAAACGAAATGCTCAGAGGGGTGTCCCTACTCCAATACCGAGGCCAGGACGTCCCCGCAGAACCACAAGGAGGGATGATCGCCAGCTGCACCGGTTAGTCCGCAATGGCCGTACCAAGTCAGCTAATCGGCTTAGGGCTGAGTGGCAGCAACTGACAAATGTGCCTGTATCCAGAAGGCTAGTCAACCAACGACTGGTTCAAGCAGGCTATTGTGCCAGGCGTCCCCTGAGAAAGCCACGCCTGACCAGACAACACCGCCAGCGCCGATTGCAGTGGGCCAGAGAACACCGTCAATGGCAGCCAGGACACTGGAATCAGGTGATCTTCAGGGACGAGTCTAGATTTCTGGTCTATCGTCAAGATGGCTGCGTCCGAGTGCGCAGACAAGTGCATGAAGCCTACAACAAAGATTGTATAGTGCCAAGAGTCCAAGCTGGAGGTGGTGGGGTGACCATTTGGACTGGTTTTCATGCAGGGGGCAAAACTGACCTGGTTGTTCTGAATGGAAAGTACAGGGCCATTCTGGAAGAAACATTGCTTCCTGAAACATTGCTTCAAAACTGACCTGGTTGTTCTGAATGGAAAGTACAGGGCCATTCTGGAAGAAACATTGCTTCCATTTGCTCGTGCCGCCTTTCGAGGAAACTTTGTCTTCCAAGATGACAATGCACGGCCTCATCGTGCTCGCATGATCCAACACTTTCTGGCTGACCGTGGTGTAGAGCATATGGAGTGGCCTGCCATGTCCCCGGATATGAATCCGATAGAGAAATTGTGGGCAGAATTAATGCGCCAAATCGACCACTGGGACCAGCAGCCGACCTCTGTGCGTGAATTGCAGCAGGCTATTGTCACTGCATGGCAAGCGATTCCTGTCCAAACCTTGGCAAATCTCGTGAACAGCATGCCTAAACATGTACGTGCTCTCCTGAATGCTCGTGGGGATTACACGAAGTACTGAACTGTAATTTTACTGTCCGTAATCCCAGTCGTAATTTAACTTTTGTTTTTGTTAAAAAAAAATTGGCTAATGTGCAATATAAAGAGATACTTCTGGAAAACGTACAGAAGTTTAACACAGTACTGTCCGTGAATTGAGTTCAATATCAGTTTACATCACTTTCAAGGATCAATTTATTTGCTTCGAAATGTCAAATGTGTTTTTTGTTTCTTTTAAAGGTCAAACTAACAAAATCTAGAATAATTTCAACATAATTCCAATGAACTTTTGGTTCTAAGACATCTTGAAAAGTAAGTTCACCCCCACAAAAAAATATTCCACATTAAATGCCAAGTCTGGCGCGCACCGAGGGCCCGATTCGGCTAAATGTCGTTCTAACCGCTAACCCAGTTACCGTCGATGCTTCACCTGCATGCTCACACGCATACGCTACCCCTTTCACCCTCACCAAGCTCGGTGCTCCAACGCCGCCCGTACACCCCGCATACTTCGTCATTGCACTCGTTCTTTCGCTCACAGACTTGGTCACACACCTGACCACCGCACACCTTGGCACACACTCGTCGTTCGCACACCTCACCAACACACCTCTTCGCGCCCCCTCCTCGGTCACCTCCTCTGTGACAACCACAGGTGTGCTCTCACTTGCACAGCCAATCACATGCCTTACTACCAACTCCAGCGTGCATTCCCATACGCGCTGTACCATTCCAGGTGTGCATCCTTCCATTCCAGGTGTACATCCTCTCTCACCTGCCACAACCAACTCATGCTCCGTGTCACTCTTACTACTCTCACCTCCACACTCGGTCGCGCACTCACCCTTACTCTTGACCGCGCACTCTGTCCTCATGCACCCGTCCGTTACACACCTTTCTCGCGCATCCTCTTGCGCACACTCTCCTGTTACATCCTCTGTAACATTCACCACAGGCGTGCATTCTTTCATTACATCCTCTGTAACACTCCCCACTCCGTGCTTCCATGTGACCCCTCGCACCCGCGCTACGACCAACTCACTCTTGACAGCGCACTCTTTCCCCATGCACCCGTCCGTTACACACCTTTCTCGCACATCCTCTTTCGCACACTCTCCCATTACTTCCTCCGTAACACTCACCACAGGCGTGCATTCTCCTTTACTTTTGACAGCGCACTCTTCCCTCATGCGCCCGTCCGTTACACACCTTTCTCGCGCATCCTCTTGTGCACACTCTCCCGTTACATCCTCTGTAACATTCACCACAGGCGTGCATTCTTTCGTTACATCCTCTGTAACACTCCCCACTCCACGCTTCCATGTGCCCCCTCGCACCCACGCTACGACCAACTCACTCTTGACAGCGCACTCTTTCCCCATGCACCCGTCCGTTACACACCTTTCTCGCGCATCCTCTTTCGCACACTCTCCCGTTACTTCCTCTGTAACACTCACCACAGGCGTGCATTCTCCTTTACTTTTGACAGCGCACTCTTCCCTCATGCACCCGTCCGTTACACACCTTTCTCGCACATCCTCTTTCGCACACTCTCCCATTACTTCCTCCGTAACACTCCCCACTACGCGCTTCCATGTGCTCCCTCGCACACGCGCAACAACCAACTCACTCTCGACGGCACACTCACTCCTCGGCGCGCACTTTTTCCTCACACACCCCAGAGTCGGACATTCTCACACACCTCCTCCTTCGCACTCCGTACCTGTCGCACACTTCACCAACGGCCTCTCACGAACACCCGGATCCAAATCAACCCCCAAGCCGACTGAAGCTCCCCTCACATCATATGCATTTCCGAATATATCGCCACTCACCTTGGCACCTCGTCTCTGCACCTCCTTCACCACCTGCACACTCTTTATTTGGTTAGTGAGCACATAATCAAGATTTGAGCACCGACCTTGTACATATTCCATCACCTCCTCCTGTATTTCTCTCTTAGTTTCTGTCCGTCTCTTCTTAATTTCACTCACCCCCTCTTCCACCTCCTTTAACTTTTGCTTCACCTCTTTTATCTCCCGGTGCGTCTCCTCAATCTTGTCCTCTAAGGCTACCTTGACCGTCTCTATGTGCGTCCTCACCTCCCGGTCCTTCGTCTCCATTACTTCTGTCACCTCGTCCAACCTCGTTGTCAGTCCCTCACGTACCATCTGACATTGCCTCTGTGTCTCTATTAAGTCATTTTTAATGTCGTTTTGTGTCGCTTTTAACCCTCCTAGTACCGCAGTGTTCCTTTGAACCTGCTCCACTAACTCCGTCTGTCCCACCGTCAGCTGTTCCACCTCCTCCGTCAGGGTCCTCTATGCCCCCTTGTAACTTTGCCGTACCATTTCTCACCTCTTTCTCCATACGCTTTTCACCTCGCTTTACCTCCTCGCGTACCCCCGAGACCTCCTCGCTTACACCTCGTCGTATTTCCTCCTTCATCTCCTCCCTCTCTTTTGTAGATGCCACCCTCATCTGTCCCAATTCATCCCTCTGAGCATCCAATTTGGTTTCTACCCCGATTTTCACCTCCTCTATCTGCTCTCCCATTTGTTTAATTTCTCGGGCGGATTGCTCCCCTATTTCCCGCAATTTGTTTTCCATCTTGTTTTCTAACCCCTCCAACCCATTTTTCACCCCCTCTATCTGATTCTCCTGGGCAGCCATTCTATTTTCCACCCCCGTTAACCCATGTTTTACCTCTTTTATCCCGTTGTCTAACCCCTCAAATTTAGCTTCTAGCCGTTCCCCCATTCTGTTTTCCAATCCTCCAATTTGGTTTCCCAATTGCTCACTATTCTTGTCCATAAGGGCCTTCATTTGCATCATAAAAAGGTTCAAATCCACCGGTGCCGCTGCTACGGTCGCGGGCGCGGTCGCCGTAGCCATGTGCGAGGCGCCATTTTGCGCGCCCGTAACCTCGTGCGCGAGAGCGCCATTTTGCATGCCTGAAACCTCCTCAACCACCTCCTCATTGCCCTCCTCCACATACATTTCCCCCAGGTCCTGGGTCGATTCTACCCCGTCTATCTCTCCCACCGACATCCCGTCGCCTTGACCAGCCATGGCGCGATTTCAAAATTCGGGTTTTTCTTTAAAACAAACCAAATTTCGGCCGCTCCAAATTTTGACCAAATTTTTTATAGATGTTTTAAAAATTTGGTTCGGGCCTCGTATCTCACTCCCAGACACCAATTGTTACGGACCGCGGATAAGATGTTGGTTTTGCCGAGGGGAGGCCCCGCGGCCCTAACAGTTACCCCGACTAACCCGATTCCCGAACATTGGCCGGATCGCGCCACAGATATTCAATATGGAAAAGACAAAAGCGACACAGATGTGAAGAAGAAGAAGAAGAAGAAGAAGACGAAAAAAAGGTTGGAAATACTACTAAATTTATTCCTACTATATACACGCTCAAAGTAACCAAGGAAGAAGGAAAGATAAGAAAATAATATACAGAAGAATTAGAGACACAGTGCAATTATTACCTTATACAAGCTTAATTAAATACCCATGGACAAGACACACAGAACAAACTCACGTACACAAAAGGATGGAAAGGCAGGAGGTGGATGGCTGGAGGGAGAGGAAGGTCCAATGGTACTGCAGCACGATCGGCGCGTTTAACAGCCGCCGTTCCTTCGCGGCCCTGCTCCGGAACTGCCGTCAAGGCCCCAAGCTGCTATCGTTGCTGCTGTGGCTGCGGCTGCTCTGTGGACGTCGCGTGCTTTGCCAGGACTCGTCTGGTCCAACCACACAACTGAACAACGTGCTTGCTTCTTGCCCAACTCTCTTGCTTGGTCCAACTTTGGCGAGCAAGGCGACGAATAGCAGGCTTTGTGCTTCCCTGGATGATCTTTTTAATGTTCTCCCTGGATGATCTCTCTGGATGATCTCTCTGGATGATCTCCCGCAGTACCTTGCGCGCGTGCTTTTATAGCGCCTCCGGCGATCAAGCCGCCGGCCTTCAGGACACGCCCATCGGTGTGCTCACCTCGGCCCTGGTTGGTCACGCGACCCTCTGGCTCCGCCCTTGATGACGACGGGCAGGCACGCCCCTTCTTTCCCGACCCGAGCACATGTTCAATGGTGGTTTTGGAGGGGATGTAATTGGCAATCGAGGCTTGGCAATGATGAAAGGGGCAAGTGAAAGGAATCTACTCTATTTCACTTGGTGCAATGGAGTGTCATCTTAATGGAAGACAAGGCCTTACCCTAATACACATAATAAATATATAACTATCAACCAGGGGGAAATCTATGATTGGCTGACGTGTATGCTTTATGGACTAATTATGGGACGCCCTTTGACCTTTATACATAACTGGAGTAAGGAGGGTCCAGACTAAAGCAATAATTCACAACAATTTACTATACAATACAACACAATAAAAAAACACAATCCTCATATCCGCAACACTGCACCCTCCTCCTCTTAGGCACATCCCGGGCCTATAACTTTAACTTAGTGTGACACGTAGGTGTAGTTCCCTCTACTTTTAACCTGACCCTGAGTGCAACAGTTTTAAAACATAAATAAATATGTCCCGCTGCTCCATTGCACCCTACCTAACAGACACGCCCACAGCTAACCGAATTGCGGAATGGTCTTCAAACTATACACTGACAGTGGGGAGCATTATTTACAATGACGTTACTTTATTTACAAAACTAACCCAGGACCTGTGATTGTTCTTTCTGGGGGTGGGGGGGGCGGGGCAGTCTGCTCTGCATCGACGCACCATGAAAGCACCCTAAGACGCACCAATACACCCTCAAGCACCAATCGGTGCACAGTCATCACTGGTCATGAAAATAAAAACAACAACCCCTAACCCTGCAGGTGGTCTCTTGCTATTTGGCTCCCTCTGCTGGCTATTATTATTTTCCTGGTGTTGTCATCTTCCTTTGCTGGCGGCCTATTTGCACTACAATAAAATGCACCCAACGTGTCCATGTTTATTTATTTTATTTATGGCTCACAGGGCCGACTAGTGTGGTTCACCTGTGGGGCATTGGTGCCCTGTGATCAAGGTCCGCCAGCAAGATTTCGGGCCTTCATGGCCGGTTCCAGCAGAGGGGCCATGCCCCAACCCATGGGGTCCATAAGTGGTGCTCGGCCACAGACATGTGGTCCATAATGTGGTGCATCGATGCAGACAGCTGGTTCTGGGAGTTCCGGGCGCACAATGGCGGACTCACGCACGCTCCCCTCGGCGCCCAGTGGCGCACAGGTCCTCATGTGGGAGACAAAGGGGGGGGAAAGACAGATGAGCGAGGGGTAAGGTCACAAGGGTACACATCAATAAGGCAATGCAAGGCGAAGTGCGTACGGAGAGCGAAGTGAGAAAGCTCGTCCCTACCGTACGTCACCCCCCCTGTCACCTACTCTACCCTTGCCCTTACCCCTTATTTACAAAATCTACACATTACAAATTTGTCGCTAATGTCACGTCTTCCCCATATTTCCCCTACACCAAATTCGTTCCCACAATCCCTCTATCCAAAATTTGCCATCACCCAATTCACCATCAATCCTCATAAGGAGGAAGAGATGGAACATCAAGCACAATGTCACACCCACGTCATGATGCGTCTCACATTCCAAACATTTGCAACAAAAATAATAAAAACATGGCATGGTGCGGAGTTACGTCACCTCAGGTGAGTGGATGTAGATGGTGCAAGGAGATTTTCATCCTAACTACTTTCTAAATGACATTAACACACTTTACACTACCCGGGGTCTTTCCCTGCCAATCCATTGGCCAACTTACACTATGGGTTCTAAAAACCAATTCCCATTGACCAAACTGTGGTGCTTCTCAATTTGGGGTCTCACTTCCCCGATGCAACTCCCTGTGCCCTTGCACAATTTCCAGGCTGGGTCGTGTAGCTCTCCCAGCAGGCCTACCCACCTGCACACCTCCACCACTGCAGTTGCCACCCGAGCTTACCTAGCTCCTCACCCTAACCTATCTAACTGGGGAAGGCCCCTCTTGGCTCTGTCACCCCTCGGTGCCCTCTGGCACTGGGCTACCCGGGTCCGTCCTCCGGATCCTCGGGCCCCATCCACAACAACTCTACCGGCTCCCAGAGCCCACCTGCGGCCTCACCTGGCCGACATCCTCACAGTGGTGGAGTGCCCAAACCAACTACACACACTAACAGGCTACACGCCCAGCCATTTCCACAACACTAATGCACCCATCCAAATACCATTCTTTCACCCGCACCACAGATGCCAATATCCAACCACAATTTACCTGTACCCTCTACCTAACACTTACACTACCCGCCCCGGGTATTCGTGATGGGGGTCCACTCTTCCTCCATTCACACCTTCGCACCATCCACTCCACTCCATAGTTTCCACCATACTCACTCCACGACCATCCATTCCAATACTCCATATATTCCACACTCCATGTATTCCACATTCCATGTATTTCACACAACCATTCTCCATACACCTGTTGTTGCACACCTGTGCAATCACACCTGTTCCTCACACACGGCATCATCTAATCTACCTGTTGCCCTGCTAACTTATTGCTCCCCGTCTTCCCTTTAAACTAAGCACATACCACGTCATTATCATCCACTCTAATCTACCTGCGTCCCCACTACAGGTGTCATTGTCACTACCTAACCTTAACGTTACCTAAGGTCATCTTCTAGGTCCCTACACATTATCCAAACCCTCCCTCGGCGAGCTTACACTGCCATAAACCCCATAACCTAGTGCTCCTTTGCCCCCGCTGTGAGAGATGGCAGAGTTGCCATCCCACCACATCGGGTATCTCTCACTATAAATTTTGCTAGTCCAAATTCAACAAATCAAAAATTTGCCAATCACTACCCATCATCTGCCAATCATTACTGCCAATCCTTTGCCAATCATTAAATTTTGCTTTGCAATTTCGGGTCCAAACCACTATCCTCGTCATCAGTCTTCTCACTAGTGCCTCTCAGTGCGCCAATTCACTTCTAAAGCTCGGCTTCGTAAAGCCGAGCAATGAATGCGGGTTGCTTGGTGCCGGCGGTTGGATACATCCCGCATTTGGTGCAGGGACGGGGGCTTACCCGGGCCAAGATCCCACGCACCATCTCACGCATTATCTTTCGGTGTGTGAAGTTATTGTGTGCAACTTTGGTTGTTTTTCGGTGTTTATCTTTCATAAATTGATCGTCTGTTTGCCGCGTTGCGAGCAAGGCCTTTGCCACGTCGCGAACGATTTGAAATCGAAGTTAAGTGATTGTTCCCATTTGTATTTTCGTTAAAACTGTATTTATTTATGGTGTTGTACGTATATTGTGTCCCGACGAAGATTTTTCGGTGCAAATCTTTCATACCTGTATTGAAAATCGTGTTAATTCGTGTCGTGTCTTGAGGCCTTGTACAGTGTACACTGTACAACCTTGAGGCTTTGTTTTTCTCTCAGCGGTCCGTCGTTTGTGATCCAATAACTTTCGTTCTCTGTATTCCCAGTCTTTTCACCCATAGCCTACTTCCTTGTGTAAATCTCAACTCAAAAAAAAAAAAAAAAAACATTTCCTTCTCTGTTCTCATTCGTTTATTCATTCTTATTCGTTCGTTCTTCGACCACGTGTTTCTCCCCCATTTCCCCAGATAGTTTTCACTGTTATTAACCTTCAATGTTTACACTTTCCCCTCAAGTTATGTATTCCGTCATATATTATAACACCTTTTTCTTCTTTAAAAGGCTGCTTTCGACTTGCTCACCAATTCAATTCATCCCCAAAAAAATATCCATCTCCTATAGTGCCTTTTTTCTACATTCCCTAAACTCTCCTGCACTCCATCCTCCATCCAGCGTCCTTAAACGTATTTTTAACTCGAAGGTCACAAGAAACTCATTTTGCAATAAATGTTCGTTTCCCATAAGTCGTACACTTTCTAAAATCCAATCTCACCCCTCCCCTCCAAATCTTCCCCATAACCCCTCCCCTCCAAATCTTCCCCATCACCCCTCCCCTCCAAATCTTCCCCATCACCCATACCTTTCAAATCTCCGCCCTTGCCGCCTCCCTCCTAAACTACCCCCTCACCCCTCCCCGCCAAGATGCCCCCTCGCCCCTCCCCTCCTAGACTCCTCCCTCACCCGTCCCCTCCAAATCTCCCCCATATCCCATCCCTTTCAAATCCCTCCCCTTGTCCCTTCCCTCCCAAACTCCCCCCTCGCCCCTCCACTTCAAATCTCCCCACCCTCATTGCTTCTCAATTTCCCCCCTCTCACTCCCCCTCCTCAAAGCGTCCTCCCCGCTTCTTCCCCCTTCCAACTCTCACCTCCATCTCCCCCAACCTTCTGCCTCGCTCTTCCCCCTCTTCAAATAACACCTCATTGTGCCTCACCCAATCACCATCAAACCTTTTGTCCGCCCCATCCTTCCCTTTCTCCGAGCAATTCTGAAATCTCTGACACACCTTCAACAGCTCTCCCTACCTCTTCCACCTCTTCCACATCTTACCCTACCCCTCCTCCCCCCTGTTCTGTATCTGATGCTCCCCCTTCCTCTTCATTAACGGTATGGACCTCAAACATCCGGGGCCTTCGTTCAAACTTAACTGATCTCTCCATACAGGTTGCTTCTGTCAAACCAGACGTGATCTGCTTAACAGAAACTTTCCTCCTTTATGATGTCTCTGATTCCTTAGTATCTCTCCCGGGCTACTCCCTCCTCCGGTATGATAGACCTGAGCCTCGTCCTGGAGGTGGGGTTCCTATCTTTATCAAAAACTCTCTTCCTCACTCGCCCTGCACTGCACTCTCTCCACCTCACCCCCAGGAATACCTCTGGCTACGGCTTCCCCTTCACTCCCACCTCTTGTTCATATGTGTGTTGTACCGTCCACCAAACAGTGATGACTCAATCTACATCTCGCTGTCTGATAATATGGACCAACTTCTATCTACTCATCCCAACTCTCTCTTCCTCATATGTGGTGATTTCAACTGTCATCATGCCAGTTGGCTGGGTGTGGGTACCTCTCTCACCAGCCATGGCTCCTCAGCAAAGGACTTCTGCGACTCACTGGGACTGACACAATCTGTCAATTTCCCGACCCGGATCTCAGTCAACGGAACATCTTCTCTTCTGGACTTGGTTATGACTAACTTCCCTGAAAATGTCTGCTGCTCTTGTTCTGCTCCAATCGGATCATCTGATCATGTCCTTGTTAAAGTGGACATCTCTCTGACCATCCTCAGGGAGCCTGCTCAGCGTCGACGAGTCTGGCATTTCACTCAGGCCAACTGGCACGGTCTTCAAGCAGCCATCAATCATCTGGACTGGTCTCCCATCTCTACCACCTCTGACATCAACTAATCCTGGGAATTCTTCCAAAGTAAATTGCTCTCTCTCATGCACAGATTTATTCCATCTCGTCTTCAGTTGTCATACCCTTCCTCCCGTCCATGGTACACGGAATCTTGTGGTGAGGCTGTTGCCCAGAAATAACTTGCCTTCGTCTCCTGGAAAGCAAATCCAACGGAAGGAAATCTCATTTCCTTTCACAAAGCCCGAAACAAGTGTGTGTCCACCCTCAGGAGAGCCAGGAAACAATATCTCTCCGTTCTCAAGACCGAACTCTCTTATCTCTCTCCCTCTTCCAAATCCTGGTGGCGTCTGGTCAAATCCGTTTCTGGTGTTTGTTCCCCCTCCATCCCATCCCTTACCTCAAACGGCGACACAGCTGAATCTGCACGTGAAAAAGCTGAATGCCTCAACTCTGTGTTTGCCTCTAAATCTTGTGTCCCAAACCCATCCCTCTCTGTACCCACCATACCCAGTCGTACCCTGCTGCTCCTGGACTCCGTGTCCTTTCCTCCTGACAAGGTGGAAAAGTTTCTGTCAACCCTCGACTCTGATTCTGCAACTGGACCCGACGGCATCAGCACACGGGTCCTAAAATCCTGCTCTGCCGCTCTATCTCACCCTCTCTCTGTTCTCTTCACCCTCTCTTTTGCTCAAGGGCAACTGCCATCTGCTTGGAAATCAGCCAACATCACCGCTTTGCACAAAAAAGGTGCAAAAACAGATCCTAGCAACTACAGACCAATCAGCCTTCTCCCAATTATCAGCAAAGTCATGGAATCCATCATTGCTTCGGATATTAAATCTTTCCTCTTCTCCAATGGCTTGATCTCTGACCATCAATTTGATTTCAGACCAGCTCACTCTACTCTGGACATGCTGCTTCTGCTGTCTCAACAATGGATGGAGGTCCTCAATGCCAAACAGGAAATTAGAGCCGTCTCCCTCGACATATCACGTGCCTTCGACACGGTCTGGCACCCCGCTCTGCTCACCAAACTCTCCTCCTTTGGTATCCATGGAAATCTCCACGCATGGCTGGCGGACGTCCTCTCTAGTCGTCGTCAACGTGTGGCCCTGAATGGGTTTCTCTCATCTCCTCTTCCTGTTCAGGCTGGAGTTCCCCAAGGCAGTATTCTGGGCCCCGTGCTTTTTCTGGTCTTCATCAATGATCTCTCTGACTCTCTTGAAAATCCTCTCTATCTCTTTGCTGATGACTCCACTCTCTGCCGCTCCATTCCTCTTCCCTCAGATCGGCAGTCTGCAGCCTCCTCACTCTCTGAAGACTTGGACAAAATCACAGACTGGTCAAACAAGTGGAACATGTCTTTCAATCCTGACAAATCTCACACTCTTACTATGTCTCTCCGAAAAGATCGACTGGACAACCCTCCCATCTACTTTCTCAACAATCCTCTCCAAGAAGTTCTGTCGCTCAAGCTTTTGGGTCTCACTATCTGCCATGATCTTTCTTGGGAAACCACATTTCCAAGCTGGCCTCCAAAGCCAGTCGCCGACTGGGCATCCTCCGTCGTGCGAAGTCCTTCCTCGGCACACCTGAGCTCCTCACCACATACAAGGCTTTCATCCGCAGCTCAATGGAATACTGTTCTCCCCTATGGGCCGGTGCTCCTGCCTCACACCTAGCTCGGCTTCACGCTGTTGAAACCAAAGCTTTCAGAATTATTGGAATCTCCCGCGATGAAGCTATCTCTGAGGGCCTTTCACTCACTCACCGCAGGCAGGTAGGTGGTCGTTCTGTCTTCTACCGGCTCCTCTCCGGCCTTGCACCCCCAGCTCTCTCTGTGCTCTGTCCCCCAAATATTCCTACAGGTCGCACAAGATCTGCCAGCAACCCTCTGATGGTTAAACTGCCGAAATCTCGGCTCTCTGCTCACCTTCACTCTTTCATTCCTCTTTTCTCCCGCCTCTGGAACAAACTCCCTCACTCCCTTCAATCCCACTCCTCCCTCCAGGTCTTTAAAACAGCTGTTCACCACCATCTCTTATCTTCCCCCATCCAAAACCTTGATCTTTTCTACCCCCACTAATTCACCCCAGATCCACCTTGTTTGAAATTCCAACTTCTTTCCTGGAAGTCCTGGCAGTGTCCATATGTTTTATACCTCTCCCACCGCCCCCTTCCCATGCCCCCCCCCCCAAAGCCCTCGCCCTCTCTCAGATACCTCGATGTCTCCATGTCTCTCGGTCCCTGCTCTCAAATGTTGTGTTTGTGTCCTTCCCCCTCTCTCCCTATCTTGTCTACCGCTCCTGATGTTATATGTTTTATGTGTCGGTTTGTCTTTCTGTGTGATTAATGTTCGCTCTTTCACGAGCCTCGATCTTGTATACAAAAAAAAAAATCTCGGCACAGAGCCGTACAATGGCCTGATCTTGACCTGCCGGAACGCCTCAACAAAAAGGGGTCGCCATGACGACCCTTCCTATCGGGCTGCCCGCTCCGCCTAGTGGAGCACGGACGCGGCCGTTCCGAGTGAGGCCCAGCGTGGATCGCGTACGGCGGTTCTTTCGAAACCGCCGTGGTTCGGATCCCCGCTGGTCCTCGCGGCACGCGAAGCTGCTTGGCACGCACCGAGGGCCCGATTCGGCTAAATGTCGTTCTAACCGCTAACCCGGTTACCGTCGATGCTTCACCTGCATGCTCACACGCATACGCTACCCCTTTCACCCTCACCGAGCTCGGTGCTCCAACGCCGCCCGTACACCCCGCATACTTCGTCATTGCACTCGTTCTTTCGCTCACAGACTTGGTCACACACCTGACCACCGCACACCTTGGCACACACTCGTCGTTCGCACACCTCACCAACACACCTCTTCACGCCCCCTCCTCGGTCATCTCCTCTGTGACAACCACAGGTGTGCTCTCACTTGCACAGCCAATCACGTGCCTTACTACCAACTCCAGCGTGCATTCCCATACGCGCTCTACCATTCCAGGTGTGCATCCTTCCATTCCAGGTGTACATCCTCTCTCACCTGCCACAACCAACTCACGCTCCGTGTCACTCTTACTACTCTCACCTCCACACTCGGTCGCGCACTCACCCTTACTCTTGACCGCGCACTCTGTCCTCATGCACCCGTCCGTTACACACCTTTCTCGCGCATCCTCTTGCGCACACTCTCCCGTTACATCCTCTGTAACATTCACCACAGGCGTGCATTCTTTCATTACATCCTCTGTAACACTCCCCACTCCGCGCTTCCATGTGCCCCCTCGCACCTGCGCTACGACCAACTCACTCTTGACAGCGCACTCTTTCCCCATGCACCCGTACGTTACACACCTTTCTCGCACATCCTCTTTCGCACACTCTCCCATTACTTCCTCCGTAACACTCACCACAGGCGTGCATTCTCCTTTACTTTTGACAGCGCACTCTTCCCTCATGCCCCCGTCCGTTACACACCTTTCTCGCGCATCCTCTTGCGCACACTCTCCCGTTACTTCCTCCGTAACACTCCCCACTACGCGCTTCCATGTGCTCCCTCGCACACGCGCAACAACCAACTCACTGTCGACGGCACACTCACTCCTCGGCACGCACTTTTTCCTCACACACCCCAGAGTCGGACATTCTCACACACCTCCTCCTTCGCACTCTGTACCTGTCGCACACTTCACCAACGGCCTCTCACGAACACCCGGATCCAAATCAACCCCCAAGCCGACTGAAGCTCCCTTCACATCATATGCATTTCCGAATATATCGCCACTCACCTTGGCACCTCGTCTCCGCACCTCCTTCGCCACCTGCAAACTCTTTATTTGGTTAGTGAGCACATAATCACGATTTGAGCACCGACCTTGTACATATTCCATCACCTCCTCCTGTATTTCTCTCTTAGTTTCTGTCCGTCTCTTCTTAATTTCACTCACCCCCTCTTCCACCTCCTTTAACTTTTGCTTCACCTCTTTTATCTCCCGGTGCGTCTCCTCAATCTCGTCCTCTAAGGCTACCTTGACCGTCTCTATGTGCGTCCTCACCTCCCGATCCTTCGTCTCCATTACTTCTGTCACCTCGTCCAACCTCGTTGTCAGTCCCTCACGTACCATCTGACATTGCCTCTGTGTCGCTATTAAGTCATTTTTAATGTCGTTTTGTGTCGCTTTTAACCCTCCTAGTACCGCAATGTTCCTTTGAACTTGCTCCACTAACTCCGTCTGTCCCACCGTCAGCTGTTCCACCTCCTCCGTCAGGTCCTCTATGCCCCCTTGTAACTTTGCCGTCCCATTTCTCACCTCTTTCTCCATACGCTTTTCACCTCGCTTTACCTCCTCGCGTACCCCCGAGACCTCCTCGCTTACACCTCGTCGTATTTCCTCCTTCATCTCCTCCCTCTCTTTTGTAGATGCCACCCTCATCTGTCCCAATTCATCCCTCTGAGCATCCAATTTGGTTTCTACCCCGATTTTCACCTCCTCTATCTGCTCTCCCATTTGTTTAATTTCTCGGGCGGATTGCTCCCCTATTTCCCGCAATTTGTTTTCCATCTTGTTTTCTAACCCCTCTAACACATTTTTCACCCCCTCTATCTGATTCTCCTGGGCAGCCATTCTATTTTCCACCCCCGTTAACCCATGTTTTACCTCTTTTATCCCGTTGTCTAACCCCTCAAATTTAGCTTCTAGCCGTTCCCCCATTCTGTTTTCCAATCCTCCGATTTGGTTTCCCAATTGCTCACTATTCTTGTCCATAAGGGCCTTCATTTGCATCATAAAAAGGTTCAAATCCACCGGTGGCGCTGCTACGGTCGCGGGCGCGGTCGCCGTAGCCATGTGCGAGGCACCATTTTGCGCGCCCGTAACCTCGTGCGTGAGAGCGCCATTTTGCGTGCCTGAAACCTCCTCAACCACCTCCTCATTGCCCTCCTCCACATACATTTCCCCCAGGTCCTGGGTCGATTCTACCCCGTCTATCTCTCCCACCGACATCCCGTCGCCTTGACCAGCCATGGCGCGATTTCAAAATTCGGGTTTTTCTTTAAAACAAACCAAATTTCGGCCGCTCCAAATTTTGACCAAATTTTTATGTTTTAAAAATTTGGTTCGGGCCTCGTATCTCACTCCCAGACACCAATTGTTACGGACCGTGGATAAGATGTTGGTTTTGCTGAGCGGATGCCCCACGGCCCTAACAGTTACCCCGACTAACCCGATTCCCGAACGTTGGCCAGATCGCGCCACAGATATTCAATATGGAAAAGACAAAAGCGACACGGATGTGAAGAAGAAGAAGAAGACGAAAAAAAGGTTGGAAATACTACTAAATTTATTCCTACTATATACACGCTCAAAGTAACCAAGGAAGAAGGAAAGATAAGAAAATAATATACAGAAGAATTACAGACACAGTGCAATTATTACCTTATACAAGCTTAATTAAATACCCATGGACAAGACACACAGAACAAACTGACGTACACAAAAGGATGGAAAGGCAGGAGGTGGATGGCTGGAGGGAGAGGAAGGTCCAATGGTACTGCAGCACGATCGGCGCGTTTAACAGCCGCCGTTCCTTCGCGGCCCTGCTCCGGAACTGCCGTCAAGGCCCCAAGCTGCTATCGTTGCTGCTGTGGCTGCGGCTGCTCTGTGGATGTCGCGTGCTTTGCCAGGACTCGTCTGGTCCAACCACACAACTGAACAACGTGCTTGCTTCTTGCCCAACTCTCTTGCTTGGTCCAACTTTGGCGAGCAAGGCGACGAATAGCAGGCTTTGTGCTTCCCTGGATGATCTTTTTAATGTTCTCCCTGGATGATCTCTCTGGATGATCTCTCTGGATGATCTCCCGCAGTACCTTGTGCGCGCGCTTTTATAGCGCCTCCGGCGATCAAGCCGCCGGCCTTCAGGACACGCCCATCGGTGTGCTCACCTCGGCCCTGGTTGGTCGCGCGACCCTCTGGCTCCGCCCTTGATGGCGACGGGCGGGCACGCCCCTTCTTCCCCGACCCGAGCACATGTTCAATGGTGGTTTTGGAGGGGATGTAATTGGCAATCGAGGCTTGGCAATGATGAAAGGGGAAAGTGAAAGGAATCTACTCTATTTCACTTGGTGCAATGGAGTGTCATCTTAATGGAAGACAAGGCCTTACCCTAATACACATAATAAAGATATAACTATCAACCAGGGGGAAATCTATGATTGGCTGACGTGTATGCTTTATGGACTAATTATGGGACGCCCTTTGACCTTTATACATAACTGGAGTAAGGAGGGTCCAGACTAAAGCAATAATTCACAACAATTTACGATACAATACAACACAATAAAAAAACACAATCCTCATATCCGCAACAATATATATATATATATATATATATATATATATATATATATATATATATATATATATATATATATATATATGTATGTACAGTTTGTACTGATTATGTTTGCCCTTCTTGCAAAGTTGCAACTGTGGGACATTTTTGTTTGTCTAAATCTAAACAAAGACGCAAGATCAAGGGAAAGAGCTAAAGTTGGGAGAATTTGAAAACATTTCACCAACAGATGTTTATTTAACATTGGATCTGCTGCAGATGCTGAATGATTGGGACAAAGTGAAAATATTTTCCTGTTTTTTTGTCCTTGGCGAACGTAATCATGATCCTGTTTTAATAGACGCATCGAGATGTCGGATTTTGTATTCCTTCTCTGCTATAATTATGATTTCAACCTTTTACAACTGAGTACACAAGGTGGAAATTTGTCTGTGAATTACACACTGTCAATGCTTTTGATTGTTCCATTCCCCGGATTGTGAGATCACTGACACGTCATGTACAGAACCTGTCTTGGGGGTCGGATTGGGACGATGAAAATGTACAATTACGTTGACATTTCCATTTTTTATCATTTCATTTAATCTCATTTACCGCATTTTCACTCATCTCAGCCTCGTGGAGGAGCTTGTATTTGGTTGTACAGTGAAATTATATATATTAGATATATACAGACTTGGCATTTAAGTGCCAAGTCTGTATATAGACTGAAACGTTTCGTTGCACCAAATGTTTCGTTGCACCATTTGGGTGCACCAAATGTTTCGCTCACCTGGAGCTCCGTGGAAAAAATTGTAAGGTGGCTGTTACGGATTCGTCACTTCCGTCGTTGTGGTTTTCATCCACAGGAAGCATTTTTGGTTCCATGTACTATTATTGTTAACGTTTAAGTGAAATGGAGATAACTGTTTTCAAAAGGTAAAAAATTTGTGTTTCAAAAGAAACCGGAAACCGGATCCGGGGGAAACTGGAAGAAGAAGAGGAGGTAGAAAAAAAGGGCGGAGCAAGTGAGGTCGGGAATAAAAGCCGAGCTGCTTTGAGGTCTCGAGGAGACGCTGGCGAACGGGGGTCATGAGTGAACTTTGGGTTTCCTGGGAAAGGGATTCCTGTGACAGAGTGGTTATCGCTGTGACAGATAAACCCTGCGTGTCGGGTTTTGCGGTTTATTCTGAAGAGAATCATTGGAGAGCAGGTACGCCTCCAGTACGGGCCCGCCCGCCATTTCACATCGCTCCAGCCTTTTGACCTCGCTCCAGCCATTTCAATGCACACAGCCGTTAGCCAGGTTTGCGAGTGTAACGTGGATTTCGATTGGGAATTTGTGGTTCTCCGTTTGGGAGCCGCTGAACTTTCATACCCGAAGGTGTGATTTCCCAGTCGCCTTTTGGGTGCACCTTTGCGCCTCTTTGGCAGCGTTGACTGTCAGCCGACTTGGATTCTGGTCTCGATTCGACATTTTTCTTCCGAACACCGGAGCGTGGATGGACTTTGGCTTGGTGCCGGGACAGTGACTTTGGGAGTGTTCTTTTCGCTCACTTGGAGCACAGTGAGTTATTGAATAAGAAACTGATGATACCATCATAGGAATTATATGGTATTTTTGTGGTGCAATTGAAACATTGTACTTGTGCTGTTATACTTGTGTGACTGTAATACAATACTTGTTTTTGGTAACAATTGGTTGGTGTGGTTTCACCATTGGTCATTGACACACATTATAACACATCTTTCTGCCATGACTCCTTTCGGGGCTCGGTGGTACACCGTGACCAGGGTTTGGGGAGGAGCACGTAACAGAATTTGGGGGCTCATCTGGGATAGAATTCCCCAACATTCCCAAAATTCCCAAATTTGGAATTTTCTAACATTCCCAAATTTTTCGAAAAATTAAAAAAAATTTGTGTGAAGGTTAACAGGTGCTAACTAATAGTCGCCATGGTGTTTGACGCAGAAAGGTTTGCGACGTCCTCCTAATGAGGCACAGTTCCAGGCGTTAAAAGATTCGGAACTCATGATATTGGTGAAATATTGTAACTTGGAGGTCCGAGTTAGTATGAAGAAAGCAGAGATTCAGACATTGGTGGTAGAATCTCTGGTGGGACAAGGAACATGGGAAGAGGTAGCCTTGGATTGGTTACCAGAGGAAAAAGGAAATGTGGAGCTCCGGAAAATGGAGATGCAACTGCAGAGCCAGGAAAGGTTAAAAGAGTTGGAATGGAAATCCGAGGAAAGAGCAGAGGAAAGGAAAGCAGAAAAGGAAAGAGCAGAACAGGAACGAGAACTCGAGGAGAGAAGAGCAGAGGAAAGGAGAGCTGAAGATGAAAGGACAGCAGAGGAAAGAGCAGAGGAAAGGAGAACCGAAAGGGAGTTAAAGGAACGGGACATGGATTATCAGAGGGAAATTAAACTCAAGGAGCTGGAATTACTGGGAGAACGGAGAGAAGTCGTATCCATGCCGGCTAGTTCGACAACTAGTCAGAACTCTTGGGATGTTGGAAGGCATATAAGGCTGGTTCTACCCTTCAATGAAAAGGAGGTAGCCAAGTCTTTTTTACCACTTTGAGAAGGTGGCTCAAATGTTAAAATGGCCTGTGGGGTCCTGGACTATGTTAGTGCAAAGTGTTCTGGTGGGTAAAGCTCAAGATATCTATTCGGCTTTACCGATTGACCAATGTGCAGATTATGAGATAGTGAAGAAAGCCATTCTCAAAGCCTATGAATTGGTCCCTGAAGCTTACCGACAAAAATTCAGGAATGCCAGGAAGAGGGAGAGTGAGAACCATGTGGAGTTTGCCAGAATGAAGGAAACTATGTTTGATAGGTGGTGTGACTCGAAGGAGATTGGGAAAGACTTCAACCTTTTACGACAATTGATCTTGGTGGAGGAATTCAAACAGTGTGTCCACGTCGACATTAAAGTACATCTGGATGAAAAAAAGGTACCGGAGTTGTTTGAGGCAGCAACAGTGGCAGATGACTATGCCTTGACACACAGGATGGGGTTCCACAAACCTAACTTCCCGCCTAGAGTTAGCCAGGGGAGTTATGGTAAATCAGGATCGGAGAACAAATTTTCATGGAGGCGGCCGAGAGAGGACTATGGGGACAAATCTGATACGACGACTTTTAGGGATCAGAAGACTTCAGTTCCAAGGCATACCTATCTTCCGGGGGGGCCGAGGCAGACCACGAGTTTTTCCTCCGGGCCGACTTGCGCTTTTTTCAAGAAACCTGGGCATTTGATGTCCCAATGTTACGCCCTGAAAAGGAAAAATCAGGAGCGGAGTCAGACTAGTGCAACTCCGAATGCGTTGGCCAATGCGAGAAATCGTCCTTGGAGGACAGTGCCTTGCGAAGGTTCAAGGTTACGGCATCACAGAACGACCTTGTCCAAGAGGGTTACAAACCTTTTATTTCCGATGGGTTTGTGTCACTGGATGGGGACTTAACAAACCAGAGACCTGTTAGGGTATTGAGGGACACAGGAGCACATCAATCTTTGATGCTTGAGGGCATTTTGCCATTGTCGGAGAAGACGGCAACGGGGGTTAGTGTTCTTTTACAGGGGGTTGGTGGCTATGTTAAAGCTCCTCTTCATGTCATCCATTTAAAGTCTGATTTGGTGTCAGGACTGGTCACTGTGTGGTTACAAGCCACTCTTTCTGTAGAGGGAATCTCTTTTATTATCGGGAATGAATTTGCCGGGGGTCGAGTTTCTGGTAATCCGATGTTGGTTGAAAAGCCCAGTATGGAAAATAACACAGCACAGTTAGAGCAGGAGATTCCTGGTATCTTTCCATCCTGTGCAGTGACTCGTGCTATGGGTAGGAAGTGCTCTGAAGAGAAGGAGAAGGAAGGCGATGTGGATTTGGGTTCCATATAGATATTGGAGGAAAAGTCTGGAAGAGATAATAGGAAAGGGAATGACATCAAGGAACCTAAGGAAAAGGTGGCATCTGGACCAAAAGAGGAAATGGAGTGTCCGTCGGAGACATCTGGGAACGAGGCTGAACAAACGGTGCTGGTCCGAAAGAGACTTGTTGAAGAACAACACAGAGATTCGGAGCTCTGGAGTTTGATTGATAAAGCCATTACAGAGGAAGAGGCTAGGAAGATACCTGTTGGTTACTTCATGAAAGGGGAAATACTCATGAGGAAATGGAGACCACCGGAGGTGCCAGCAAATGATGAGTGGAAAGTTCATCACCAAATTGTGGTGCCACCACCGTACCGGAAGGAGATATTGAGTTTGGCGCATGAGAAACCTTTGGCCGGGCATCTTGGAGTGAACAAGACATGTGACAGAATATTGGTACATTTTTTCTGGCCAGGATTGCGACGTGATGTGGCGGAGTTCTGCAAATCTTGCCATTCTTGCCAGCTGGTGGGAAAACCTAATCAGAAAGTCCCATCCGCACCTTTAAAACCAATTCCAGCTTTTGAAGAGCCATTCAGCCGAGTCATTTTTGACTGTGTCGGCCCTTTACCTAAAACTAAGGCTGGACATCAGTATTTGCTGACCATCATGTGTGCTTCCACGAGCTTCCCAGAAGCAGTGCCTCTTAGAAAAATTACTGCGGCAGTTATTGCGAAGGCCTTGATTAAATTTTTCACTTTAGTTGGCCTACCTAAGGTCATCCAGTCTGATCAGGGTTCCAATTTCATGTCAACGCTTTTTCAGCAAGTGGTACACCTGTTGGGAGTGGAGCAAGTAAGATCAAGTACTTAGCATCCCGAGAGCCAAGGGGCCTTGGAAAGGTTTCACCAGACATTGAAGAATATGATTAGAACGTATTGTTTTTAATGTGACAAGGATTGGGATGAGGGAATACCCTTATTGTTGTTTGCTACGAGGGAATCAGTTCAGGAGTCATTGGGGTTCAGTCCTTTTGAACTTGTGTTTGGACATGCAGTGCGAGGACCATTGAAATTGGTGAAAGAACAGTGGCTACAGGAGGAGTCACAGTCAACAGTGGTGGCGTATGTGTCAACGGTTAGGCACAGATTGGCAAAGGCTTGTGAAGTTGCGAGAGGAAACTTGAAAGTGACACAGGATAAAATGAAAGTGAGACATGACAAGAAATCTCAGATAAGAAATTTCAGTCCTGAGGACCGAGTGTTAATGTTGCTTCCTGTTCCAGGTCAGCCACTACAGGCTAGATGTTTCGGTCCCTATGCAATCGAAAGGGGGGTTACTGAAACAGATTACGTGGTGACAACTCCCGACCGACGGAAAAAGCGGCAGCTGTGTCATATCAACCGACTGAAGAAATATTATGAGAGGAAGTCTGTGGAAAAAATGGTTCCTGTCTCACCTGTCGTGCCTGTAGTCGGGGTGCAAGAGAATCCAGAGGTTGAGGCCGGTGTGAAGTTTGATAACTTTGATGACCAGGCTTGTCCCAGATTGACGAACACGGAAGTGATGAGTAATTTAGATGAGAAATTAGGTCATTTTACGAGGGAACAACAAGGGCAACTATCCAGCCTAATTTTTGACATTGCACATTTGTTCACAGATGTACCTGGTCGTACTGACTTGGTATATCATGATATTGAGGTGGGGGAAGCCACTCCTGTGAAGCAACACCCCTATCGGATGAACCCTGTGAAGATGGAGTATCTTCGGAAGGAGGTTCAGTATATGTTGGAGAATGACATCATCGAACCAAGCAGCAGTGAATGGAGCTCACCATGTGTGTTGGTTCCAAAATCCGATGGCAGTTTTCGCTGTTGTACGGATTTAAAACGGGTTAATGCAGTGACCAAGACCGACTCATATCCCATCCCGAGGATTGATTACTGCATTGATAGAATAGGCCCAGCTAAATATGTAACTAAATTTGACTTGCTGAAAGGATATTTGCAGATTCCTCTTTCTGATAGAGCCAAGGAAATCTCGGCTTTCGTCACACCAAATGGGTTGTATCAGTCCAAGGTTCTTCCCTTCGGATTGAAAAACGGGCCTACTACATTTCAACGGCTGATTAATAAGCTTATTGCAGACCTTGAGGGGGTGGAGGCTTATCTGGATGATGTCATCATCCACACCATGACCATGGGAGATCATCTTAAACAGATTCATGCATTTTTCAAGAAACTGACCGAGGCAGGGTTGACCATCAACTTATCCAAGAGTGAGTTTGTAAAAGCACAGGTGGTGTTCCGAGGCCATGTAGTAGGTCAGGGTCAGCTGCAACCGGTGACAGCCAAGATAGAAGCCATTGATCGCTTCCAAGTTCCAAAAGGGAAGAAGGAGCTGATGAGATTCTTGGGTATGGCTGGTTGGTACCGGCGGTTCTGCAGGAATCTTTCTGATGTGGTAGCCCCTTTAACGAATTTGCTGAGGAAAGAGACCAAGTTTATGTGGGATGACAAATGTCAGGCTGCCTTTGCCCACGTCAAAGCGATATTAATGAGCTCTCCTGTCCTAGCAGCCACGGATTTTCAAGAACCATTTAAGTTGGCCATTGATGCAAGTGATGTGGGGGCTGGGGCAGTTCTATTACAGGAATATGGTGATGGCGTGGATCACCCGGTGTGCTACTATTCGAAAAAGTTTAACAAACATCAGGCAAATTATGCCACTGTGGAAAAAGAGACCCTTGCTCTCCTGCTCGCGCTTCACGATATGAGGTGTATCTGGGAACTACTACCTTTCCTGGAAAAGTCTTCACTGCTCACAACTCCTTAACCTTCATTCAAAAAATGAAAAATATAAATCAGAGGTTGATGAGATGGAGTTTGGCTTTGCAGGAGTTCAACTTTGAAATTGAGCATGTAAAGGGCAGGGACAATGTCGTTGCTGATGCTTTATCCAGAGTAAACCAACTTTGAAAATGCCTGTAGGGTGTTTGGAAGTTTTGTTGCTTTCTTCTGGGGAATATGAATTATTGTTGCTCACGCGAGTTGATCATTTGGGTGTGAGTTTTACTTTTGTTTGTTAAAAAGGGTTTTTGCATGAAAAGAAAGTTTTCACTATGTTCCAACTTTCTTTCTTGAGGGTGGGGAGTGTTATGGATTCGTCACATCCGTCGTTATGGTTTTCATCCACTGTAAGCATTTTTGGTTCCATGTACTATTATTGTTATCATTTAAGTGAAATGGAGATAACTGTTTTCAAAAGGTAAAAAATTAATGTTGTAAAAGAAACCGGAAACCGGATCGGGAGCAACCAGAAGAAGAAGAGGAGGACGAAAAAAAGGCGGAGCAAGTGAGGTCGGGAAGAAAAGCCGAGCTGCTTTGAGGTCTCGAGGAGACGCTGGCGAACGGGGTCACGAGCGAACTTTGGGTTTCCTGGGAAAGGGGTTCCTTTGACAGAGTGGTTATCGCTGTGACAGATAAACCTGCGTGTCGGGTTTTGTGGTTTATTCCGAAGAGAATCGTTGGAGAGCAGGTATGCCTCCAGTACGGGCCCGCCCGCCATTTCGCCTCACTCCCACCATTTCGCATCGCTACAGCCTTTTCACCTCGCTCCAACCATTTCACCGCACCCAGCCGTTAGCCTGGTTTGCGAGTGTAACATGGATTTCGATTGGGAATTTGTGGTTCTCCATTTGGGAGCCGCTGAACGTTCATACCCTGGAGGTGTGATTTCCCAGTCGCCTTTTGGGTGCACCTTTGTGCCTCTTTGGCAGCGTTGACTGTCAGCCGACTTGGATTCTGGTCTCGAATCGACATTTTTCTTGCGATCGCCGGAGCGTGGATCGACTTTGGCTTGGTGCAAGGACAGCGACTTTGGGAATGTTCTTTTCGCTCACTTGGAGCACAGTGAGTTATTGAATAAGAAACTGATGGTACCATCATAGGAATTATATGGTATTTTTGTGGTGCAATTAAAACATATTGTAGTTGTGCTGTTATACTTGTGTGACCTTAATACAATACTTGTTTTTGGTAACAATTGGTTGGTGTGGTTTCACCATTGGTCATTGACACACATTATAACACATCTTTCTGCGGTGACTCCTTTCGGGGCTCGGAGGTACACCGTGACTTGGGTTTGGGGAGGAGCACGTAACAGTGGCTCATTGTAAAGTACTGGCCCATGGGGAATAAAATATTTTAATGATGATGTCATAGGTGCCTTCATTATGACGTCATAAATCGACAAGTACAACACTTTATCTGATCAGTATGGAATTTCTTGAGCGTGATCTAAGGATAAATTGGTTGAGAATTTTTTTGATGACGTCATCGGTCACGTGGTTTGGCAGCCATATTTTTACGACATAGCCCGTGGGGCACTGGAAGTGTTTGCCTGTGCTTCCTTTGTACGTATGTATGTCCCTCACAAACGTCCACCAATCACAGCTGAGGATCTGGTCACATTACAGGTAGATCCTCCACTCAGCAGATCCAAGCCCGGCTACGCCTGTGCTAATATATCGATCTTATTCAAATTTTAAAGGGAGATTTGGAAGTTCGAAGTGACCGTCACCAATCCTGTTAGGGATAGTGTAGGCCCCATGGGCAGCAGTCACATCTCACATAGAGGGAGGGGGGATTGAGGATTTGGGAGGGTGGTATAGGGAGTGGCTAGTTGTGTTTGTTGTCTTGAGAATTTTTTTGTTTGTTCTTTTTTTGTTTGTTTTCCTTTTTTGTTGTTTTGTTGTTGTTTTTTGCCTTCTTTTTTTTGTTCTGTTTTTTTTTGTTCTTGTTATTTTCTTCCTTGTTTTTTTCTCTTTTTTGTTCTTGTTTTTCTTTTGTTCTTTTTTTGTTCTTTTCTTCATTCCTTGTTTTTTTAAA
This sequence comes from Myxine glutinosa, assembly GCF_964187855.1. NCBI lineage: Eukaryota > Metazoa > Chordata > Myxini > Myxiniformes > Myxinidae > Myxine > Myxine glutinosa. The sequence continues at coordinate 391,233,250 of NC_136261.1, forward strand.
ATCTTTTTTGTTCTTGTTTTTTGTTCTTTTTTTGTTCTTGTCATTTTTTTCCCTTGTTTTTTTTAAAAAATTGGTCTTGTGTTTTTTTTTGTTCTTGTTTCTTTTTTGTTTCTTTTTTTGTTGTTTTTTTTTTTCCTTGTTTTTTAAATATTTTTTTGTTCTTGGGGTTTTTTTTTGTTCTTGTTGGTTGTCTTGAACAAAGCTGCATGTGGTGGTTTGTGTCGTCGGGAGGGAAAAGCACTTTCTGGGAATGAAAAAATCTTTGTTCCCAAGAAGGGTCAGAGTTCATGGAATGTTTTTGGCTTTGTTGTGATATTCTTCCTCCCGGAGAATCCTCTTGTACCCAGCCCTGTAATCTCCACGTCGTGTAAACTCCCGTTGCTGATGTTAAACAGAATTGTGAACTTTGGGGGGACTTGGCAAGCGAACTGCCTTATTGTGCACAAACCGTCCAGTCGGGCTCATTGCGTGCTATATGTGCCAGCGGGACGTCTTTCCAGTTTGATAAGTGATCCGGATCAGTGATGGAGTTGGAAAAACCACAAGGATCAATTGAAAAATGGTTGAAATGCGTTTGAAAGGGCACTGACGTCATGGCGGGACACCAGTGACGTCACAGCCCAAAATTTATAAAACGATCATTTGAAATTATTTTGCTCGGTATCGAGATTCGAGCTAATTACTGTAGATTAATCTCATCTCGTTATCAGTATCAAATTTGGGCGGCAAAAGTCTCGGACTGCAGTAGGGAGGGATCACCAGGGTCGTCGGGGTCGCCCACAGTCCGCTGGTCGGTGATCACGGGGGTCATTGACGCCGCAATGTTATTCCGAGAAGTGAGATAAGCGGGAAAGAAATCACAGGGTGAGATGTGGGTGGGTCGCGTGCAGCCACCCGTCTGCTGGTTGCATCATTTTTCTGTGGGCGCGTCTGCCGCTGACGCAGCGCCTCTCTGATGCAACCACTTATCTGGTGGTCATTTCGCCGACCTCGGAGGGATGATATTGATAGGCTGAGTCAACCCCGCCTGGTGTTAATTCAACGGAGTTTTGAACTCAGGACCTTGGGATACCAAACCCGCCACCCATTAGGCCAACACCAACTCCCACGTGACCCGCTACGTCATCTCTTGCCCATGAGAGGATTCTTGATCAGAATTTTTTTGGTCAAGTCAAATTCACTTCCGGACGAGTCTGAAGCGAGATGTGCGTACATTATCCGTTGCGTTGCGAGGCAACCTTGACTTTGATTACGTCACGCATATGACGTCATGACCATCGCTATTTTTAAGGGCGGTAATTGACGGGTTTCCTTTTTTTCTTTTCTTTTACACCTCAATATATTATGAGTCAAAAACCTCCAAGCTGTTTCCTTGGATCCCAGACGCGATCTGATTTACCTGAGTGAAAACTGCCGTTCTGGTGAATACCAGGAGAGGGCGGGAGTCCCCCCAAAAAACCTTTGGTTGGAGGCCTGCAAGCCGGCTGTCCCCTATGCATTCATTAGGATTAGTCGATAAGTATCACGTAACATCCGTGGTAATATTGAAATGTGGTTTACTCTTTATTACCAGATGGAATTCTCACCAAATTCTCCCTTTTACCATCGGCCGTGTCGATCGCAAGTGTAAGCATTTTGCGGCAGTGTATTTGTAAAGCGCGTTGTCCTCCTGGCGTTTTTTAAACGTTTATTTGAGCTATCATTCTGTACACAGGTCTGTTCACTTGTCCAGTGTGTGGCGATCCTGGTGGAGTTATACATTTTCACCAACGTCGTTTTAAAAATAAATAAAGTAATTTAGTATCATTTGACAGTTATAAGATCGTTAATTGGTATATATAATAATAATCCGCTGATAAACCCGTCGGCATTTGTCCTTTTAGTGGATGGCTATTCATATTTCGAACATTCGATTTCGAACATACACCGCTCAGGAATTAATGCTGAGCATAACTCTGAAAACGAGACAAATTTTAAGTACCGTGGAAGATTAAAATCATACAAAAAGGTATAATCGTGGGACATGGTGACTTTTTAAATACAATTCCACGTAGGATGACCGAAATGGTTTTCTCCCGACGTCTGAGAGTGCCTGGAAGCGTTGAGCGGTGTGTGGTGCGCGTGTCGTTAACCTGCGGGTGGCGCTCCCCTCTGCGAGTGCATTCTTCGGGTCTTTCGGTCGATCTTCCTCACAGTGCGGAATCTCTTTGCCGTCACATAGAACGGGAACGCTTTTCCGGCTCCTGTTCGTTCCTCCGTTTCGTCTTCTTCTTCCTCCTCTTAACCTGCATGTTGTGGGCGCCGTGGCGGACTGGCCAATCCTCGCCTTGTTTTGTGCCGGGGAGTATAGCGTGGGCCTCCCACTGCACGGGCAGGCCGCTCAGCCTCCCCCTGCCTCCTACCCTGGCCCCGATGATCGCTCAACGTTGCTACAAACGAAACGTTTTGTATTTGATAAATTATTTGAACCCCATTTATATATATATTTCCGAATTGAAGGTTTATTTGAAAGTTCAGCATTCTACAAAAAAAATAATCCTGAGTTCATCCCAACTCCTCCATCCCTACTCCCCGAGTGAATTGAAGTTGATAAACTGTTCGATCAAATTAATGTTGTGTTATTGTATACTATAGCGCAGGCCTGACGTCCAAGTTCCTTGTGCAACGAATTAAGCGGTGTATGTTCTGTGCCCACAGGTTGGGGGCGTGGCTTGGCCTCGGGTGCAATGGCTCCAAAAGACATCATGACAAACTCCCACGCCAAGTCCATCCTGAATGCCATGAACTCCCTTCGGAAGAGCAACACTCTGTGTGACGTGACGCTGCGGGTCGACAACGACGACTTCCCTGCCCACCGCATTGTGTTGGCCGCCTGCAGTGACTACTTTTGCGCCATGTTTACAAACGAGGTTGGTATTTTTGTGAGTTTTGAAATTGGGACTTTCAGTCCTTTGCCTAGGACGATTTTAAGAAGGGTTGGGGGTTTCGTCCCAGAAAAATCATCGGAATCTCCTGTGACAACAAAATGAACTTGGATCACCACCTAATCACCACCTAACCCAGCAGGCAAGGCTTAGGTCTGACATTTTGGCTGCCGAGTGGTCTTTGTCCAGTAATATGATCGGCCCTCATTTGCCTGATGTCTCCTCTTGGAGCAACGGAAGGAGAGGTTCACGTGACTGGAATATGGAAATGTGTAGATCCAGCATTTTCATTTGAGGAGGGGGGTGGGGTCAATTGGGTTGCTGGCAATGTCGACGCATGCAGACAGGGTTACCATTTGCACATTGCCATCACGTGATACCCTCCTGACTCCCCCTTTGTCCTGGGAGGAAACGGAGCACTTGGCATCATGATGCCTGCATCATCCCGGATGAAGACTATTCGGTGGTCGAAATGTCAGAGCTAAACTTGGCCTACTCAGCAGTGATACTAGTTTGTGGTTCCTCCATTTTTCGTCCCCTATCAGTTTCACCAGAGGGGTCTATACGTTTGCTCGATGTCTGTCTGTCCCACCTATCAGTTTTTAAGAATTTTTCCCATACCCTTCAACATATTCAACTGAAACCTTGTACATGGCTCTATTATAACTTGCAGAACACGTTTGAATTTCAGGGCGCTCCGTAGATTATTTTTTTTCAGAGTTACGCCATTTTTGGACTTGGAAAACATCACGCCGTAGGGCGCGTGTATTGAAAAGCAATTCCCACTCTCGTTGAATATGGATCTTTGCAACTTCGACTGAATGAATGAATGATCGTTTTTAGGCCATTTTTCCCCGCTAGAGCGGGGGTTAGCCTTGCGGGCCCCATGACAATCATGGTTCCCTGTTTGAGGCAATATTTTTGTGGCCGGATGCCCTTCCTGACGCCAACCCTTGGTCACGCTCCTACGATGCGCAGGGATACGGTGTACCTATTCTAAATGGGGGTACACACCGTGATCATTCATCCCAGCAAGCTGGTACTCAATTTGCCGACCTCAGAAGGATGACAGGCTGAGTCAACCCCCCTGGCGTTAATTCAGCGATCGACCGAGATTCGAACCCAGGATCCTAGGATCCCAAGCCGGCACCCTAACCGCTAAGCCAACACCAGGGTGCATCCGGTCAGTCAGATCATACGTTTAGTTTCCGACACGCGAATGCCCATTGCTTTTCATTCGAAAGATTGAGCTGCGAGCGTAAGGTACTCGCCATGGCTAGAAAGTCTCAACCTGTGTTCCTGAACTATGGGTTCACCTTGAATATCGATAAGCACAATGTTCATCGACCACAGTGTGTGATATGCCTTGACGTGTTGGCCAACGAGTCCCTCAGGCCCCAAAAGCTGAAACGGCACCTCGAGAAGAAACGTTGAGATCATGTCAACAAGTCGCGGGAGTTTTTTCTCCGGAAAGAACGCCGCTTCAAAGCCGAATCCATGATCTCGTAGCCAATATGCAAAGTCAACCATCGCACTGATGTGGATAATCCACATCTACAATGTTGCTAACGGAACATTTGAATTAGGCTTGTAAGTTTCACTTTCGGGTTTAATCAGTGAAAGTTGTTTATTTCATGTTGTTCATGATAACGGAACATTGAACCTGGATATAAGTTCAGATGCATATCGGGTTTTTCAGTAAAAGTTATTCTTGTTTTGTTTATCAGTTCATTTTACATTTTAAGTTCATCATCCATTCACGATGAAGATTAAAATAAAGTTCAAACACCTAATCTTGGCGTGTCACTTTAATAATTAAAGTTTTATTCTATTTCACAAAAGATACACCGCCAATGAATGTTGTGAGATTCATCTTCATCATCATCTTCTTCATCTTCATCATCATCTTCTTCTTTTTTTTCTTTTCTTTTTTTATACAAGATCGAGGCTCGTGAAAGAGCTAACATTAATCACACAAAAAGTCATACCGACACATAAAAAAACAAGGGGAGTGGCAGACAAGATGGGGCGAGAGGGGGAAGGACACAAACACAACATTTGAGAGCAGGGACATCGGGAGGACTTAAGGGGAGGTGGGAGAGGTATAAAACATATGAACACTGCAAGGACTCTGGGGTGAATTACCGAGGGTAGAAAAGATCAAGGTTTTCGATGGGGGAAGATAAGAGATGGTGGTGAACAGCTGTTTTAAAGACCTGGAGGGAGGATTGGGATTGAAGGGAGTGGGGGAGTTTGTTCCAGAGGTGGGAGAAAAGGGGAATGAAAGAGTGAAGGTGAGCAGAGAGCCTAGATTTTGGCAGTTTAACCATAAGAGGGTTGCAGGCAGATCTTGTGCGACCTGAAGGAATATTGGGGGGACAGAGCACAGAGAGAGCTGGGGGAGCAAGGCCGGAGAGGAGTCGGTAGAAGACAGAAAGACCACGAACCTGCCTGCGGTGAGTGAGTGAAAGGCCCTCGGAGTTGACTTCATCGTAGGAGATTCCAATGATTCTGAAAGCTTTGGCCTCAACAGCGTGAAGCCGAGCAAGGTGTGAGGCAGGAGCACCAGCCCAGAGGGGGGGAACAGTATTCCATTGAGCTGCGGATGAAAGCCTTGTATGTGGTGAGGAGCTCAGGTGTGCCAAGGAAGGACTTCGCACGACGGAGGATGCCCAGTCGGCGACTGGCTGACTGGCGACTGACCCAGACTGGCGACTGACTTTCTTTAAATCTTCATCCGGATTCATCTCTTCCGAAGCTGCTAACAAGGCAGGGAGTTTACGCCTGATTGGCTGACAATAATATCAAGTGGGCGGTGTCTGTGATCGAAGTCGCTGCTCATTCTCAAGGAAGGCGTGGTCTCTCGCTCTCTCTCTCCTCATGGTCGTGGAGATCCATACAAAATAACAACAAAATAAGGACAGCGTTTGGTATGATTGTCGTCACTTTGCTTTATTGTTCAATTACGAATTGTACTGCTGTACAAAGATGAAGAACCGAACCCTTACCAAGATATTAACGTCCTAAGCAATCGATATTTCCATGACGGTTTGTTGGGGGGGTTCGATGGGTCGCGACTAGATGCCTGGGTTTTTTTTATTGGGTCCTGGGCTAAAAAGGTTGCAGAACGCAGCACGAGATCATCCAGTTTGTTTCCATCCGGTTCTTGGTCTACTCCCGGCGCTTCTCCTGTTCAACCTGCTTTGGTTTATTATTTTCCATTGAGTTTCCTCCTCTATTCTTTCAATACGTCAAAACCATTTGAGACTATTTGTGCATATTCTCACACTATCTGGGATTTGTTAATCTTTTTCCGATGCGTTCATTTCTTACACCCTCTCTCCAACAAATTGTGTTAAGTACACTTTGTACGAGTATTTGTGTCGGCACGTTAAGTTTGTTGGATCTGGAAATTCCATTTTATTGGGAAGGAGTTGAATAGGGACTCGATTTTTGAGACTGCTCTTTTTCCATGGAGGTTTGCGAACTCACCTGCGAGTAGTCTCGCCGAGGTTCAAATCTAGACGCAGCTATAAATTGTCATCCTTGCATTTTGCAGGCAAGGTCAATGGTGGTGCCGTCCGTCGGGTGGATATTAAACTGGGCATCCTGTCTACTGACGTTCGTTGGTGGATTTTAAAGATCCCACGGTGTTCTTAACGAAGAATAGGCAAGCTATCGCTGGCACGCTGAACAAATTACAAATTCAAACACCAACCTACAATGGCCACTGCATCAGCCACCCTCAAACCTCTTTGGGCCACGCCATTAGCCACAATCTTTGTCAAACCACTTATCGGAGTCCGTCTCCGAAGCTAGCACCGACTAGGCATCTTCCGTCGAGTCGAGTCTTCACTTTTGCAAATCCGAACTTCAACAACATCCGAGGTCTTCGTCCGCAGCTCATGGGAATACTGCTTTCCCCTTTGGGCTGCCCCTCTTACCTTTCGCATCTTCATGTCACGGAGATAAAAGCCTGCAAATCATTGGAATCTCCTGCAATGAAGCCGAGTCGCTGGGCTTGTTACTCCTCCATTGCAGACACGTCTGTGGCCTCTGTCTTCTACCACCTCCTTTCTGGTGTTGCACTCTCCGCCCTCTCTGTACTAATTTAATACCCACCCCTCCCCTCAGGCTTCTCCAGGATGTACATGTCTGTCAGTAACTTGCTTGCGGTAAATCTTCCAAAATCGAAGTGCTGCTCACCTCTACTCGTATATTCCTCTTTTCTCGTGCCTGTTGAACCAACTTCCTCATTGTGGAGCTTCAAGGTGGCTGTTTACCTCCTCCTCAGATCATCCCCCTTCCATAATCATTTTCTTTTGCGCACGTTATCCCACCCCTTCCTTTACAGGTTGTTTTTTCTCTCTCTTTCTTCATCCTTCACCAGTCTTTCTGTTTATCTGTTCCATCGCCGTTTCATCACCATTTTTCCCTTCCTATTCCACCATCCCCTTACTCTAGCTTGAGCTTGTATCTAGTTTGTTCACCACCCATGTCTTCCTGCCCTCTGTTCTGCCCCTCTACCCTGCCATGAGTGTGCTTCTTCACTTTTCGCTGTTCCCTTGTGATCTGTGTTCTACCTTTTCCATGAGCCTTGGCTTTGTACACAGAAAAGTGCAACTTCCCTGCCTCTGCACCCCATCTATCTATATATATATTTCTTGCATTTCTTGCATGCACAGCTCATTTCAAATGCCCCCACAACATCTCGATGGGATTTAGATCAGGGCTTTGACTTGGCCATTCCAGACCCCTCCATTTCTTTCTTATCAGCCATTCCTTGGTGGATTTACTGGTATGTTTAGGGTCATTGTCATGTTGCAAGGTCCACCTTCGGTTGAGCTTCAACTTTCCGACAGATGGCCTCACATTATCCTCAAGCACCCTCTGGTACAATGAAGAATTCATAGTGGATTCTATGATGGTGAGCTGCCCAGGCCCTGATGCAGCAAAGCTGCCCCAAACCATAATATTTCCACCACCATGCTTTACAGTTGGTATCAGGTTCTTGTGGTCAAATGCTGTTTTTGGTTTTCGCCAAACATGTCTTCTGGTACTGTGGCCAAATAGCTCTACCTTTGACTCATCTGTCCAGAGCACATTGTCCCAGAAGTGCTGGTCTTTGCCGAGGTGTTCATTGGCAAACTTTAGTCTTGCCCTGATGTTCTTTCTGGACAGCAAAGGTTTCCTCCTGGCACACCTCCCATGTAGATCAAATTTGTGCAGCCTCTTTCTAATGGTAGACTCGTGCACTTTGACATCAACAGTGGCAAGAGCTACATGTGGGTCGTGTGATGACATTCTGGGGTTCTTAGAAGACTTCTTTCAGCATCTTGCGGTCTGCTATCGGGCTGAACTTGCTGGGGCGGCCTGGCCTGAACAAGTTGGCAGTTGTTTGGAATCTTCTCCACTTGTAGATGATCTTCCGTACAGTTGAATGATTGATTTTAAATTGTTTGGAGATCTTTTTAAATCCCTTCCCAGACTCGTAGGCATTTATAACCTTCTTTCTGAAGCCCTCAGAGAGCTCTTTAGATCTAGGCATGGTGACGCCGCACACTTCAACAACAAAGAGCAAACCAAACTAAATGTCAGGTTTAAATAAGACAGGTTCCTCCAAGATCATCTCTAACGATGTTCTAATCATTTGCACCTGAGCTGGTGCACCTGAGTCTAATTTTAGGTATTAGAAGTAGTGATAAATGGAGGGGTGTACTTACTTTTTCCACATGCGAAATTTGCATTTATGTTTATTTAAATTATACAATGGACTACAAAATGTAAATGTTTCATGATATTTGTTATATTATATCACCTTTATCTATCAATATTGTTGAAATGAAGATCAAATAGCTGTATGTTGAAATATGTTGAAAAAGTCAAAACTTTACATAGGGTGTACTTACTTTTTCACATGACTGTACTTCTACTAATTACAGATTGTTAGAATATACCTTTCGACTCTTTAAACTGCTGAGATCCCTTAGACCTTTGAAGACCCTTTAGGTCCCCCAAGACCCAAAAAACCCTGAAAACCCCGAAGACCTTTCAAGATTCAAAATACACTGAAGACCCTTGAGACCCATTAAACCCCAAGATCCTGAAGACCACTTTTACCTTTAAGACCCTTTCAATACTTTAGTTTAGACACTTTGAGATCCCTTCCCCCTTCCAATCTTTTATACCATTTAAGCCTTTACACCCCTTAAGTCCCTTCACCACCTTCGACCCTAACACCATTTAGACCCCTTACACCCTTCAGACCCATTAGACAGATTGGACCCTTGACCATTTCGAGCTTTACACCACTTGGACCTTTTTTGATTACAAATAAATAATATCACCAATATTACTAATAAATTTGTACAAAAGAAATGTTTGTATTATGGTTGGTGTAAATGATGACGATACAGCAACTCAAGTTCAGTCAGGTCATTATCCTCAATTTAAACAAGCCTGTGCCTCTGCGGTGACCTACGCTGGGGTATATATAATCTTTGATCTTTGATCTGTTATTTAATTGATGCCTTGTTCCAACAGTTGAAAGAGAAAGACAAGCCGCATGTTCACCTTCAGGGTCTCACGTCTTCGACAATGGAGATCTTGCTGGACTTTGTGTACACTGAAACGGTTCACGTCACCGTAGAGAATGTACAGGAGCTGCTTCCGGCTGCCTGCCTGCTCCAGCTTAAAGGTCCAAAATTTTTTTTGGCCTATTTGAACTTTCCTTTCTCTGCAGCCAGGTCGAGCTTTCAAAGGCGTCCTAAAAAGTATGCATGCATCACATTGGTAGAGGTCCCTCAAGGTGTGCTACATGAAATTAAAGGAAATCTCGGGAAAGATTAATGTTTTTTATTTTATTTCAGAGATTACACTTTTGTGTGTTTGAAGTCAAACACAGCACCATTTGCATGATGCAACTTCCCCTCTCTCCCCCATGCTCCCCTCATTCCTCTCTCCCAGTATGTCTTCCTCCTCTCCTCTCTCCTCTTACCTCGCTCCCTCCCCACATTGCTCCTGACAAACGGCTATTAAAATGCGTTTCCCTTTTTGAAACCTCAATATTGACCGGATTTTCTTCCCGTTTTTGCAACCGAGTCTTAAAACATCTTCGCCACTATGAAAAATGAAATTATATATCGAATTATAGTTGGGATGAAGCCGTGAGAGTCAGCACGAGCCTTACAAAAGAGGCCTATCAAGCTTGAGAACAGCCACGGAGCAAACAAAATGGCGGTGATTTGATTTTGAAGCCCCGCCCTGAATGGACGTACAGAGACAGGTAGAGAATATGTATATATATTGTTACGGTTCTCTACGCCGCCCTTCTTCCCCTTCCCAAGGGGGGATTAATCCCCTTGTCTTTACTGGGCTTGGCGGAACCGAGACTTGAGACGTCCCTTCCGGACAAACGCGGAGTAGGGTTTCGGGACCACTTCTCGCTCGTACCTAATTCCCCGCGCTGCCCTGGGAGCGAGGAAACAAGCCTCGCATGAACCACGTGTGGTTTGAGTATGCCGAGCAGATTGCGTACACGTGGTCCGCACAGTTACCGAGAGGTTGGAACCCGATTAGAGCGGTTGTGCTCGTGCCACGCTTAGTCAAATGAGGAAACCACAGGAACGATCGAATCAGGAAGAAAGGAAGAACAAAGGGTTTAATTATTTCCCACACGTATATACAATGTTCAGGGACGCAGAGACACAGAGTAGCCTTAGACAGTCTTAACCACCCCAGACAACGGGCCCGTCTCACACTCACACAGGGAATTGCAGATTGGTAGATGTTCCCCAACGCGTCCACGTGGTCGTCCAGAGACGGCCTCCGTCCGGCTCTCCATGGCCCCGGCACGTCCCGCGAAGATGGTGGCAGGTGAAGGCAGGGACTCGTAGCGCGTCTCCCGAACAAAGCAGATGATGGGGCGGAACGGCAAAGGGCGGATTTTAGCGCGGCTGGCGGTTACTCAGCCGTTATCACTCGCGCATCTCAAATGCGCTGTATCTCGGTTTAAGCGCGTCTGGCTGCGCCCGCATATATGTACAGTTCTCACACATGGCCACCTCCTCTTCCTCGATCCTCCGAGCTGGTTTGTGCGCGCGCGTGCTCGTGCAAGTTCTCTGCTTCCAGTCCTCCCACCAACCCTTGTGCAACGCGAGTCCTGTGTAATCCTTTTACTGCTGCGTGTACGCGAGTCCTTTCGCCAATCCTTTTGCCGCAAGTCCTGTCGAGGGCTTTGCGCAGCGGGTCTTATAGCTACGCCCCCCGAACCTTCTGGAACACTCTCGATCCTTCTCACCACGCTCTCTGACGCAACGCCGCCGTCAACACCTCCCAGCTCCGATTGGCGGCTCGTGCTTACCATCAGCGCTTCTGCCGCTCCGCCCTCGACTCCGCCCCGGTCCTCCTAGCTTGCCTCGTGTTAACTCGCCCAATCATGTCTAGCGCAAAAAGGATTGAGGCTACGGACGTAGGATGATCGGTGGCGGTAGGGCCTATTTTCCTGGCTCCTACTCAACGCAGACTAACAATGGAAAGGAACTAAGCTCACAAATACTAAGACATAACTATACTATCACGAGGCTACATGTTGCTTGTGTGACTAACTATGGGGGGCAAACTTTAACCTTTATTAGACTCGCTTTACAAACTCAAAACCGCAACAATATATATATATATATATATACTGTATATATATATATATATATATATACTAGCAGAGGTACCCGGCTTTGCACGGGAGTGGGAGGAGGAGGGGAGGGGGAAGAGGAGGGGAGGGGAACGGGGGGGAGGGGGGAGGGGGAAGCGGGGGAGGAGGAGGGGAGGGGGAAGAGGAGGGGAGGGGAATGGGGGGGGAGGGGGAAGGGGGGAAGGGGGGAGGGAAGGGTGCGGGGGTGCCCAGGGGAAGAAGGGCCCCTCCCCTCCCCCCTCCCCCCCCTTTCCCCTCCCCCCCCCTCCCCTCCCCCTTCCCCCTCCCCCTCCCCCCTTCCCCCTCCCCCTCCCCCCTCCCATCCCCTTCCCCCTCGTTCCCCTCCCCTTCTCTTCCCCCTCCCCTCCTCCTCCCCCTTCACACCAGGGGGGTTGACTCAGCCTGTCATCCCACCGAGGTCGGAAGTCGGAACTCATTGTCGTCAAATAAATGTAGCCTGTATGTTTCACTCTTTGTCACATGCCGTTGGTCCCATGTCAATCGGATGAAGTTGAAAAAGTAACGTTACGAAGGTTCTCTGGGACGTACTGATTCCGAATAATGAAGTTGAAAAATTAACGTTCCGAAATACGCTAATTACGCTAACAGAAGCGCTGGAGGGAGCACTGCGCTCCCTCCCTTAGATTCCCTCCCTCTTCTGCTAGCGCTAATTACGCGTAACACACTAATTTTAAAACCCGAAGTTTTTTTAATTTTAAGGTGTGCTGTAGTCAGAAGCGCTAGAAGCGCTGCGCTCCCTCCCTTCGAATCCCTCTCTCTTCTGCTAGTGCTAATAATACGCTAATTTTAAAACCCGAAATTTTTTTAATGTTTATGTCTCCGTGACATTCCTGGGACCATCCCGAGTCGAACAGTACTTTCCGCTCGCAAATCCGTCCACGGGTTCTCGAGATCTTAGAGATCGTAGATACATCAGGATACAGACACAGAGGCCAACTCTACTTTATATATATAGATATATATATATATATTTGACTAAGGAAGCACATTAACCCTATGAGATGACACTGACGTCATGCACATTAATTATACCAACACATTACCTACAAACTAGGAGCCATCCGCGTGGTACTCAAGTCTTTCCAGACTGAGATTAAAGCTCTCTGGTCACAAATGGCCAAAGGCAGAGATGTCGATCTAGATTTCACCCTTGTTATGGGCTAACAGGTTGTGCAGCAATTACTGAGGTGAGACTCAATCTGTGCCTTGCTTCCCAGTCAAGTTAGGGGGTTCAACCTGTGTATATTAATGGCTTAGATTGGTCACAAATAAACAATTTGCAGTGTGCCGCCCTGTGGCGAGCAAAAAAACTGCATGCAAATCTGACCTGGCAGGAGTAATTCCCTGCCGGTGGATTAAGGGGTCTCACTCCTATTAAGAGGAGTGGTCCCACCTGTATGACCATGCATTGTGGCCCTCCGGGGGCATGATGCATGCGTTTGAATGACCATGTGCTTCCCCCTCGGGGTTGAGGCGCATGTGTATTGTTATGGGGACAGCCTTGTTGACGATGTGCCTTGACCATGGGGTCAAGGTGCACGTCCAAGGCTGTTCAAATGTTTGACTTTTTACCTTTTTTCACTGCAAAAAAGGCAGGCCTTCTGTTCGGGCCCTAAACGAGCAAAAACTGCATGCAAATCGGACCTGGCAGGAGTAATGCCCTGCCGGTGGATTAAGGGGTCTCACTCCTATTAAGAGGAGTGGTCCCACCTGTATGACCATGCATTGTGGCCCTTCGGGGGCATGATGCATGCGTTTGAATGACCATGTGCTTCCCCCTCGGGGTTGAGGCGCATGTGTATTGTTTTGGGGACAGCCTTGTTGACGATGTGCCTTGACCATGGGGTCAAGGTGCACGTCCAAGGCTGTTCAAATGTTTGAGTTTTTACCTTTTTTCACTGCAAAAAAGGCAGGCCTTCGCGCGGGCCCTAAATGTGCGAAGAACTGCATGGAAATCGGACCTGGCAGGAGTAATTCCCTGCCAGTGGATTAAGGGGTCTCACTCCTATTAAGAGGAGTGGTCCCACCAGTATGACCATGCATTGTGGCCCTCTGGGGGCATGATGCATGCGTTTTGAATGACCATGCGTCTCCCCCTCGGGGTTGAGGCGCATGTGTATTGTAATGGGGACAGCCTTGTTGACGATGTGCCTTGACCATGGGGTCAAGGTGCATGTCCAAGGCTGTTCAAATGTTTGAATTTTTACCTTTTTTCTTGTAAAAAAGGCAGGCCTTCCGTGTGGGCCCTAAACATGCGAAGAACTACATGGAAATCGGACCTGGCAGGAGTAATTCCCTGCCAGTGGATTAAGGGGTCTCACTCCTATTAAGAGGAGTGGTCCCACCAGTATGACCATGCATTGTGGCCCTCTGGGGGCATGATGCATGCGTTTTGAATGACCATGCGTCTCCCCCTCGGGGTTGAGGCACATGTGTATTGTAATGGGGACAGCCTTGTTGACGATGTGCCTTGACCATGGGGTCAAGGTGCACGTCCAAGGCTGTTCAAATGTTTGAATTTTTACCTTTTTTCTTGTAAAAAAGGCAGGCCTTCCGTGTGGGCCCTAAACATGCGAAGAACTGCATGCAAATCGGACCTGGCAGGAGTAATGCCCTGCCGGTGGATTAAGGGGTCTCACTCCTATTAAGAGGAGTGGTCCCAATTGTATGACCATGCATTGTGGCCCTTCGGGGGGCATGATGCATGCGTTTGAATGACCATGCGCTTCCCCCTCGGGGTTGAGGCGCATGTGTATTGTTATGGGGACAGCCTTGTTGACGATGTGCCTTGACCATGGGGTCAAGGTGCACGTCCAAGGCTGTTCAAATGTTTGACTTTTTACCTTTTTTCGTGTAAAAAAGGCAGGCCCTGCCCGGGGCCCTAAAACGGGTAGATCTGCATGCAAATCGGACCTGGCAGGAGTAAATTCCCTGTCAGAGGATCAAGGGGTCTTACTCCTATTAAGAGGAGTGGTCCCAATTGTATGACCATGCATTGTGGCCCTTCGGGGGAATGATGCATGAGTTTGAATGACCATGTGCTTCCCCCTTGGGGTTGAGGCACATGTGTATTGTTATGGGGACAGCCTTGTTGACGTTGTGCCTTGGCCATGGGGTCAAGGTGCACGTCCGAGGCTGTTCAAATGTTTGACTTTTTACCTTTTTTCACAAGCAAAAAAGGCAGGCCTTGCGCAGGCCCTAAAAGCGCAAATAAGCCCTCGGTGGGACGGTATGGTGTTGAAGTCATGGGGACTCACTCCTATGGAGGAGGGGTCCAATTGTATGACCATGCATTCTGCCCCTTCGGGGTCAGGATGCATGTGTTTTGATTGACCATGTGCTTCAGCCTTTGGGCTGAGGTGCATGTGTATGCCAATGGGACAGTCTTGATGGACGGTGTGCCTTGGCCGTGGGGTCAAGGTGCACGTCCAAGGCTGTTTAAAGTTTTGATTTTTTTCCTTTTTTTATTATAAAAAAGGTGGCCCCATAATGAGGGCGAAATCTAGATAGACATCTCTGCCTTTGGCTATTTGTGACCAGAGAGCTTTAATCTCAGTCTGCAAAGACTTGAGTGCCATGCGGATGCCTCCTAGTTTGTAGGTGATGTGTTGGTATAATTTATGTGCATGACGTCAGTGTCATGTCATCGGGTTAGTGTGCTTCCTTCGTCAAATTGAATGTTCCTGACTGTAAACCTCCTAATTGTCGAGGAGCAGGGCAGAGACGATGTGTCAGGGTGGCAGGCGACACTTGTTGCTAACAGGTTGTGCTGCAATTGCTAGGGTGAGACTCTATCTGTGCCTTGCTTCCCAGTCAAGTTAGGTGTGTGTGTGTGTGTGTGTGTGTGTGTGTGTGTGTGTGTGTGTGTGTGTGTGTGTGTGTGTGTGTGTGTGTGTGTGTGTGTGTGTGTGTGTGTGTGTGTGTGTGTGTGTGTGCACTTTATATATTTATTTATTCATTCATTTATTCATTTATTTATTTATATTTATATATACGGTATTTATATTTATTTATGTATGATAGATCGATATTCTATTTGTAATTTGACCCAATCTTGACTTCACCTTTTTCTGCAATTTAATTTGATTTACCGTTTTGAGTCACTGATTCCGTGAGGTTAAACTGAAGCTGTTTATATGCTTGGGAGAGGGTCATCTCTGAGCATATGGTTTGACCACTTGGGTCGAGTCGTACAATTTGAATCAAAAAGGGATTTTCCTCCCCGACAGACTGCAGCGTGTTTCTTTAAATGACTGAGGAATTTGTAATGCGTGTTTTTGTATTATCGGCATTTATTTCTAGTTTTGTTTTCATCTCGTGCAACTTTATTAGCAGCTGTTAAGAAATGTCTGGATTTGCTCGACTCCCCAACTTTTTCTTTTTGCCTTCTTTCTGAACATCCTTTTTCATTGTACTCTTGAAACTATATTGCTCGCACCATAACATTATTCCTTCTGGACCATTCAGCATGTTCTTGCTGCCCTCTATGTGCTGTTCTGGCGTTTATACCTGGATACACAGGAGTGAAGCAGGCGTGCTGCGAGTTCCTGGAGAGTCAGCTTGATCCCTCCAACTGCCTGGGCATCCGTGAGTTTGCCGAAGCGCACAATTGCCTGGATCTGCAGCAGGGAGCTGAGCTTTTCAGCCTTAAATTTTTTCCTGAAGTGGTTCAACATGAGGAGTTTCGTTTGCTGGGGAAAAGCGAGGTGGAAAAGCTGATACGCTGCGATGAAATTCAGGTCAGTGTTCAAAATTCCCCCACCCAAACAATATTGTTACCTCTGCCACCAAAGGTGGATGAAGGTTATGTTGTCACCGCTGTCTGTCTGTCTGTTTGTCTGTCTGTTTGTCTGTCTGTGAACAGGATATCTCAAAGTTGTGGATGGATTCCGATGAAATTTGTTGGAAAGTTTGTGTATGTGACACGGACAAAATGATGAGAATTTGGTGTAGATCTGGATCTGGGATTTTAAAAGTGATTCTTCACGGTTGAGAGATGTGGCAAAAGCGATATATAACATGATATTTCAAAAAGTTGTGGACGAGTTACGACTAAACTTGGTGGACGAGTCGGTTAGGTGGCAAGGACAAGTTGATTAGATTTTGGTTCATGTCCGAATCCAGATCCGGCCTATCGGTGGGATCCAAAACATAA
Source organism: Myxine glutinosa (assembly GCF_964187855.1). Lineage (NCBI taxonomy): Eukaryota > Metazoa > Chordata > Myxini > Myxiniformes > Myxinidae > Myxine > Myxine glutinosa. The sequence goes on from NC_136261.1 coordinate 391,250,039, forward strand.
ACCTTTCCACCTGGCAGAGGTGCATGCTCTACCAAGTGCTGTTCTACTTCATGATTCTGTTTATATACATGTTGGCCAAGGGTAGTAAGTAGGAAATTGGAATCCAAACTAACTACTGCATGTGGATCCAGTGTTCAGACCATTGGATTGTCCATGTGGAAGCAACGTTGAAGCGGTTTAATCTTATTAAATGCAAGTGCTATCTCATTGAACATCTTGAGCAAATCCAGTTTGAATGAATGAAACAAAAAGAACAATGTGAAGGTGTAGTTGGGACTTTATTTATTTATTTAGTTTGGTTGAATTGTCTTCTTATCCTTCTCTTCCTTTTATTAGGTGTACCGGAAAGTAATGTCGTTTTTTAAAGCTGTATATGTTTTTTATGCTGTTCCTGCCCTGCCTTGATCATGACACTCCTTCATCCCCCTCTGTCCTCGGCCAACTTTCTCCACTCTCCAACCACCCCCACCTTACTGATATCCCTCTTTCCCACAATCCTCCCATCTCAACCATAGTCTACCTCTTTTCCTCCGACCTTGATCCCTCGGCTTATCCGCTCTCTTTGCCATTCTCTCTTGCCCCATCCGCACCAAATGGCCAAGGCATCTCTTACTGTATATTGGAGCTAGTTTGCATCAGCAGAAAAATGGACAATTAATTTTCTCAGCCAAATGTTGAGAGAGGTACGCTGTGAATCCTTTATCAAACTACAACATCACTCGGTGGAGGGCATACCTCCGCCAGACGGAACAGTTTACATTTTATATTTACATTTTATTCTCCCGCCTCTAGAACAAACTCCCTCACTCTCTTCAATCCCACTCCACCCTCCAGGTCTTTAAAACAGCTGTTCACCACCATCTCTTATCTTCCCCCATCCAAAACCTTGATCTTTTCTACCCCTGTTAATTTCCCCCCATTTCCACCTTTTTGAAATACCAACTTCTGTCCTGGAAGTCCTTGGTGTCCTTGTGTTTTATACTTCTCCCACCCCCCCCCTCCCCCCTTCCCACGCCTCCTCCCCCCAAGCCCTCTCCCTCCCACACATCTCCCGATGTCCCTGCTCTCAAATGTTGTGTTTGTGTGCTTCCCCTTCTCTCCCCATCTTGTCTTCCACTCCCTCTTTTTATATATTTTGTTTGCCTGGTTGATTTGTTTGTGAAGTAAATGTCAGCTCTTTCACGAGCCTCGATTCAGGATACAAAAATATATATATATATCCCACTGATTGGTCATATTATCTAGATTGGGACCTGAACCAAAATCGAATCAGCTTGTTCCTGTCACCTAACCAACTTGTCCACCTAGTTTTGTCATAAATCATCCACAACGTTTTGAAATATCATGCTGTTTATCGTTTTAGGCCCTATCACTCAATGGTGACGAATCGTTTAAAAAAATTTAAAACTCCCTTATCCGGATCCACATCTTCACCAAAATATAATTATTTAGTCCGTGTCGCATACCCAACCTCTCCACCAAATTTTGTCTGAATCCGTCCACAGCTTTTCGAGATATCCTGTTCACAAACAGAAAGACGATCAAACAACCAGACAGACAGGGTTGAAAACAACCTCTGTCTACCTTCGGTGGCAGACGTAATTAAGAGGACCTTCTGGATTGGAAGACGGATTCATGCTCTAAATATTGCTTCACCTTTCCCATGGATGTTATCATACTTCCCTCAACACTTGCTTGAGGAAACTTTAATTGACCTCACCCTTGGCCTCAGCTAGTTTTTGGCTGAAACCTGCGTGCTCTTTGCAAATGTGCAAGTTTTTCAAAGCAAGGGAATTAACTGGACTAACGTGGTGTTAAATAAGAATCAGGATTTACAAATACGATGCACCTCCATGGTGACCCCAGGTGGACTCCGAAGAGCCGGTGTTTGAAGCCGTGGTAAACTGGGTGAAACACGCAGAAAAAGAACGCAGCTCCTTCCTGCCGGACCTCCTGCAGTACGTCCGGATGCCGCTGCTCACCCCACGCTACATCACCGATGACATCGATACCGAGGTGCGTCATGGAACCCAGACGGGGCTGATTTCATCATCATTTTTTGTCAACATTGATTCCGCCAAAACACGCTTTCGATTCTGGTTGTAATTGTTTATTTGTTTGTAGTCATAATGCCTCAAAAGGACAAAGGGGCGATGGTCGAGTACGCATTTTGTTTGCAGCCATTGATTCGGTGCAGTTTGGAATGCCGCGACCTTGTGGACGAAGCCAAGAAGTTTCACCTACGCCCAGAGATCCGAGCCCAGATGCAAAGCTCTCGAACGAAGCCTCGCTTGGGTGAGCCGAGCCTTAACAAAATGGGGAAACGGTGACCATTTGTCTCTGAATTCATTAATTGCAAGCGACCTTTCTGCACGTGATTTTGCTTTGTGGTTACTCGCGAAAATCGAAGATTTTTCACGTATATTGGTTGGGCTGCTTGTCTGTTTGTCTGTCTGTCGGTCTCCTTCAGGTCACAATTTTCAACCGATCTTTACCAAACTTCACCAAATGGTGGAGTTGGTCATAAGCAAGAAGGCTATTGTTTTTTGGGTGAAAAGGTCAATAGGTCAACATTGGCCAAAGATCACCAACTTTGTCAAATTTCTAAAATCCGCAATTTTCATCCGATTGACTTGAAATTGAAGAGGATTTGCATGTCTGGACACTGATTTCAACCACCAACTATTTTTGAGGTCAACATAGGCCAACAACCTATTTTACGGATATTGCAAGTATCATGCTATGCATGACATATTTCTTGTTTGTTTGTTGATTGGATAATACTTTCTCTCTGTTTAAAGACCGATTTATCCTCTTCTTATCCAATCGGAATTATTCTTTTTAAATGGGTGGATATCTTTGCTCATGAAGGACCTTAAAGAACAGGCTAAGGATTAACATTTCGTACTTCCTCATTCGTGCGAACATTTGGGAGGGAAGGTCGAGTAGGAGGAAGGACTGCCAAATGAAGAGTTGAAAAGCTGATTAGGAAATGAAGGATTTCACACAAGCTGATGAACTGACGCTTTTCCTGACTGGACATGGAATAAGACTAGGCTGAAGATGGTTATGGAGAGAAGGGTGATGGAGAAATGTAGGTGAGCTGTCAAAATGGATCTCCTGCATATAGACAGACACACACGGAGTCGGTTGGACGATGAACTCGTTCAACCGAGCAGGCCTGAACTGGGGATGGATTATTGAAAGTGATGATGGTGTAAGATCTCAAAACAAAATAATTCAGACGTTTTGAAATTGACTTGTCCTGACAACATTGAGGACTTTTGAAGTTCTATGACTAACTATATATGGGTGGGATTTGTAACGGAGTTTCAAGAACTGTAAGAACAGGTGCTTGCTTTAAAAAAGGATCTTTGTCATGACCACGTGGTTAAACAGCTGTTTAAATGGGAACCCAAACGCAAAACCATTGAATATCATTCATCACGGTCTAATTTGCTGAAGACGTCGATGGAGGCATTATGTTTTTAGATTGTCCGTCCATCCGTGATAGGTTTTTGTTACCACGATAACTTGAGAACGGCTGAAGTGATCTTAGTCAAATTTGGTGCAGGTATGTATAATCAGGTATATATGAACTGATTAGATTTTGCGGTCAAAGGTCAGAGGTCATATTAGGTAAAACTCCTGTTACCGAGATAACTTGTGAACCAGAGATGGTATTCCGACCAAATTTGGTACAATTATGTACAATGATGTGAAGATGAACTGATTAGATTTTGGGGTCAAGAGGTCAAAGGTCAAAGTCTGTAATACGTCGATAACTTGAGAACGGTTGAAGTGATCTAATTAAAACTTGGTACAGGTATGTATAATGTAAAGATTAACTGATTAGATTTTGGGATCAAGAGGTCAAATGTCAAAATCTTTAATAGGTCTATAACTTCAGAACAGCCTAAGTGATCTAATTCAAACTTGGTTATAGATATGTATAATAATGTAAAGATTAACTGATTAGATTTTGGGGTCCCGAGGTCCAAGGCCAAAGGTCAGAAGTCATGTCGGGTAAAAATGTGATAACTCGTGAACAGCTGAAGGTATTTAAATTAATACTTGGTACAGGTATGTATAATGATGTCAGCATGAACTGATGAAATTTTGGGGTCAATAGGTCAAAGGTCAGAGTTCATGTCAGGTAAAAATGTGATACCTTGAGAATAGCTGAATGGATTTAAATCAAATTTGGTACAAGACAGTATTATAATGATGTAATATTGTGAGCAGAGGCATATCGTTCGACGTCGTGACGTCAAAGAGTGTTGTTGTAGTTTTTGTTTGGTTCTGGGACCACAAGTGAGACTGAATCGGCGCTCAGTATATCGTGTACCTTCACCAGGCTGAACCGTTTACGTTTTGTAGCCCACTAAAGGCCGAATCTGCATCCAGACCTTAAGCAAAATCGTCCAACTTCAGCGCCGGAGGTAATTATACTAGATTTTTACATCTGTTGTTAAAAGGAGAAGCGCCTGTCCATTTGTATGTGTTGTATCCACTGCTGCGGCTAGCTTGTACTAACAGGAAATTATAGGAACTTGACTCCTCTCATTCACGGAACAGAACACTTGTGGTTAACCATTTTGAAATTGCCACTCTTTCGTCTAAACTCTAAATGCTGAAAATTATGTTTGAAAGACAATTTGAATTGCAGATTTTGTGTTGGTGACGGCAGGGTAAAAGTTCCCGGTGAGCATAACCGAGTCACCGAACATGCATACACACAGAGCAAATGTCCAAAAGGCCTCGTTGGCCTTTGTATGTCATTTTGAAAGTCACGTATTCAGATTTTGATTTTCTTCTTGCTTAACAGAAACTAGCAATGGCTAAACTTGAGAGTGTGTTATTACTCGTCCACAACTGTCGATAGGAGCCAACGAGGTGCTGTTGGTGATAGGTGGGTTCGGGAGTGAGCAGTCTCCCATCGATGTTGTCGATAAATACGACCCAAAGACTCAGGAGTGGAGCTTGCTTCCGGTGAGTTGTGAATCGTGTATTTCGGTTTGTGGGGGAGCGGGAAATTTGGAGGTTGAAATAATTCTTACAATCGAAATGCCTCAAATCTGTTAGACCTTACCAACGAGTGAGTTATTTAAAATTTTCTTTTTTTTTAAACTCTCACTTTTCCGAACATCTCATGTTTTAACAGTTTCTAAGCTTCCCTTTAAATTATCTTCTGTTTCTCTTTAACCCCTTTATACAGAGCATTGCCAGAAAGCGTCGCTACGTGGCGACAGTTTCTCTCAATGGGCGTGTGTATGCCATCGGTGGTTACGACGGGCGCTCACGGCTCAGTTCTGTCGAGTGCCTAGACTTCACTGCTGACGAGGATGGCGTGTGGTACTCTGTGGCTCCCATGAACGTCAGGCGGGGTTTGGCGGGTGCGACAACGCTTGGAGGTGTGAAGGCCTTTTGTTGGTTTTCTTTTAAATACCGATTCTTGATGATCGGAGATGTTGACCAATTTTTATCTGTTTTTATTTATTTATTTATTTTTACATCCTAAGATTGTCTTTTGTTCTGGTGCAAGATTGGCATCTTGCAATGACCAGCACGTAGTACTGGGTTTAAATTGCCATGATTGGGGTGGGGGAAATTGAACGACTAACATTGTCCCAGGTTCAGTGCCATTGTAGTTAGACTTTAGGGGGTCTGCTCTGAGTCTGGGGGGTCGTTGATTCAATGCAGAACCTGGGTTGAGTCATACGAAAGACTGAATATGGTATGTGCTGCTTGCTCACTTGATGCTCGGCATTTGGAGGATAAAATGGGGACAGGCCCTGTGGGTTAGCATCCCATTGGGGAGGAAGTTTCCACCCTAAAAGTTCCTCGCTGACTGCAGAGATAAAAACGCCACCAACAGATGATGCTGCAGTTTCCCAGTGTGTTCCAGGAAGTAACCCCTCTTCCATTCCCCCCCTCCCTCCCCTTCCCCCCACCCCAAGGTCAAAGGCCATGTTTGTCTGATCTCTAGTCCTATGTTGTCTGCTGTCTCTCTTTCCATGTGAGTGTGTAACTTGTTTATATGACAGCTCTTCCTGAAGAAAAAATAAATACAGTGGCCTGCAAAAGTATTCCCCCTCACCTCATCCAAAGTTTTCACATGTTTATGCCACTTGAGCTTATTTAATGATGCTCTCAAATCAAACTTGATATATAAAGTCTTCACAAACGACTCTAAAGTGATAAAGCTAAAAAAAATGCAGGTAAAATGTGGATAAGTTTGATTAACAGGAGAAAATCAGATGATTCTCGGTTGCATAACTATTCAAACCCTTTGCCGAATTAACCTTGAATCACTTCAGGAGCAAATTATTTGTTTGAAAGGTTACGAAATAAGTGTGATAGATATCACGTTGGTTGTTATCTCCATTTTTGGTTTTAGGAGGTGGGAGGAAGTTTTCCCAAAACTCAAAATCTCCACCTCCTTTTTTAGTAAAGGATTATTATTCATGAACCAGATTGTGAAACTTCATTCTCATAGCTTTGTTCCACGTGCTTGTTTTACAATCCTCACTGAACCTCTGAAGCCTCCACCTGTAGCTTGTTTGTCGTGATATTCCCCAGAATGCTTTTTCAGCTCACCTGGAACGAAGTTCAGGGGAGCTTATGCGATGGCGCTTTGTCAGTCCGTAAACACTTGAAACTTCTTCTCCGAAACCACTGATGGGATTGTGACCAAATTTGGCACAAATTATATTTGTTGTGTTGTGACTAAAGTTTGTTCACGGCATTAAAAAAAAGATCGGGGTCTAAGGGGGTTTACCGGTGGTCAAAGTGGATCCAGGTTTGGCCCCCCCAAATAGGTATTTGCTTTCTACTCAGAAACTACACACGATTTTAATTAAACTTGACCTCAAACTTCACCACCCATGATGTACCAAAGATTGTTCACGGAATTAAAAAATAAACTAGAGAAATACCCGTGCTACGCACGGGTGGGAGGCCAGAAGCAAACAGGCAATGCTGAAACGGCGAATGCTAAAGCATGAAACCAATAAATTCCACATTCCTGTAGCACCTTCAGTCGCACGTCAGACATGGACAGCAAGTTCGTGAAGGACTTCCATGAAAAACGTACCCGTTCGCAAACAAACGGGTACGTTCACGTATAGAAACATCGATCGTGGGACCGTGGCGAATCTGCATATGACGATGGCAAAATATCAGAAATTGAAGGTTTTTTTTATTTTAAACGATTCATATAAACATCCGTTAAATCATATCACACGCAAGTCATCAAAATCTAAACAGTATCTTTAGAATTTCAATAAAAGCCATCACTATTCATATCGGTAAATATTGTTCCATCGTGTTCCAAATCGTGATCGATACACTATGATCGTGATCGTGAATCGTGATCGATAATCGTGTTCACAATCGCTATGTCGTATGTACTCCCGATACGTGTACCAAATTCCCGAAACGTGTAACTGTACCAAATCAACAGTGAAAAGGATTTTGAGCCGAAAGCTGTTACAGCCTTGGCAAGATCGATGGAGACAGTGATCTGTTAGCGATCGATGGAGACATGTTGCTTTCCCGGGTGCATCCGTTTGTGCGTCGTCACAATGAGAACAATGAACGTCATGCGAACGCGAATGTTATGCGGGAGTCCAAACCCTAGAATGCTGGAGGCTAAAGCTGAAATTGGGAAAACTAAATAGCCTATTTTCCTCCTGGGGATCCCAGGATTACCCACCGAAAATATCTTTGTGATCGGTTCAGCAGTTTTTACGGTACCTTCGAACGGACAGACAAACGGACATTTGGTGAATTATAGTAAGATTAATAAAAGCTTTAAAGGAACAATAAAAGGTCTTTGTCCGAGGTCACCGAGTTCGATAGGTGCAGCTGTGCAGCGATCGGTGCAGCCGTTTGTGCAGCACCCGGGAAAACAACATCGTCACAATGAGAACAATGAACGTCGAGCAAACGCGAATGTTATGCGGGAGTCCAAACCTGAGAAAGCTGGAGACTAAAGCTGAAATTGGGAAAACTAAATAGCCTATTTTACTCCTGGGGATCCCAGGATTACCCACCGAAAATATCTTTGCGATCGGTTCAGCAGTTTTTACGGTACCTTCGAACGGACAGGCAGACAGACAGACATTTGGTGAATTATAGTAAGATGTGCCCCTTTGGGCGTCTCTGGGGTGGTTGCCCCCAAACATAAGTATCTTTAGTCGGTGCAGTATACTGTTTATTCTACCAGGTGAGCGCCAGGGGTATTGCCCCTATGTTTTTAAGTACTCTGCGAGGGATTTCCTGATCGCCCCTGTTGCTCCGACTATCACTGGTACAATAATAATAATAATAATAATTCATTTATTTTGTATAGCGCTTTTCCAGAAGCCCAAAGGCGCTTTGACAGAGTGGAAAACATAATGCATAACAATACATGAAAACAACAATTGCAAAAAGACAAGAATCAAGAAAACAAACAGCAGCGATATACGGCATATATATAAGACAAGAATCAAAAAGACAAGACAAGAATCAATAGGGAAATATTTAAAGCAAAAGGAGGGAGAAGGAGAAGAGATAGTCAGGGGTTAAATGCTGTGGGTTGAATGTTGAATGCAGCGTTGAACAGGTGGGTCTTTAGTGATGTTTTGAATGTGGTGAGTGAGGAGGAGTCTCTGATGGTGTGAGGTAGTGAGTTCCAGAGGGTGGGAGCAGCGATGGAGAAGGCCCTGTCCCCCCAGGATCTGAATTTGGTCCGGATGGAGGGGGTCAGGAGGTTGGTACCAGCAGAGCAGAGGTTGCGGGTGGGAGTGTGTCTGGAGAGGAGGTCAGCCAGGTAGGATGGGGCCAGGTTATGGAGGGCTTTGTATGTCAAGAGGAGGATTTTGTACTGGATTCTCTGGGGGATGGGGAGCCAGTGAAGCTTGTAAAGGACGGGGGTGATGTGGTCACGGGTCCGGGAATGAGTGAGTAGACGGGCAGCGGAGTTCTGAATGTATTGGAGTTTATTGGTGATTTTTGAGGGTGAACCATAGAGGAGGCTATTGCAGTAGTCCAGACGGGAGGTGATGAAGGCGTGGATGAGGGTTTCTGCAGCCGTGGAGGAGAGGGATGAGCGGAGACGGGCAATGTTTTTCAGGTGAAAGAAGGCTGACTTTGTGATCTGTTTAGTGTATTTGTCGAAGGAAAGGGTTTGTTCAAAGATGACGCCAAGATTCCGGATGTGAGGGGAGGTGGATACTGGGATACCGTCGATGTTGAGGGCAAAGTTATGGGTGGATTTTGTGAGCGTTTTTGGGCCAATGATGATTATTTCAGATTTATCACAGTTAAGCTTGAGGAAGTTGATTTGAAGCCAGGATTTTATTTCAGTGATGCAGTTTGTCAGGATAGAGTGGGTGTCGGTGGAGACGGACTTGGTGGAGATGAAAAGCTGGATGTCATCGGCGAAGCAGTGGAATTGGAGACCATGACGGCGGATTAAGTGACCGAGCGGGGACAGGTAAAGGATGAAGAGGAGGGGGCCAAGAACTGAACCTTGGGGGACACCTTGGGGGAGGGGAGCAGTGGGGGATTTGCAGTTATTGATGGAGATGAACTGGCATCTGTCAGAGAGGTATGATTTAATCCAAGAGAGGGCAGTGCCGGTGACGTTAAAGGTGGATTCAAGTCGGGTGAGGAGGATAGTGTGATCGATGGTGTCAAAGGCAGCGCTGAGGTCGAGGAGGACGAGAATGTTGAGGTTGCCAGCGTCAGAGGAGAGGAGAAGGTCGTTGGTGATTTTGAGGAGAGCAGTTTCAGTACTGTGGTTGGAGCGGAATCCGGATTGGAATGTTTCATACAAGTTATTGGCAGAGAGATGATGTTTGAGTTGAGTGGCTACAGCGCGTTCCAAAACTTTTGACAGAAAGGGTAGGTTGGAGATGGGTCTGAAGTTGTTTAGGGTGTCAGGGTTTAGACCAGGTTTTTTTAGAATGGGGGTAACAGCAGCAATTTTGAGGGAAGGTGGGACAATACCAGCTTTCTTCAATTTCCAAGTCCTCTTGACCTAGTTTTTCAGCTCCTGGTATTTGAGCATTTTCTTGGTTTCTGAAGCATTCAGTCCAAAGTCATTGGGAACTGAAACATCAATCAACAATGCCGTCTTTTCCTTTTTGTGTTTGAGCACTGTCCAGTCCAGTCGCAATGCTCCACCTGCAATGCCCAAACTTTATAGGATCATATTGTCATGTGTGAGCACTATATGTTCATTTTCAAGGATCAGATTTGGTTGTGTTTCCATGATTGTTCTGAAACTGGAATGTTGGAATGTTTACACATGTGCCAGTGGATTACGCTACAGATTATATCATGTCTTTCTGTGTACAACTCAGGTGAGACAAAAATTTAACTTTTTGGTCTAAATTCAAAGCATTATTTCAGGCGAAACCCTAACACTGCACATCACCCATTGAACACCATCCCTACTGTCAAGAATGGTGGTGCCAGCATCATGTAATGGGGCTGCTTTTTATCAGCAGGGACTGGCAAGCTTATCAGGATAGAAGGGACAATGGACGATGCAAAGTACAGGAGAATCGTTGATGAAAACCTGCTTGAGTCATCCATAAATCTGAAACTGGGTGGGAGATTCACATTTCAGCAGGACAATGATCCAAGTATAAAGCTTAAAGCCACATCAGAGTGGCTCAATAAGAAGAAAATAAACATCCTGACTTGAAGATTGCTTGCCATCGACGATCCCCATCAAAATTGGCCGAACGATAGCAATTTTCACGTGAAGAATGGACAAAGATTTCACCATCTCACTGCAAAGCTGGTAGAGACCTACTACCCAAAAAGACTCATATCAGTCATTGGTGTAAGTTGCTTCGACCAAGTACTGACCTATGGGGCTGAATACTTTTTCAACCAGTAAATTGTGATTTGGAGGTGTTCCTCACATGTAATCTCCTTCAAGTATAAGTGTTTAGTTTGATCTCTTCAGTTGTGAATAAAAAAAGTTAATTTGGAAAAATTATTGAAAAATAGAAAATCTAAAACAATTATTGAAAAGTCGTTGCATAATTCGTATTCATACTAAAATACGCAATTTGGTGTCTTGTCTGTCGGACTGAAATACATTTGGTCGTGGCTTATCCAATCGCAACCAAACTTGACAGGGAGACTAAGGGTCACACGACAGAGGTAACGATTTAATGTCCTCCTCTACTCAATGGGGATTTCCACTTTGCACAAACTCCATGTTGAGGTGTATAATAGGTTATCATGTGTTTAATGGGGTACACCTTCCGGAGGTAAAAAAAATAAAAAAATAAATAAAGACGTCTATTAAACCGGAAAAAGTTTGGATGAAACTGAAAGAAATGCTTAAGGCATTCTGTCTGTACTTACCGTGTCCCCCTCAGACGAGATGAACGGATCAGAGCTGTCTGGACTTGCTCGGCCTAGGAAAGCGGCAATGATCTTTAGCTATAACAATGATGCTTGCATGAGTCTTTACGCATGACGAATGAATCCCATTGCTCATCTGATTTTTCTTGCCATCAGATTTATTTGTGGACAGTATATGGATTTTTATTAGAATGGACAGTATATGGATCTGTGGACAGTATATTTTTATGATGAAGAAAATCGGGCAAAATGGAGAAGATTGTCATGGGGCCCGCAAGGCTAACCCCCGCTCTAGCAGGGAAAATGGCCTTAAAATGCCTGTTGTTGTTGTTGTTGTTGTTGTTGTTGTTGTTGTATATGGATTTTTAGAACATGTCTGGGGGTTGGGGGAATAGAGCCTGTGATTGATGCTGTGAAGAGGAACAGGTTGAGATGGTTTGGTCATGTGTTGAGGAAGGATGAAAGTGACTGGTTGAGAAGAGTGATGGAAATGAATGTAGAAGGAAGTAGAAGACGGGGAAGACCGAGAAAGACTTGGCTAAAGATGGTGGAAGAAGAAATGCGGGCAAGAGGGTTAACAAGGAGAGATGCAGAAAATAGGGCAAAATGGAGAAGATTGTCATGGGGACCGCAAGGCTAACCCCCGCTCTAGCAGGGAAAATGGCCTTTAAAATGCATGTTGTTGTTGTTGTTGTTGTCTGGGGGCCTCATATGTTATTTCTCCCAGTTGCCACTAGCACCCTTATGGCCCAATTCTGACCATTATTTGATGCATAATCATATTCCTATGGTTCGTAAGCATTTTGATATTGGTCTGACTAGCAACGGTACCCGCCCTATGGGTGGGGCTTCCATTGGGAAGTCCAAATGATCTCTCGCGAGATCACGGCGAGGTCACGTCTTTTCGAAGCTGTTCCATGCGCTCACGCTTTCGAAGCTAAGTGATCTTTCTCAATTGTGTTTTTGTCAAAACTGTATCTGTCTTTCGGTGTATGTACCTATAGAGTATAGCGTATCTTTTGGAAAATTTTCGGTGCTAATTTTTCGTACATGTATACACAATCGCCGGTTAATGCATATCGAGTATTCTGCGGCCTAGTACTCGTAGGCTTAGGCTACCGTACCGTCTCCGACCTTGTGGTTTTGTTTTTCTCTCAGCGATTCGTCGAATGCGCTGCAATTATTTTCGTTCTCTGTTTCGTCCCAGTCGTTCACCCCATACCTCCTTGTTTAATATCTTTACTCAAAAAAAAAAAAAAAAAACCCCAAAAAATATTTCCTTCCCAGGTCTTATTCGTTTATTTGTTGTTTTTATTTGTTCGTTCGTTCTTCGTTCGCGATCACGTGGTTAGAAATGAATAATCTCTCCCCTGAACAACTATTTTCTCTCATATATTATAACACCCTTTTCTTCTTTTCCTACAAAAGGATGCTTTCGTCTTGCTCACCAAATCTATTCATTCCAAAAAATATATATAATACCATCTCTTACAGTTCCTCCTTTCTACATTCCCTAAACTATCCAGAACTCCACCCCTCCTTCAGTGTCCCCAAACGTATTTTTGACTCGAAGGTCTCAAACTCATTTTGCAAAAAATGTTCGTTTCCCATGAATCGTACACTTTTCAAAATCCAATCTCACCCCTCCCCTCCAAATCCTCCCCATCACCCATCCCTTTCAAATCTCCCCCCTTGCCCCTTCCCTCCCCTCCCTCCTAAACTCCCCCCACACCCCTCCCCTCCGAGACTCTCCCTCGCTCCTCCCCTCCTAGACTCCCCTCTCACCCCTCCTCCTCAAAGCATCCTCCCTGCTTCTTCCCCCTTCCAACTTTCACCTTCATCTCCCCCAACCTTCTGCCTCGCTCTTCCCCCTCCTCAAATAACACCTCACTGTTCCTCACCCAATCTCCATCAAACCTTTTGTCCGCCCATTCTTCCCTTTCTCCAAGCTATTCTGAAATCTCTGAAATCTCTGACACACCTTCAACAGCTCTCCCTACCTCTTCCTCCTCTTCCACATCTTACCCTACCCCTCCCCCACCCTGTTCTGGACCCGATGCTCCCCCTTCCTCTTCATTAACGGTATGGACCTCAAACATCCGGGGCCTTCGCTCAAACGTGACTGATCTCTCCATACAGGTTGCTTCTGACAAACCAGATGTGATCTGCTTAACAGAAACTTTCCTCCTTCATGATGTCTCTGATGCCTTGGTATCTCTCCCAGGTTACTCCCTCCTCCGGTATGATAGACCTGAGCCTCGTCCTGGAGGTGGGGTTGCTATTTTTATAAAAAAACTCTCTTCCTCACTCGCCCTCCACTGCCCTCTCTCCACCTCACCCCCAGGAATACCTTTGGCTACGGCTTCCCCTTCGCTCCCACCTTTTGTTCATATGTGTGTTGTACCGTCCACCAAACAGCGATGACTCCATCTACATCTCGCTGTCTGAAAATATGGACCAACTTCTATCTACCCATCCCAACTCTCTCTTCCTCATATGTGGTGATTTAAATTGTCACCATGCCAGTTGGCTGGGTGTGGGTACCCCTCTCGCCAGCCATGGCTCTTTAGCAAAGGACTTCTGCGACTCACTGGGACTGACACAATCTGTCAATTTCCCGACCCGGATCTCAGTCAACGGAGCATCTTCTCTTCTGGATTTGGTTATGACAAACTTCCCTGAAAATGTCTGCTGCCCTCTTCTGCTCCAATCGGCTCATCTGATCATGTGCTTGTCAAAGTGGACATCTCTCTGACCATTCTCAGAGAGCCTCCTCAGCGTCGACAAGTCTGGCATTTCACTCAGGCCAACTGGCACGGTCTTCAAGCAGCCATCAATCATCTGGACTGGTCTCCCATCTCTACCTCCTCTGACATCAACTCATCCTGGGAATTCTTTCAAAGTAAATTGCTTTCTCTCATGCACAGATTTATCCCATCTCGTCTTCAGTTGTCATACCCTTCCTCCCGTCCATGGTACACGGAATCTTGTGGTGAGGCTGTTGCCCTGAAACAACTTGCTTTCGTCTCCTGGAAAGAAAATCCAACGGAAGGAAATCTCATTTCCTTTAACAAAGCCCGAAACAAGTGTGTGTCCACCCTCAGGAGAGCCAGGAAACAATATCTCACCGTTCTCAAGACCGAACTCTCTTATCTGTCTCCCTCTTCCAAATCCTGGTGGCGTCTGGTCAAATCTGTTTCTGGTGTTTGTTCCCCCTCCATCCCCTCCCTCACCTCAAATGGCTTAACGGCTGACTCCGCACGTGAAAAAGCTGAATGCCTCAACTCTGTGTTTGCCTCTAAATCTTGTGTCCCAAACCCATCCCTCTGTGTACCCACCGTACCCAGTCGTACCCAGCTGCTCCTGGACTCTGTGTCCTTTCCTCCTGACAAGTTGGAAAAGTTTCTGTCAACCCTCGACTCTGATTCTGCAACTGGTCCTGACGGCATCAGCCCACGGGTCCTAAAATCATGTTCTTCCGCTCTTTCGCTCCCTCTTTCTGTTCTCTTCACCCTCTCTTTTGCTCAAGGTCATCTGCCATCTGCTTGGAAATCAGCCAACATCACCGCTTTGCACAAAAAAGGTGCAAAAACAGATCCCAGCAACTACAGACCAATCAGCCTTCTCCCAATTATCAGCAAAGTCATGGAATCCATCATTGCTTCAGATATGAAATCTTTCCTCTTCTCCAATGGCTTGATCTCTGATCATCAATTTGGTTTCAGACCTGGTCACTCTACTCTGGACATGCTGCTTCTGCTTTCTCAACAATGGATGGAGGTCCTCAACGCCAAACAGGAAATTAGAGCTGTCTCCCTTGACATTTCACGTGCCTTCGATACGGTCTGGCACCCTGCTCTGCTCACCAAACTCTCCTTCTTTGGTATCCATGGAAATCTCCACTCATGGCTGGCGGACTTCCTCTCTGGTCGTAGTCAACGTGTGGCCCTGAATGGGTTTCTCTCATCTCCTCTTCCTGTTCAGGCTGGAGTTCCCCAAGGTAGTGTTCTGGGCCCTGTGCTTTTTCTGGTCTTCATCAATGATCTCTCTGACTCTCTTGAAAATCCTCTCTATCTCTTTGCTGACGACTCTACTCTCTGTCGCTCCATTCCTCATCCCTCAGATCGGCAGTCTGCAGCCTCTTCACTCTCTGCAGACCTGGACAAAATCACAGACTGGGCAAACAAATGGAACATGTCTTTCAATCCTGATAAATCTCACACTCTTACGATGTCTCTCCGAAAAGACCGACTGGAAAACCCTCCCATCCACTTTCTGAATAATCCTCTCCAAGAAGTTCTGTCACTCAAGCTTTTGGGTCTCACTATTTGCCATGATCTTTCCTGGGAAAACCACATTTCAAATCTGGCCTCCAAAGCCAGTCGCCGACTGGGCATCCTCCGTCGTGCGAAGTCCTTCCTTGGCACACCTGAGCTCCTCACCACATACAAGGCTTTCATCCGCAGCTCTATGGAATACTGCTCTCCCCTCTGGTCTGGTGCTCCTGCCTCACACCTAGCCCGTCTTCACGCTGTTGAAACCAAAGCGTTCAGAATCATTGGAATCTCCCGCGATGAAGCTAACTCCAAGGGCCTTTCACTCACTCACCGCAGGCAGGTTGGTGGTCTTTCCGTCTTCTACCGACTCCTCTCTGGCCTTGCCCCCCAGCCCTCTCTGGGCTCTGTCCCCCAAATATTCCTACAGGTCGCACAAGATCTGCCTGTAACCCTCTTATGGTTAAACTGCCAAAATCAAGACTTTCTGCTCACCTTCACTCCTTCATTCCTCTTTTCTCCCGCCTCTGGAACAAACTCCCTCACTCTCTTCAATCCCACTCCACCCTCCAGGTCTTTAAAACAGCTGTTCACCACCATCTCTTATCCTCCCCCATCCAAAACCTTGATCTTTTGTACCCCCGCTAATTTCGGTCCCCTTGTGTTTTATACCTCTCCCCCACCTCCCCTTCCCACGCCTCCTGCCCCCAAGCCCTCTCCCTCCCACACTTCTCCCTGCTCTCAAATGTTGTGGTTGTGTGCTTCCCCTTCTCTCCCCATCTTGTCTTCCGCTCCCTCTTTTTGTATATTTTGTTTGTCTGGTTGATTTGTTTGTGAAATAAATGTTAGCTCTTTCACGAGCCTCGATTCAGTATACAAAAAAATAAAAATAAAAAAGAAAAAATGAAAAGGCAAAATATCAGAAATTGAAGGCTTTTTTTATTTTAAACGATTCATATAAACATCCGTTGAATCACATCACACGCAAATCGTCAAAATCTAAACAGTACATGGCTCCCATTTTGAAAAAAGATTGAATTCTGCAAAACGGAAGCGGCCGCAACATGTCTTTCTCATTCGCACGTTTATGTGTGAAGAGTGCACGCCGAATCTGTAACACGGAAGCGGCCGCTACACCTGTTTCTCAGTCGCTTTGCACACGCTGCCATGGTACTTCGGAGCCGCACGTTTATATCGGAAGAGTTCATCAGGAGTCGATCTACTCTCTCCTGGTACGTAGAATTTCAACAAAAGTTCATATCGGTAAATATTATTCCATCGTCTTTGGAAAAACTGGAAAATTGGAAAACTTGTAAAATTGGGGAAAAATTGGAAAAACAATATAGCCTATTTTACTCCCAGGGGTCCCAGGAATACCCACCCAAAATATCGTTGTGATCGGTTGATCCGTTTTTGCGGTACCTTTGAACGGACGGACGGACATTCGATGAATTATAGTATAATGGAAATGTTGACGTATTTATGCATGGACGGTGTATCTGCTAAGAGTCGCAGGTCCGCACACTTATTGGTACTGTACTATTGTAACCAGTTATCGAATTCTGTCAAGCCGTGTCTGACTTCTGGTGACATTCATGATCAGATGTCTCCAAACGTCCCGATCCTGCGCTGCTTTCGGAAGCTCTGGCCGAGACAGCTTGGTCGCAGCGTTTGCCCCAACCTTTGGGGGTGTGTTCCATTACCAATCAGATTGCTATTGCTTGTCAATCCAGCCGTTCCTTATCAACCGTTTCATTCTGGAGTGCTTGCTTGAGAGCTTAAGCCACTAGGCGAGCGCTCTACAAGCTGCTTGATAATGGAACACACCCCTTCTGAACATGTCCATCTTCTCATTTGACAAGAATTTCATCTTTTTTAGGTTTAAATATAGACCATCTCTTTCACTTTCCTTCGCCATCTGCAGTTGTTTCATCAAGTCCTCTTTACTTTCTGCCAACAGTGTTATCAGTGTACTTTATATTGTTGATACGTCTTCTTCCAATCCCGACTCCAGCCTCTGTCATCCAAGTTATATTTTTCGTGAAAAATTATTATAAACACAAATTAATCAGTTAAATCCGTCATAATAATGACACAATGATGATAATAATAATCCCGGGGCTGTCCAGCCTG
This sequence comes from Myxine glutinosa, assembly GCF_964187855.1. Classification (NCBI taxonomy): domain Eukaryota; kingdom Metazoa; phylum Chordata; class Myxini; order Myxiniformes; family Myxinidae; genus Myxine; species Myxine glutinosa. Next base: position 391,267,822 of record NC_136261.1, read on the forward strand.
GGTTTAAATCCCGATGTTTCACAGGGAGTGATTCATCAAAGTGTGCCATCTGCCAGCATCAACAGGTGAACTTTAAAGATCCCACGTGTCCTTCAGGAAAAATAGGTGAGCAATCAGCGGCACCCTGAACAAATTAGAAAATTCCTGCCTTATACTGAGTCGAACGTCAGGCCTGGCTAGCCGGTTTGTGGAAGACTTGGTCCAAGCTTCCCCCAACCAACCCCACAAGAACATGGGAATACTTGTGGCCATTAAAGAATAAGAATATTTAACAAACCATCGTCCGCATGGTGCACATGTACACGTTATCCCATTCCCCACCCCACCTCCCTCCTTCGCTCCCAAAAGGGAGCGTTTGTTTCTAGTGCATCTAAATGTGGCATTATCGGTAGGGGGTGAATACTTTCACAAGCCACTGTAAACTTTCTATTCCCCCTGAGATTATGTTTTGCTTGCCATATGCAGACATGATCTATGTGGCGGGAGGCTTTGATGGCAGTCGGCGGCATACGAGTATGGAACGATATGATCCTAACATTGATCAGTGGACCCTGGTGGGAGACATGGCCACAGCACGGGAAGGAGCAGGCCTGGTCGTTGCAAATGGAGTGACCTACTGCATGGGTGAGTTTCCTGTGAATACAAGAGGTATTTATTTTAATTATAATTGCCGCAATTCCTCAAAAAGGTCTGACACCATCTTTGGTGCGATTTGTATTATGATAGCTCGTATGTGTGTGAATGCAATGTGATTTGGTTTATTGAAGATATCTTCGTTATTTTACTATACAGTCGGACCCATGGACGGTGTATCCCGCTATTTGCAGTTGATAAAATGCGACCTGTTTCTCTATTCGCAGAAAAGTGTCCCTCATATTCGTTTAAAAAAAAATATTTGTGGCCGTGTTCCACGAAATTGCGGGTTTTTTCTTCTTCTTTTTTCCTATTCGCTGCCGTGTTCCACGAAATTACGGTTTGTTTTTTTCCTATTCGCTGCCATGTTCCACGAAATCACGTTTTTTTTTTTCCTATTCGCTGCCGTGTTCCACGAATTCGCGGTTTTTCAGGGGCGCAAAAACAAAAATTCACCAGCTGCAGGCTTCACACTAGGCTGGGCCAAATCAGGGGTGATTTTCAATTTTTCATACTACAAGGTTGTAATTTACCTAAAAGTTGTGGCTGGTAACAGAAACAAAACCATGAAATTTTTTTTCAAAAATATTGACGTCTTACGGTAAAACAGCCCGTTACCATAGCAACCGTTACAGACGACTCAAAAAATTCTTAAAATCGATGATTTCTCAGGCTGTGTGTGACCCCCAGAGTTGATTCTGGTACCAAAAGATTCAGAATTGAAAGCCAAGGATGATTGGATAGCTTAACAATGTCTGTGACACAATTCAATACAACTTTTATCCCAAAAACTCATTTTTATCTCAAATTTAAGGCATTTGTTTGAAAAAAAAATGAAAATTTTGCTTTTTAATCATAGGATAATCATTAATCAGAGCTATAGTCAAATTAAATGTACTTTAAATTAACTTTTGTCATTGATTAAGCTTTTTTGTCTCAAATTTAAGGTCTGACATTGAACATTGATAACAAAATAAAAAACCTAGTCCCAATTGTAATCAATGGAGGCCAATGACTTCTTAGTCACAACCTCAGTGGATGTTGCCAGTCCATGCAGCTTCTCCCTGACGCCCTTCACAACCCTGTATAGAGCCTGGAGCTGCGCCTCAGATTTGGGGGCCTTGTTAGTGTTCAAATCTGTGGCGAGTCCAAGTGTCCGCTCTGCTGCGTCATTGACAACTGGGAGTTTGGCCACAACTTCCTTGCCATGACGATAGCTGTCTGAGGTGGGCCACTGTGCAACGGGGAGCTTGACAAAACTGGAGTCAATACCCAAGAGTTCAAACATGCTCCAAGAGTCGTAACCAACAAAGTCTTTGAGGGCTTTACTCCCCAATTGCTGTGAGGCTGGCATCTCCTGTATCATGTTATGTGCAGTCCCATGGTACCTGAGCATAGCCCTTCTCATAGTCTGCTTGTCAGATGACGTTCTGTCCGAGAAGAGTGCCAAAGAGACCAATCTCTCTGAGAGGTACCACAAATGGTTTTGTAGCTTCTCTCGGGCCACAGTCACAAAGGACAGAAATTTGGCAGGCCACTTTGTTGGATTCTTTGCGATACTGGCCTCAGCCTTGAGGAGGTTCTTCATCAGGTACATGTCGTTAGATGGTGCAACTGCAGCACTGGTACATGTCAACCACGCTTTAGTGTAGAAGACTGACATGAATGCAGCGAGACTGGTTATGTCTTCCAGCTCTTCGGGTGTGTAGATATCTCCCAGCTGCCAACGGAAGAGTGCCACCTTTATAGTGTATAAAGTCTTGCTCATCCAACGGGCGTGGTGGAATGCCCCAGGAGCTTTGATAGTGATGGTCCTCATACCATCAGGGACAGTCCCTCCAAGAAACAGTAGTGTGAGGTGTGCCAGCTCCAGGTAGTCGTGTCGAAGAGTCTCCTTTGTGCTATTGTCCATCCACGTCTGAAGGAAGGTGATGGTGGCATGTACATGGCCAGCCAGCTCTCTCTGTTGAGCAGACACTTCGACCAATGTGTAGTTGCCCTGGTCCAATTCACTCCAAGTGTTGAGCAGTCGCTTGAACAGCTGTTCATTAGGTCCTGTGGTGGGGCCATACACTATTGAGCAAGACGCCCCTCCAACCAATTCGTGGATGTGGTGCCGACATGCCAGTTGCAGAAGACTCCTGCCAAACTCAGTCTCCAGTCTTACTACGACTCCACTCTTGACCCCAGAGTTCACTGCCGTTGTATCGAAGACAAGAGCGCCTATCCTTGATGTGTGCAAGAGCGCCTTGAACGCCCTGATGAATGGTTACAGTAACAACCGAAAGCAGGCATTAAAATTAATGATTGTAAGCTGCTTTTGTTAACTTTTTTTTATTGAAATGAAGATGGCCAAATTTAAACAACGTTATAACAGTTATAAAAACTGGACAATACAAGGTTGTAAAAGACAATTTAAAGTAAATTTAATCTGATTAATGGTTATCCTATGATTAAAAAGCAAAATTTTCAATTTTTTTCCATAAATATGCTTGAAATTTCAGACAAAAATCAGTTTTTTGGATAAACGTGGTATTGAATTGTGTCACAGACATTGTTAAGCTATCCAATCATCCTTGGCTTTCAATTCTGCATCTTTTGGTACCAGAATCAACTCTGGGGGTCAAACACAGCTTGAGAAATCGTCAATTTAGGCATTTTTTGAGTCGTCTGTAACTGTTGCTATGGTAACGGGCTGTCTGACCGTAAAACGTCAATATTTTTGAATTTTTTTTTCATGATTTTGTTCCTGATACTCACTCACAACTTTTAGGTAAATTACATTGAATTAGGAAAATCACCTCCGATTTGGCCCAGCCTACTTCACACATTTATAAAACCCATCTTTCACCAGCGATGCATAAAGCAGCTGGACATACACAAAAAAAAAACATCTATGATCCGCAAGCATGACTTCTACATTCACTGTTGTGTGCTTTGCGTTTTCATGGCTTTTGCTGCTGCAAATTTTAGCCGCACTATAAGCGAGCTCCGAGGGATGTTCCACCAGCTGCATAACATGTCATCCCCGCGAGTTACTGTACAGAATGAAAATGCTCCACATTATCTATTAGTGCAATTAGGTGTCTCTATTTTCCCCAATGAAACTGGCACGACATGCATTCGTGGGGTTTGACTCGCCATTTCCAGGATTTTCACCGACATAGGCGGGTTTTGTCTCGCCATTTCTGGGACATTCATCGACCATCGTGGATTACCCTCGACATTCTCGGGATTTGCCTCACCATTCGCAGATTTTTTCCTCGCCATTCGCAGTTTGGTCCTCTCTATTCGTGGATTTTCGCTACTCGGGAACCATCCCCCCTTTTTCCATTGAAACAATGCCCCGCTATTCGCGGCATTTTCCAAGAACGTATCCCCCGCAAATATCAGGGTCCCATGGTATTTAGATTTTATTTACCCCACACACTTCCCCTCCTCCCATTCAGTGCACCGAGAACAGGTAGTTGCAGTGGAATTTGACCTCATCAAAACAGTTAAATGCTATTTTTTTGGGGTTGTAGTAACTCAGCAAACCAAGGTTTATCCTTTCATATCTGTCCATTTGAGTAGGCAAGTCCATAAATTAAGCTACTTGCTGAGGATGTTTCATTTTGGAATTGTCTGGACTCTCGAATGAAAATCCCATTGGCACCCACAAGAATCTTCTTCCGAGGCTTTGATACTACTGTGTTGGCTTTTTATTGATTTGTCAAGAAGTTTTATGATGTTGTTTTTATGCTGAACTTTTACACATGTGCACAATATAAGGACTTTTATTGTGGTTTATTTTATACACCAGGAACAAGTGGCAAGTGGTCATTTGGCCTATCAAGCCTTTGATTCATCTATACCATTTTAATTAAATGTATTAGTTATCAAGTTAACTTCATTGGTGGATAGAGGAGTGGAGTAGAGAACAGTTGGGTACATCTGTGCAAAGTTGATACCAAAGGACCGACATTTGAAAATCCCACTCCTGACACCAATTTGTCACAGAACCAGTCTTGCCCCAAAAGGTCAGGCCAAGTCCTGCTGGAGATTAACTCTCGAGATGCCAAGAGGAGGTGTTACTGTGCATGTTCAGAAAGCCGAGGTGGTCTTCAAATTAAATAATTACATTCTCCTGCCAAAATTGTGGTGTTTATTTCCCAACCATTTAATTTTATTAATGCTGAACATGCGGAACGTGACCAAAACCACAGTGATGTAAATATATATAGTGAATTTCATGACAGAGTATGGGGCAATAAAGTAAATTAATTTGAATTGGGTGCGAACAAGGACGACCTTCATGTGGACAGAGGAGTTTCGTCTTCCCTTGATTTTGGCGGATGGATTCTGACAGTCAGGTGAGCAGGTCTGATGTGGAGGAGGGTTTGTGTGACGTGATGCCCCAGTCCAGCACGCAGACTTCCAATTGGCCCTTTCATTCATACTAGCATTAAGCTCTTGCCTAGACTCCACACCCAAACTGATTTGGATCCTCACTCGCACTGATACCAGCTCTGTCCCATTCCTGCCTGCAACTGACACTGTAACCTTTTCTCCACGGCGCAGTGGGCTTTTATTGTCTCTTGGTCATATGACATCCGTGGCCTCTCTGTTAGCCGTACTCTTACTACATGGTCTCCTGGCAAAGAACTCCAGGAATGGTGACATCCGGTGCCGAAGGTCTCTTCCCTTCAGGGAAGTTGAGTTGTTAGGGCTAGGGTTAGCGTTCGTGGCATGCGTGAGGGAATTTAATGGAGGTGCGGGAGAAGGATATGGAAACATAATTTTTCGGGAAAGAGTTCTGTACAAATGATCCTGTCATCACTAATCTGGGATGTTTGTTACAGGACGTCTTATTTGAAAATAGACTACGAAATAACTAACGAATTTACCCAGACATTTTCATGAGTATATATATTTATGTAAGATGAACCAAGTAAAAACCCAAACATCTTTGAGGATTCACTGTACTTTTGCATTTTATTTTTTATTGTTGTCCCCCCCCCCCCCCCCCTCCCTCTGTCCCCCAGCCAATCCTCATCTATAGCAATATGTAATCCTCATCGATAGCAATATGTTACACGTCTTCTGCGTGATTGTTGGATTGAAGTTTCACATGACTGCTTTGCCAGTTTCTGCAATGGGTGTTAAGCCTGTCGTGTGCTCACAGGGGGATATGACGGTATCAACATTTTGAACTCTGTGGAACGCTTTGAACCACATACAGGCTACTGGTCGCACGTATCACCTATGTCCACCAAGCGATCAGGTGATTTGCCATAGTCGTGTGCCTCCACCTTGCAGGTGTCTCTGTATGATTTGCAAGTCTACTCTGTGGGGTTTAAATACCGAAGTCTCGAACCCTTTTGATTCATGTTATTGAATTTTATTTTAAGTTACCATATTGAGTGCTGACGCCTGTAACCCATGTAAACTTGAACAAACGTGATTGACTCTCCTGCAAAATGCAATAAGCCCCTCTCTTTCGCTGCACTTCAGGTGCTGGTGTCGCTTTGCTCAATGATCACATATATGTTGTTGGAGGCTTTGATGGTACGGCCCATCTGGCGTCTGTTGAAGCCTACAACATCCGCACGGATTCATGGACCACGGTTACCTCCATGACGACGCCTCGGTGCTACGTTGGAGCTGCTGTATTGCGTGGACGTCTCTACGCCATTGCTGGGTATTTTGAACTTCGGCTTTTCCCTATTGTACGCTGTCGTGGCCTTGCTTTTGAAACTGCTGGCATACCCAAGTACACGTTGAAAAGCAAATATTTTCTCTCTTAAACGCGAATTTTGGACTTGTTTGATGACTGAAACATATCGGCAAGTAGATCCGCAGTGAGGCACTCAAACTGGAACAACAGCCAATTGGTTCAACTTACCAGTTCGTCCATGTCAGGTGACCAGGCGACGTGTGATATTTTCCTTCTGCGAGGGGCTCCTCAATGCATTTTGTGTCATCTACCCTTAATCTTCCTCATTAATTTGACAGGAGCATACAAGACCGGTCGCTTCGCTGATGGAAATACTGTTACGGATCCGGTGGACGGCACTCCCGTTAGCAAGGGGGGGTTAATCCAGTTGTCCTGTTAAGCTGGCCGTCCGACCGGTCCTGGGGGCATGACGTCACGCCCGGTCAGCGCTGAATAGGGTAGTAGGCCAATCCTTCCTATGACCTAAGTACCAGCGCCTTCCGGAACGCGAGGAAATACTCCCGCCCGAGCCGCAGCGTAATAGGTGGATTGCGCCGAGCGAAGCGAGCTGCGACGCGGGCCGTTAACAGAAGACTAAACCCGATTGTAAGCGGTTCGGCCGAAATCGCGCCGCAGGTACTCTATGGGGAAATCAGAAAAGCGATCGGACGAGAAAGAAACCAAAGAATAAGAAGGAACAGGGATTTATTAATTATTTACACAAAAACCAAAACCAAAGAAGAAGGGAACGAAAGCAATTTACAGAAGAAGAAGAGGAAGACACAGCGCAAATCCTTAGACAGTCTTACTTAAACCCACAGGACAATACAGACAGACTCACACGAATAGGGAATTGCAGTCAGGAATGGCTGGAGGGATGAGAAGGGCAGATGGTCCACAGAGCTGGCGGCAGGGAGGTCCGGGGATCGCGGCACGACGTCGGTGCCCCACGTGCATGGCCTCGCCCTTGGTTCAGTGGTGAAAACCCGGTCGGCAGTGCTGGTTGGTATCGCCCACGAGCGTGCCGACTCTCACTCGCCGCAGGATGTTCCCGCCAAGAAAATGAATGGTCGATCCTCTCTCCCTCCTCTCTCAACTTCTCGGGTCGTGCTCCCTCACTCATCTGCCACGAAAAGGCTTGCGCTCGCGCTTACATTGTGCGTGGTGCGATCAAGCTGCCAACTCCGATGACACGCCTACCGGTTGGCTCACCTCGGCGCTGGTTGGTCGGCAAGGGCTCTCTGGCTCCACCTTTGATGACGAGGTAGTGCCATGCCCGTGCTCTGGTGGCTCCTCCCCCCTTCTCTCTGATCTTGGCCTCGTGGGCAATGGAGTTTGGGGCGAAGAAAACAGCCCAATGCAATGCTGGCAAACGCCGCCGAAAACAGCCCAACTGTTACTGGCACTTTGAAGAGACGATTGGGGAACTGAAAGGGACCTATCTTATTTGATTGATGCAACGTAGAGTCAACTATTGGAAACACAGCCTTACCTGGAACACATAATAATGACATAACTACAGAGAGGTCCTAAAGTGTCCCACGTGTTGTACATGGACTAACTAAGGTGCAATCTTTAATTAACAGCCAATTAAGGGGACATGTGCACAGGGGTCATTTATAAGGGAATTTACGACTAAATTTACATGTGAAGGTTCTAAAAATCGTAACGCAGCACCCTCATTCCTCACGGGACGTCCCGGCCCGAAAACTTTACTTAATGTGACACTCAGGTGTAATCCCCTCTACTATTAACCTTACCCTTGAGTGCTACAGTTTTAAAAGAGTTAAATATGTCCCGCCTGCTACGTTGCACCCTACCTAACAGATTCGCACCAACAAAATAACCGAATTGCGGAATTATTTTCAAACTACACATTTACGGTGGGGAGCATTAATTACAAGACACTATTTGTATTTACATTGCAACCCAGGACCTGTCATCTGTTTTGGGAAACAAAAAGAACCCTGTGGGAGGGAGGAAAAAGCATGCACTGCACCGATACACCACCTCTACATGCCCGGGGATGCAGAATTGATATTGCAATGCATCCCCGAGCATGCAAGCACCAAAGCACCATCAAGCACCATCCAGTGCTACATTGCACACACACAATAAAAACAAACTGATGGTCTTGTTCTTCTTGCTGCTCCCTCTGCTGGCCGACGTTTCTTCCAGATGTTGTCGTTCTTTCTTCTGGCTTGCTGCCTATTTGCAATATAATAAAAAGGCACACAACGCGTCCATTTTTTATTTATAGCCCACAGGGGCCAACTGAGGGTGGGTCCATCAGTGGTGCTCGGCCACAGTACCGTGGTCCATAGGGGTGTGGTGCTTAGCCACAAACGTGTGGTCCATAAGGTGGTGCATCGATCCAGGCAGCTGGCAGCGGCGGCTCGGGCACACAGATGCGGCTCCCGCACGCTCTCCCTCAGTGCCCAGAGAGCACGGTCCATGGGTGGGGAGGAAGACAAAGCAGAGTCAGCGATGGGTAAGGGCGCAAGGGTACACATCAACACAAGGCAATGCAGAGGTGAGGTGCGCCTGGAGATCGAGCGGAGAAAGCTCGTCGCTAACGTACGTCACCACCCCCCCCCCCCCCCCTCCCCTGTCACCTACTCTACCCTCGCCCCTTACCCCGTATTTACACAACAATTTAATAATTCGTCTCTACTGTCTCGTCCTCCCCATATCTCCTTATACCAAATTTGTCCCCAATCTCTCTTAACCAAATTTGCCATCACCCAATTCATCATCAATCCCTCTTTAGATAGGAAGAGATGGAACAACCATCACAATGTCCCACGCACGTCATGATGCGTCTCACATTCCCAAAAACATTTGCACAAAAAGATAACCATGGCATGGTGTGGAGCACTATCATCACCTCAGGTGAGTGGATGTAGATGGTGCGAGGAGATTTCCATCCTAACTATCCTCTAAATGACTAACACTTTTACTCTACCCGGGGTCTTTCCCTGCCAAACCATTGGCCGTCTTACACGATGCGGTTCTAAAAACCGAACTCCCATTGACCAAACTGTGGTGCTCATTTTGGGGTCTCACTCCCCCGATTCAACTCCCTGTGCCTTTGCACAATTTCAGGACTGGGTCGTGTGGCGCTCCCAGCAGGTCTGTTCACCTGCACACCTCCGCCACTGTAGTTGCCTCCGAGCTTACCTGCTCCTTACCCTAACCTATCTAACTGGGGAAGGCCCTCCCTGGCACTTACCCCCCTCGGTGCGCTCTCTGGCACTGGGCTACCCGGGTCCGTCCTCCGGATCCGCGGGCCCCACTGAACAACTCTACCGGCTCCCAGAGCCCACCTGCGGCCTGACCTGGCCGACATCCTCACAGCGGCGGAGTGCCCATTTAACCATACACACTAACAGGCCACACGCCCAGCCATTTCCACGTCACTAATGCACCCATCCAAACACCATTCTACCACACGCACCACAGATGCCAATATCCACCACAATTTGCCTATACCCTCTACCTACTTTTAAACTACCCTCCCCGGGTATTCGTGATGGGGCCCATCTTCGCCATCCACTCCTTTCGCACCAGCCACTTCACTCCACGTTTTCCACCATATTCACTCCACACCATCCATTCCATACTCCATTTACTCCAGACCAGTTATTCCATTCAACCATTCTCCACACACCTGTTCACTTGCACACCTGTGCTCACACCTAGTGCTCTTGCACCCTCCTTTCCTCCCAGGCTTCTTCATTCACTACAATGCCATTCACCCACACTCACAATACTCTGCTCAATACTCTTTCTACACACACACACAGCATCATCTGATCTAACTACTCCCTTCTGAAACTCGCGCTCCCCGTCTTCCCTTATACTATTGCGCTCCCTCGTTATTATAATCCACTAATCTGCTACGTCCCCTCTACAGGTACAATGTCACTACTTAAATCTAAAGTTACCGACTGTCATTGCTCTGGATCCCTAATCCATTTATCCTAACCCTCCCTGGCTTGGTTTGCACCGCCAAACCCCATAAACTATAGCTCATGTGCCCGGTAATGGGAGGGATGGTGGATTTGCCACCCCTCCACATCGGGCATCTCTCACTATCAATTTTGCCCATCCAATTTTTCTGACAATCAAATTTGCCAATCAAATTGCCCATCAAATTTGCCAATCAAATTTGCCAATCATCAATTTCCAACGCCTACCATCACCCACTAAACTTCGAGCCTCGGTGCGTCATTCCATTTTCAAAGCTCGGCTTCGCAAAGCTGAGCGATGAATGCGGGTGGCTTGTCTATCGCGGCTGGATCCGTCCGGCACTCGGTTCAGGGGAGGAGGTTTACTCAGCCCGAGATTCCAAGGTCCACCTCGGCGCGGAGCCTTTCGGTCTCCCGCCCGATGGCCCAATCTCGCCCGGCCGGAACGCCGCAACCACAAGGGGTCGCCGTCCCGACCCTTCCTACCTTCCCTCGCACCGGGCCGCCCGCTCCGCTTAGCAGAGCGCGGACGCGACCGTGCAGGGCGAGGCCCGGCCCGGGTCACGCACGGCGGTTCTTTTGAAACCGCCGTGATTACAACCCCCGCCGGTTCCCGCAGTACCCAAAGCCCGGCACGGACCGAGGGCTCGTGTCGGCTAAACGTCGGTCTGACCGCTGCTCCGTTTAACGTCGATGCTTCACTTGCATGCTCACACCACGCGTTCCGTTCCTTATTCACACATCCAGGTGTCTCCATACACTTCGTTATTGTACTTTCTCTTACACACCACCCAGGTACACTCATTCCGCTCACAGACTTCGTTACACACCTGACCACCGCACACCTTGGCACACACTCGTCGTTCGCACACTTCAACACACCTCCTCGCGCCCACTCCTCGGTCACATCCTCTGTGACAACCATGGGTGTGCACTCTTTTTCACACCCAATCACGCGCTTCACCACCAACTCAGGTGTGCATTCCCACACGTGCTCAACCATTCCAGGTGTGCATTCTTCCATTCCAGGTGTGCATTCTTTCTCACCTGCCACAACCAACTCTTACTCCGTGTCACTCTCACCACCACACTCTGTCGTGCATTTACCCTCACTCTCGACAGCACACTCACTCCTCGGCGCACACTTTTTCCTCACACACCCCATAGTCGGACATCCTTGCACACATCCTCTTTCCACACACTCTGCACCGGTCGCACACCTCACCAGCGGCCTTTCACGAATGCCCGGGTCTAGCCCAACACCCAAGCTCACTGAATCTCCCCTCACACCATATACATTCCCGAGCATATCGCCACTCACCTCGGCACCTCTTCTCTTCCACTCCTCCTCCGTCACCTGGAAATTTTATTTTGTCAGTAAGCACATCATCATGCCGGGAGCACAGACCTTGCACCAATTCCATCACCTCCTCCTTTATCTCGTTCTTAGTCTCCCTCCGTCTCTTCTTAATTTCACCTACCCCCTCTTCCACTTCCTCTAATTTTTGTCTCACCTCCTTTATTTCCCGGTGTGCCCCTTCAATTTCTCCCTCTAAGGCCACCTTGGTCGTTTCTATGTGCGTCCTGACTTCCCGTTCTTTTGTCTCCATTGCCTCTACCACCTCTTCTAACCTCTTCGTCAGTCCCTCATGTACCGTCTGACATTCCTTCTTCGTCGCTATTAATTCCTTCTTGATCTCCTTCTGTGTCGCTTTTAACCCTCCTATCACCGCCGTGTTCTTTTCCACCTGCCCCCCTAACTCCTTTTGTCTCACTGTCAGCTGCTCTACTCCCCGCGTCAGGTCTTCTATGCCCCCCTGTAACCTAGCCGTACTGTTCCTCACCTCTTTCTCCATGCGCTCATCACCCCGCTTTACCCCCTCGCGTACCCCCGCGACCTCTTCGCCCACTCTGCGCCTTATATCCTCCCCCATCTCTCCCATCTCCTTGGTAGATGCCGCCTTCATCTGCTCCAAATCATTCCTTTGGGCATCCAATTTGGTTTCCAACCCGATTTTTACCTCCTCTATCTGATTCCCCATCTGTTTAATTTCCCGGGTGGATTGCTCCCCTATTTCCCTCAATTTGCCTTCCATATTGTTTTCTAACCCCTCAAACCCATTCTCCACCCCTTCCATTTGGTTCTCCCGGGTGGCCATTCTATTTTCCAACCCCGTTAACCCATCCTTCATTTCCCCAATTTGATTACCCATGTCCTCCAGTTGGCCCCCTAATTTGCCTTCAAGCCCCCCTATTTTTGCCTTTGCGCCCCCCTATTTTGCCTTCGAGCCCCCCTATTTAGCTTCCCATATCATGTCTCAATTCCCCAATTTGGTTACTGGTACCCCTCGCTTCGTCCCTCATTGCTCCAATTTGGCCTCCCAATCGCTCACTGGTACCCCTTGCCTCATCCCTCTACATTTCTAGACGTTCGCAGTTGCTCTATGAGCAAATACAAGTCCCACCCCGCTGGCACCGCGGGCTCGGCCCTCGTTGCCACGTGCGAGCCGCCGCCATTTTGTGCGCCTCTAACCTCGTGCGCGAGGCCACCATCTTGTGTGCCTGAAATCCCCTCTACCGCATTCGTATTGCCTTCCTCTTCCCATTCCTCCCTGGGGTCCTGGATTGCCCCTAACTCCTCTTCTAACTCCCCTAACGGCATCCGATCACCTTGATCATCCATGGCACGATTTTAATTTGGTATATTAATAAAAATTTCGGCCGCTCGTAATTTCGAGTGCGTTAAGCGCACTTCGGGTCAAATCCCACTCCCCGACACCAATTGTTACGGATCCGGGGGACGGCACTCCCGTTAGCAAGGAGGGGTTAATCCCCTTGTCCTGTTAAGCTGGCCGTCCGACCGGTCCTGGAGGTATGACGTCACGCCCAGTCAACGCTGAATAGGGTAGTAGGCCAATCCTTCCTATGACCTAAGTACCAGCGCCTTCTGGTACGCGAGGAAATACTCCCACCCGAGCCGCAGCGTAATAGATGGATTGCACCGAGCGAAGCAAGCTGTGGCGCAGGCCGTTAACATAAGACTAAACCCGATTGTAAGCGGTTCGGCAGAAATCGCGCCACGGGTACTCTATGGGGAAATCACTAAAGCGATCGGACGAGAAAGAAACCAAAGAATAAGAAGGAACAGGGATTTATTAATTATTTACACAAAAACCAAAACCAAAGAAGAAGGGAACGAAAGCAATTTACAGAAGAAGAAGAAGAAGAAGAAGACACTGCAAATCCTTAGACAGTCTTACTTAAACCCACAGGACAATACAGACAGACTCACATGAATAGGGAATTGCAGGCAGGAATGGCTGGAGGGATGAGAAGGGCAGACGGTCCACAGAGCTGGCGGCAGGGAGGTCCGGGGATCGTGGCACGACGTCGGTGCCCCGCGTGCACGCCCTCGCCCTTGGTTCAGTGGCGAAAACCCGGTCGTCAGTGCTGGTTGGTATCGCCCACGAGCGTGGTGCCGACTCTCACTCGCCGCAGGATGTTCGCGCCAAGAAAATGAATGGTCGATCCTCTCTCCCTCCTCTCTCAACTTCTCGGGTCGTGCTCCCTCACTCATCTGCCACGAAAAGGCTTGCGCTCGCGCTTATATTGCGCGTGGTGCGATCAAGCTGCCAACTCCGATGACACGCCTACCGGTTGGCTCACCTCGGCGCTGGTTGGTCGGCAAGGGCTCTCTGGCTCCACCTTTGATGACGCGGTAGTGCCACGCCCGTGCTCTGGCGGCTCCTCCCCCCTTCTCTCCGATCTTGGCCTGGTGGGCAATGGAGTTTGGGGCGAAGAAAACAGCCCAATGCAACGGCGGCAAACGCCGCCGAAAACAACCCAACAGTTACTGGCACTTTGAAGAGACGATTGGGGAACTGAAAGGGACCTATCTTATCTGATTGATGCAACGTAGAGTCAACTATTGGAAACACAGCCTTACCTGGAACACATAATAATGACATAACTATAGAGAGGTCCTAAAGTGTCCTACATGTTGTACATGGACTAACTAAGGTGCAATCTTTATTTAACAGCCAATGAAGGGGACATGTACATAGGGGTCATTTATAAGGGAATTTACTACTAAATTTACATGTGAAGGTTCTAAAAACCATAACAATACCAATCTTTGCTTCGATGGCTAATCTATGGGGCAAGACCAAAAAGGATTCCTGCATATCTTGCCCCTACGTGCAGGGATAACCAGCATCACAAGTTGGCATTCGCAGTTCTGGAACGTGTCCATGTACCCATACACAAGCCTTTTTTTAAATTATTTATTTTTATTTAGTGAATCACAAACCTTCATTGGAGTTCCCTGGATCCACCGTCGTTTCTTTCATTGAAATTCGTTAAATCCGTTCTGAAGTTGTAGCACAACAGACACACGCTGCTCCTTTTTATAATAAAGATTATATTAGTAATGTGAGTGATACCAATTTGCATTTGTTTGAATCCCTGCAATACAAGGGGGAGGATACATTCTTGAATTGTGTGATAAATTGTGATCGGCATCGGGAGGTTATAGATAAGGACTGGCAGGATAACTAAATGAGTCGCATTTTGGGAAGGGGGTGGTTGTCGGCCTTTTCTTTATATAACACTAAAACTTCTGTGTCCTTGTGCCTTGTAGTTACGATGGCAACTCTTTGCTGAACAGCATCGAAAGTTATGATCCAATCATGGACAGCTGGGATATCGCTTCGTCCATGGGAACACACCGCTGTGACGCAGGCGTCTGCGTCCTTCGAGAAAAGTAGTCCCTCATTGGACCACGTTGCCAGGCCCTGCTCTTCACTACCTGTTCAACCATGAGGCAAGGTGGAACTTCTCCAAGCCGAGGTCATCCATCGTGCTCCGAAAGTGTGATTTCAAGTCTGCGAGAGACGTGTACAGTTTGGATCAATGTCTTCAAAAACTGTGTGGGCCCTTTTGTCATTATCCACTTTTATCGTTAGAATGTACCTATCGATTAATCTCTCATGAAGTACTTGAGGCAACAGGTTGTTGGCTGCAATTGATTGTGCACCAACTGGCAGTCGCCCGTGATTGGCCCGACACCATATTTGGCATGTATCGTCATCAGGTGAACCTCAATACCCACTTCACCTTTGCTACCTGACCGAGTCTTGAAAGCACCTTGGTCATCGTGCTTTTTCGGTTCCGTCCGCTCAGGAATATCGAGGGGTGTTGCTTAAGCACATGTGACTTGAACGTCTAAAGATAAAGCGATGTGACTTGAACAGCCTCAAAGATTGCCATGTGAGCGAAAGACTACTATAATATACAGTACAAAGGATTATGTACTTGCCAAAGCACATGTTCTGCGGAAGTTGAGTAATGGATGCTGTGACGTCACGAGGACGCTGTGACGTGGACACGATGGTTATGCAACAAAAACTCGACACTTGCACCCAAGACATCCCGAGCGACTCGAGGTCGAACTTTCCCCCACTCTCTGTGTGAATGGAACACCGTGTGAGTGAGTGCGCAATGTTTTGTACACCGGCTGGTGGGGAATCAGCCATCTTTGATTCGCCCGACCACTTTATCCGACGTTATTTTAAGAATGGTTTATTGATTTGTCGACTCGATTTCGATTGGCACTCAACTCATAAATGATGCCCGTTGAAATGAAAAGGTGACAGGTGATATCCTTTTGTTGTACATCATCATAGATGCGTGTGCAATGGCGAACGTTATATTTTATGTAACGTTGGGGGAGTGACGTCTTTTGTCGTAATCGTCAAATCAAATGCCAAGTGTCCATCCTGTGAAGGCAACTTGGCTTGTAATTATAGTAACTCCCTATAGAATATATTGTACGATTGTTATTGCCGTCGGATAGTATCTTGTAAACTTTATTTATTTACATCCAAAGGTATACTGCAAGTTTTGCCAAAAAAGGATTAAAAGGTATTATTTGCATTGTTCAAAGTGTTTTGTATTTTGGAATTCTCTTTTAGGATCCAATCCTTCCATGATGAATACCTATTGTTTTTGTTCAGATTACTATTATTATCTCACCTGGACTTTAGTCCGGTGAGCTTATGCGACCGAGCAGTGTCCGTGGGTCAGTGAGTGTGTGAGTCTGTAAACACTTGTCATTATCGCTTGAACCAAAAACATGATTTTGATGAAACTTGGACACAAGCTGCAGATCTGATGCCTAACGATGGTGTAATGACCGCATCAAAATCTGCACTTATTAAGGGGGTCTACAGGAGGGGGGTGGGGGTGGGTTGATCCCCCAAAATAGATATTTGCTCTCTCTCTCTCTCTCTCTCTCTCTCTCTCTCTCTCTCTCTCTCTCTCTCCCCCCCCCCCCCCCCCCCCACCCAATTTTGGTTAAATTTGGCCACAAGCTGCATATCTGATGCCAAATGAAGCTTGGTCCCTTAAATATCATAAAGACCCTGAGGATTCCAAAGACCCCCAAGGACTCATTTCAAAAAAAAAAAAAGATTTGGAAGTATTTTGAAATCCAATTCTGAATACTGTTTATAAAGAGGACATCATGGATCACATATCCAATGGAAGCAGGGTTGCATCAAAGCAGGGCAGATTGGATCCCGCAACGCACAGTTATAAAGCTGCATAGGCATACGTGCCCTGTCTAGTTTACTTTAATTTTCTGGCTTCAGTTTAAATTGGTTTTGTCAAAGAACTTTGTTGACCTCTTGGATGCATCTCAGCCAAAAACTCCATAAGACTCACTCAAGTTAAATATAAATTTATTAATCTCTTCCAACAAACAGTTTCACGAAGATATAGTTATATATTACAATCAACCATGACCACATGACGCGACGTTCAGCTCTCTCTCTCCCTCTCTCCTGCTTCCTTCGAGGATTCCCTGTTCAGTTCTCCTTGTTTCTCGATCAGTTCTTGGTTAAATAGAACCCTGTCCTCCTATCTCGCTCCAGTGGAATGCAAAGGTCACCCCAACGCCAGCCTTCCCGGCGCCATTCGGACATCTGGAACAATTAACTCTGAGCCAAGTCAACATTCCACCTCCTCCAGCATTGTCCAAGGTCACAAGGCCATTCCCCAGATGGCCGATCGCTTGCTCCAAGCTCCTGGCACCCCCTCCTTGCATGACGTTAGGGTCCTTTACATTGCAGTACAATCCAACCACCCTAACAAATATGACTTATATATTTATCTATTCTTCCACAATCCCTCATTTTTTCTTTTTGTTTATATTAACCATTAATCTAAACATCAACTTATTAAATATTCAAACCACAAATTTGGTAATCCAATTTCCTAAGGCATACACCATCATCCTGGAAGAATCTAATCACAAAACATTTCTTTATTCATTGACTCTTTCCATATTGATAATGCAATTCAATTCATTTGCATAAAGCATACAACCCTTCACCTTTACCACAACGATTTCAGTTCACCATTTTAAAATAATAAAGCATCTGCAACATTTGGCAGTACGTTTTGCTTCAAAACAAATATTGACTTTTTTGTTTGAAAAGAAGAGAAGAGGCTGATCACTCATGTTTGAAATTCAAGTATGAAACATTTTCTTCTGATGTCTTCATAGCACCTACACTATTTCGCGTAGGACTTCCCGCTGTTGTGATAGCAGGGCGGAGTCATTAACTGACCCTACTCTGCATGTATCATCCTTGCCACTCTTGCTGTGAACCATAGTAGATTTGAACAAAGCCTTCGTCCATTTGTAGTCGACATGCCTCCTCACTCATCATGAGTATGGAGCAAGTATTGATGTGATGTTGATTGGCCAGCAAGATGTGGAACAGGGATGCCAGATGCATCCGCAACGATGTTGGGACCATGGCGTTCAAGTTGTCCATGGCCCATACCAGGAGCAACCAGCAGAATCGTGCACAGCTGTTATGGAGGAAAAGGCACAGCCGTTCGCTTGCAGCTCCATGCTGGCTCCCCGGAAGTTGGTGACGTAATGACACACGTCACCGCCTCCCATAGAAGTTGCAGCTAAAATGTCATCGTCCTGCAATTGCTGACGTGATGAATGTTCGAGGCATTCGAACAAAAGTAAGTGATTGCCTTTTCTTCCATATGTTGCAGTGTGATCCAGACAAATGGTCACAAAAAATTTCCCTTGGTGAAGGTAAGCATCCATCTCCAAGTTACAATGGAGAATGTCTTCATCATTCTTTGAGAAGGAGGGTGTATGCCAAGATTAACTTCATTTTAGCCACAAATTTTCTTTCTCGAAGTTCTTCCCAATTCCGTTAGCACTCCTTTTGGGATGTGATCTGATCTTATCCTTTTACTCAGCCATATCTGAATCTGCTTTCCACACACACTGAATCAGATAGGGTACATCTTATCATAAAATCACCATATTTTAACTAATCATATATTTCTTATAACAGTTTCACATTCAACCATTTGTTGTTTTCCTTAAAACATTCAAAAAGTTATATTCATTTATATGCGTCACACAAATAATATTCAAATCAGGTATATATTTTACTACAAAACTAAGAATAGCGTTTAAAATTGCTTTCAAATCAATATCGTTTGAAAATTAAACTCATGCAGTTATTTTAACACTACTGCAAGGACATAAATGCATTTATAATGAGTATATGATTAAAATCACAAACAGGAATATCTAATTCCCAACAAATCTTGCAAACAAGCAAACTATGCATAATGTATTATTATCATAGTCCTCTCCACTTTTTTTTTTCTTTAACAGTGTAACTTATGGTGATATGAGTTCACTGATCTGATAAAACTGACGCAATTCATAACATTTTCATTATGCCATCATCTTAACTCTACTGTACTCATTTGCAACATTACTTGATTCAATCATTTAATCTCGGTATTATTCATATCATCATAAAATCTTTCTATTTTGGGTCCATATTTGTTTCTATTCATATCAATCTCCCATGGTTTATCAATTCGTTCCAAAATACCGCAATCAAAGGTTTTAACCAAAGCTCTACCAAACTATTTCCAATTTGAACTCAAAATACTAGTGAAACAATTATTCGAAGAATTAACTTCAAGGGGTCAACAAATTCATTTTATAACCAGATCTAATTTTCCCCATCCAATAGTTTGCCTTGCCAAATGTCATATTATAACACTTTAATAAACCTTCAAAAAATGTTTCCCATCTCAACAAATTCCCTTTTACAAATAGCCATGTGTAAATTACGTATTTAATTACAATTTTCTCTCAATTTGTTTGGCCTAAATGGCCGCAAAGTGGCTGCCAACATGCAGTACCTTTTTATCTACCAAGCAAGTGCTCGCCCACATAAGACCTCGACCAAAATGTTGTTTTTAATAACAAATCTGGGATTTCTGATTACATGGATGCACACTCTCAGGACATTTCAGGCTGCTGTTAACAATCCACTACGATAAATTAATTCCTTTACCCACAATCAAATAATTAACACCAATTGAGGATATTATCCTTATCACATTCATTTATAGATTAATTACGTTGGATCTAATTTTTTCCTCGCACTACTATAAGGAAGAACAATAGCTCTTATAAGTCTTTGTAATATCTCACTTAATTTACCCAGCATCGAAGAATTTATTTACTATCCATGCCCCTTCTGTTTACCAGTAACTTTGTTTAAACTCCATAACTTAATTTGGTGAATCCCATGTGTACAGCTACCACTTATTGAAACCCCTACTTTTTTCTTTTTTTTTTCTTTTTTTTTTTTTTGTATACAAGATCGAGGCTCGTGAAAGAGCGAACATTAATCACACAGAAAGACAAACCGACACATAAAACATATAACATCGGGAGCGGTAGACAAGATGGGGAGAGAGGGGGAAGGACACAAACACAACATTTGAGAGCAGGGACCGAGAGACATGGAGACATCGAGAGATCTGAGAGAGGGCGAGGGCTTTGGGGGGGGGGGGCATGGGAAGGGGGCGGTGGGAGAGGTATAAAACATATGGACACTGCCAGGACTTCCAGGAAAGAAGTTGGAATTTCAAACAAGGTGGATCTGGGGTGAATTAGCGGGGGTAGAAAAGATCAAGGTTTTGGATGGGGGAAGATAAGAGATGGTGGTGAACAGCTGTTTTAAAGACCTGGAGGGAGGAGTGGGATTGAAGGGAGTGAGGGAGTTTGTTCCAGAGGCGGGAGAAAAGAGGAATGAAAGAGTGAAGGTGAGCAGAGAGCCGAGATTTCGGCAGTTTAACCATCAGAGGGTTGCTGGCAGATCTTGTGCGACCTGTAGGAATATTTGGGGGACAGAGCACAGAGAGAGCTGGGGGTGCAAGGCCGGAGAGGAGTCGGTAGAAGACAGAAAGACCACCTACCTGCCTGCGGTGAGTGAGTGAAAGGCCCTCAGAGATAGCTTCATCGCGGGAGATTCCAATAATTCTGAAAGCTTTGGTTTCAACAGCGTGAAGCCGAGCGAGGTGTGAGGCAAGAGCACCGGCCCATAGGGGAGAACAGTATTCCATTGAGCTGCGGATGAAAGCCTTGTATGTGGTGAGGAGCTCAGGTGTGCCGAGGAAGGACTTCGCACGACGGAGGATGCCCAGTCGGCGACTGGCTTTGGAGGCCAGCTTGGAAATGTGGTTTTCCCAAGAAAGATCATGGCAGATAGTGAGACCCAAAATCTTGAGCGACAGAACTTCTTGGAGAGGATTGTTGAGAAAGTAGATGGGAGGGTTGTCCAGTCGATCTTTTCGGAGAGACATAGTGAGAGTGTGAGATTTGTCAGGATTGAAAGACATGTTCCACTTGTTTGACCAGTCTGTGATTTTGTCCAGGTCTTCAGAGAGTGAGGAGGCAGCAGACTGCCGATCTGAGGGAAGAGGAATGGAGCGGCAGAGAGTGGAGTCATCAGCAAAGAGATAGAGAGGATTTTCGAGAGAGTCAGAGAGATCATTGATGAAGACCAGAAAAAGCACGGGGCCCAGAACACTGCCTTGGGGAACTCCAGCCTGAATAGGAAGAGGAGATGAGAGAAACCCATTCAGGGCCACACGTTGACGACGACTAGAGAGGAAGTCCGCCAGCCATGCGTGGAGATTTCCATGGATACCAAAGGAGGAGAGTTTGGTGAGCAGAGCGGGGTGCCAGACCGTGTCGAAGGCACGTGATATGTCGAGGGAGACAGCTCTAATTTCCTGTTTGGCATTGAGGACCTCCATCCATTGTTGAGACAGCAGAAGCAGCATGTCCAGAGTAGAGTGACCTGGTCTGAAACCAAATTGATGATCAGAGATCAAGCCATTGGAGAAGAGGAAAGATTTCATATCCGAAGCAATGATGGATTCCATGACTTTGCTGATAATTGGGAGAAGGCTGATTGGTCTGTAGTTGCTAGGATCTGTTTTTGCACCTTTTTTGTGCAAAGTGGTGATGTTGGCTGATTTCCAAGCAGATGGCAGTTGACCTTGAGCAAAAGAGAGGGTGAAGAGAACAGAGAGAGGGTGAGATAGAGCAGCAGAGCAGGATTTTAGGACCCGTGGGCTGATGCCGTCGGGTCCAGTTGCAGAATCAGAGTCGAGGGTTGACAGAAACTTTTCCACCTTGTCAGGAGGAAAGGACACGGAGTCCAGGAGCAGCAGGGTACGACTGGGTATGGTGGGTACAGAGAGGGATGGGTTTGGGACACAAGATTTAGAGGCAAACACAGAGTTGAGGCATTCAGCTTTTTCACGTGCGGAGTCAGCTGTGTAGCCGTTTGAGGTAAGGGAGGGGATGGAGGGGGAACAAACACCAGAAACGGATTTGACCAGACGCCACCAGGATTTGGAAGAGGGAGACAGATAAGAGAGTTCGGTCTTGAGAATGGAGAGATATTGTTTCCTGGCTCTCCTGAGGGTGGACACACACTTGTTTCGGGCTTTGTGAAAGGAAATGAGATTTCCTTCCGTTGGATTTGCTTTCCAGGAGACGAAGGCAAGTTGTTTCTGGGCAACAGCCTCACCACAAGATTCCGTGTACCATGGACGGGAGGAAGGGTATGACAACTGAAGACGAGATGGGATAAATCTGTGCATGAGAGAGAGCAATTTACTTTGGAAGAATTCCCAGGATGAGTTGATGTCAGAGGTGGTAGAGATGGGAGACCAGTCCAGATGATTGATGGCTGCTTGAAGACCGTGCCAGTTGGCCTGAGTGAAATGCCAGACTCGTCGACGCTGAGCAGGCTCCCTGAGGATGGTCAGAGAGATGTCCACTTTAACAAGGACATGATCAGATGATCCGATCGGAGCAGAAGAAGAGCAGCAGACATTTTCAGGGAAGTTAGTCATAACCAAGTCCAGAAGAGAAGATGTTCCGTTGACTGAGATCCGGGTCGGGAAATTGACAGATTGTGTCAGTCCCAGTGAGTCGCAGAAGTCCTTTGCTGAAGAGCCATGGCTGGTGAGAGAGGTACCCACACCCAGCCAACTGGCATGGTGACAATTGAAATCACCACATATGAGGAAGAGAGAGTTGGGATGAGTAGATAGAAGTTGGTCCATATCATCAGACAGCGAGATGTAGATGGAGTCATCACTGTTTGGTGGACGGTACAACACACATATGAACAAGAGGTGGGAGCGAAGGGGAAGCCGTAGCCAGAGGTATTCCTGGGGGTGAGGTGGAGAGAGTGCAGTGCAGAGAGAGTGCAGTGCAGGGCGAGTGAGGAAGAGAGTTTTTGATAAAGATAGCAACCCCGCCTCCAGGACGAGTCTCAGGTCTATCATACCGGAGGAGGGAGTAGCCCGGGAGAGATACTATGGAATCAGAGACATCATAAAGGAGGAAAGTTTCTGTTAAGCAGATCACGTCTGGTTTGACAGAAGCAACCTGTATGGAGAGATCAGTTAAGTTTGAACGAAGGCCCCGGATGTTTGAGGTCCATACCGTTAATGAAGAGGAAGGGGGAGCATCAGATACAGAACAGGGGGGAGGAGGGGTAGGGTAAGATGTGGAAGAGGTGGAAGAGATAGGGAGAGCTGTTGAAGGTGTGTCAGAGATTTCAGAATAGCTCGGAGAAAGGGAAAGATGGAGCGGACAAAAGGTTTGATGGTGATTGGGTGAGCCACAATGAGGTGTTATTTGAGGAGGGGGAAGAGCGAGGCAGAAGGTTGGGGGAGATGGAGGTGAGAGTTTGAAGGGGGAAGAAGCGGGGAGGACGCTTTGAGGAGGGGGAGTGAGAGGGGGGAAATTGAGAAGCAATGAGGGTGGGGAGATTTGAAGGGGAGGGGTGAGGGGGGAGTTTGGGAGGGAAGGGACAAGGGGAGGGATTTGAAAGGGATGGGATATGGGGGAGATTTGGAGGGGAGGGGTGAGGCAGGAGTCTAGGAGGGGAGGGGCGAGGGGGCGTCTTGGCGGGGAGGGGTGAGGGGGTAGTTTAGGAGGGAGGGGGCAAGGGGGGAGATTTGAAAGGGATGGGTGATGGGGAAGATTTGGAGGAGAGGGGTGATGGGGAAGATTTGGAGGGGAGGGGTTATGGGGAAGATTTGGAGGGGAGGGGTGAGATTGGATTTTTGAAAGTGTACGATTTATGGGAAACGAACATTTATTGCAAAATGAGTTTCTTGTGACCTTCGAGTTAAAAATACGTTTAAGGACGCTGGATGGAGGATGGAGTGCAGGAGAGTTTAGGGAATGTAGAAAAAAGGCACTATAGGAGATGGATATTTTTTTGGGGATGAATTGATTTGGTGAGCAAGTCGAAAGCAGCCTTTTAAAGAAGAAGAAGAAAAAGGTGTTATAAAATATGACGGAATACATAACTTGAGGGGAAAGTGTAAACATTGAAGGTTAATGAGTGAAAACTATCTGGGGAAATGGGGGAGAAACACGTGGTCGAAGAACGAACGAACGAACGAATAAGAATGAATAAACGAATGAGAACAGAGAAGGAAATGTTTTTTTTTTTTTTTTTTTTTTTTTTTTTTTTTTTTTTTTTTTTTTTTTGAGTTGAGATTTACACAAGGAAATAGGCTATGGGTGAAAAGCCTGGGAATACAGAGAACGAAAGTTATTGGATCACAAACGACGGACCGCTGAGAGAAAAACAAAGCCTCAAGGTTGTACAGTGCACACTGTACAAGGCCTCAAGACACGACACGGCAAACAGACGATCAATTTATGAAAGATAAACACCGAGAAACAACCAAAGTTGCACACAATAACTTCACACACCGAAAGATAAATTTGTAGAAAATATCCAAATAAGTGGTTTTACGCCCCCTTAACTGTTGCTCAGCCATTTCTATGCAACTAGTGAATACTACTGACACCAGTATGTCAATATAGGTGTGCCACATTAACAAATATGTTGCAGGTACACGTAACGTTGCGTTCTGAGGTTAAATAACGTAACAGCGCGTTCATGTCTGCCCCTTGGTTTTAAGATTCGCAATAGTTCAATTCAGCAAAATTTTCTTTACTATATGCCCATATCATCTATGCCTAAGACACATCCATACATACAGCACAATTATATGCTGATAAAAGTCAAGTTTATATATGTCAAAAATCCATGAGTAGAGTACTCCGGGAAGTCAGTGTAAGACCTCTTCCAAATTTGGCTAATTTTGTACTCCCTCATTTTTTATGAAGCTCATATCCATAAATAGCTTTTATTCTCATATAAATTCTATCAAAAATGGAATCCCAAAACTACTCACAATTTTACTATTAATTAATGGCTGCTCATAACCCAGCACATCAAATCTGTATATTCCATCTCCCTTGACAAAAGAGATAATGTTCATAATCAAATTATATTTCTATTTCATTTTATGAATTCTCTGGATATCTGATCCCATCCACATGAAACTTATCTATTTCCAGACAAGCACATTGTCGGTTTCAACAACTTTGTAAGATTGACACACAAAAAAACAAAAACACAAACATTGACACACAAACATACACAAACCCAAGCATTATGTATATTTGTTTACGTTGGAACCATAATTATTAACAGATCAAGATGGGTGTCAATTTTATTTCAATTTCGTAAAATTTATCCTTTAATTTTAGAAACGCTAATACACAAATAGACAAAAAGTTTATTCTTAGAAAAACCCCTATAATGTCACATTGAAATTACCCTTTCGGTTCCCACAATAATTTATCCAAATTTGACAATACATCCATTTACATGTCAGTCGACCACTGACCTATCAATCATGCAAAAGAATAGTCCAAAATTCCCACCTGATGATCATGCGACGCTTGTCACTTGGTTTCCAAAAATTGGCAAAGCAATGTTCCACACTTTTATAAATTTTTAAAAATTGTTTTGCCCAAAATGCTCCCTAAAACCACATTTATAATTGGCAAATATGGGGCTTCCAGAATGAACTCTAATTCTGGATCTTTTAATTCATGTTCCAAAAATATCCAATTTTGGCATTTAATCAATTAATTATTAATTCGCTAACAAGCAAAAAAGTAAAAGTCATTCTCGCTCCGAAAACTTTTCAGACACAAGAAGCATCAACAGTTATTCATGTTGGTCTAATGATTTAATCTGTTGAGGCCAGTCGTCATTTGGGATCTGCAGCAATGAAGGCCTAATCATTATCTGAGGTACCGGTAAGCACTGGTACCCTTGAACTTGGTTTGTCCTATGAACTAGTCGTCCTATTTGAATATGGACACAGTCGTTTCCAGTGTCCCATATTTCCACACTTGTAACATCGGTTTCTGTCATTGCCTGATCTGCCCACCTGCTCACTTGTATTGGTGGGCTGCATCACTGGATCCCTGGGTTGCCACTGCGATCTTTGGTTATCTCCTGAACCATGAAAAAATTCTCTGTACTGTTCCTTTTGGGTAGACAAATGGGAATCAGATGGGACAACTGTCACTTTTATTCCTATTTTCGAGGGCAGTTGTGCATTTATCTCCTCCAATGTATCCTGTATTCTTTTTATTTTAAGTTCTAGGTCCGTTATGCGTTCTTGCTGTTCCCATTTTCTGGATTCCACGTCCCAATAAGGGAATGCAAGCTAGTCTACTGTTAAATTCTGTTGCTTCCTGGCTTTCAATTCTTGTCCTAATCTCTCCAATCGACTTCGCTCAAA
The DNA here is from genome assembly GCF_964187855.1 of Myxine glutinosa. Lineage (NCBI taxonomy): Eukaryota > Metazoa > Chordata > Myxini > Myxiniformes > Myxinidae > Myxine > Myxine glutinosa. The sequence goes on from NC_136261.1 coordinate 391,294,177, forward strand.
TGTACCATCTCTTGGAAACTCCTTAGCATGTCCCTTTGTCCACAAATACCAATTCTCAACCTCTCTAATAGCCTCTACACCATAACGGTCGTACATATAATATGCACAAGTACCTTTTTGTGGAATATCTGGTTGTCCTTGTGTATTCTTACAGGCTCCATTCCCCATTCTGCCTGTATGTGAATAACACTCAGTATTCACTCAATGTACCAGGTAAATTACTAGGATCTGCGCTTTGGAATACACCTGTACACACCTGTACTATATGTACTGTAAATAAAATCTACTAGGGTTTGTTCCACCTTTTATCAAAGCAGCGTTGGATGCGTTGTTGCCTAGCTTGTTCCTATAAAGTTCCACTCGTACTTCCAGGAAGGATCTCTCCACCTGTTCAAATGGTGATTTCCAGAGAATCTCTCTCACCTCTGGCTTTTGCACAACCCAATCTCACAGATCGGTATTGCAGATGAGCCAAATGGGTCAGTATGAAATGGGTGAATCCGCAGATCTCCCGTTCTGTTGAAGGGGGAATCATACAATGGTAACCGCATATATATCTATATATAGACTTACCACCTTGCTCAATTTCCAAGGTTGTCTTCACATTGATAACATCTCACAAATATATCAAGGCTTCTTTCTTGAAACTGCACTTTCATCAATCAATCAATCAATCAATTTATTCAATTAAATCAATTCAATTATTCAATTTCAATCAATGTATCAATATTCATCAATAAATCAAATTAATTATTCAATTTTAGATGATTCCCTACATAAGCCTTTTCCCAATGTTGCCAGAACAGTTTTATCTGTTGACTGAGATCTGTGATCATTGGTCATCACCTCTGACCCACACCTCATGTCAATTGACGAATCACTGTTCTGTCCTAGGGATCATATCTGACATATTTTCCAATCTTGTCTGGCCATTGTATCACAAATTCGACTTTTGCAACCACTAAAGGCAACTCATCCTTCATTCGTGAGACAGTCAGCCAAAATTGATCAGGCAGATATGGAACAGTTCATTGGGAAAAAATATCTCAATTTGACTGGTCTTGACAATTAAAATTTGACAATATTGACAATAACAAAACGTCTTGACAATTAAAATTTCGTAAAACTCCTGAAATGTTCTACCAATGGATGACAATTAATTCATAATATTAGCCAATTCTAATCCAATCATGCTCAAATTTTGACACTTTATTTAACTCTATTTCTTGTCATGCATCATTAATCCTACAGGGCTCAAAAGTTGTCCTTTAAGCCCGTGCAATCATTTTACACTGAAACCCTCATGATCTCATTCCTGTCAATCATAACATCATGATTTAATCATAGTCATACCATAATCATCCATTTGAAAAAACAAACATTTCCTGTATCACCACATCCACGTGGTATAATCAACAAGGAAAGAAAATGAGAACTGTACAATGTACATAGCAAAAGGCTACCTTCTGACCACTTTGTATACATATTTACAAAAAGTCGTAACAAGATCGAATAATCGTTAAAAAAAAGAAAAAAATCGCTTCTATTGCTCCTGCCGCAGCATTCGTCATTTTGTCCGCTCATCCTCCGTGACCAAAACGAAATAAAGGGAGCTCAACCATAATACAGCGCATTTAATGGCGCACGCCATAGGAACTCAACGCAATTTCGACTCGGCCAGAAAATGAGCAGTTTTCGCAGGACGTTACGCTAAACATTACAAAAAATAATTGGACGAGCACAGCACTCTTTCTCTAACGACCAACGCTGTCTATTAGTGGTTCTTTGGACTCGTAAAATTATTCCGGGGCTTTCCGCACACCTCAAAGAGGTATGCCTTGTGGTGTTGCCCACCTACCACATTTAATTAATCTCAAATATTCCTTCCATTCAAATCATAAAGCAAAAACCAAAGGTCAAAAAAAAACAAAAACTCACAAATGAAATCAAAAAATCAAAAAAAAAATGAAAAAAAATGAAAACAAAAATGAAAAAAATGAAAATGAAAAAGAAATGAAAAAAAAATTAAAAATAAAAGTGAAAAAAAAGAAAACAAAAATGAGAAAAAAAATAAAAATGAAAAAAAATTAAAACGAAAATGCAAAAAAAATGAAAAATTGTAAAAATTAAAAATTAAAATGGACAAAAAAGAAAGAAAAAAAATTCAAATCACAAATCATCTCCCTCTAAAAATCAAGTTTATTATCACAATCTTCTGATTTCAATTTAAGTACGTCAATGCTCCCTTTTTAAGAATTCACTTTTAAACCAATTAAAAGACAATATGCATAATCCCTTTTCCAATTTGGTCCAACTTCAATTTTGAAAACTAACTCAAAAGTTCGGCCAAAAGGTCTAACCGATAAAAAAAAGTATTTTTCCACTCCAATCCATTTCCCTATCAAATCCGACAAAGGAGCCCAGGCTCCAAGAGAATGGAAAATCACAAGCTCTATCAAAGGAACAATAATATGTTGTTCCCAACCCACAACTACAAAAAAAAAACATCAGCCAAAAAAAATCCTAATAAAATCCAATAGACCACCATTTAGCTCAATACAGCCTGATTCCTCATTTTACAAGTAGGAAACACAATGCCGCTTCTTGGGGGCCCTCCATGGAGCGAAAATATGCTTCCCACTCATCCTATTACCTCCATCAAAAAAGGAGGATATTACATTTAAACCCGTATGGTTGTCTGTCTGCACAGAACAATTTTGATTTTCTCTACATTTGTTGATATGAATGACAGAAAACTTCCATCACAGGTGCAACATCACCTGTGCAAGTGTGTAAAATCATAATCATGTCGTTAATGACGGTGTAGGCATCATAATTGTTTTAACACAGCAATCTTAAAATCACTGAGAAAAATCCTAGCAAAAATCCACAATCCTTTTTTCTGTGGCAATGATAATATTACCTACCTAACATATGAATATTGATTTATAATAACCAATAAAATGAAGCCATAACATCGCATGGCAAGGAGTTCAGGAAAAAAAACAATAACGTTTACCTGCAAGACATATTTCCACCCCATGCATCAATTGGAACAAATGAGCATTCGAATCCAAAATAAATTTTCAAATTTACATCCAATGGGTGTGCCTTATAGATTCTACATCCCCGTGACATGGATTTGCCTCATCATTTTTCATATTGGTTGAATAAAATTTAGCTGTCATCCAAGATGGCCACCGAAAAATAAAAATCCTAAAAAAATGTATATTTTCCTGATCAGGATTCATAGGGATGATTATAGGTGAAAATGTCATATTACAGAGCGGGAGGGTGGTGGGGAGAGGGGGTGGGGAGGGAGGGGGAAAGGGATGCAGGAGGAAAGGGGGGTGAGATGGGAGGAGGTTAGATAATGGTGGGATGGGGTGAGGGTGAGGATTAGAGTTAGGATGGAGAGGGTGGGAAATGGAAGGAGGGAGGGCAGAAGGGCGGGAGCACAAAGGTGTGAATGGAGGGAAGGAGTGAGGGGGGGCATAGAGGAGTGAGGGGGGGTGCAAAGGAATGTACTAGGCAGTGGTGGTGGAAAGTGGGGACACAGTCATGGCAGATAAGCTGGACAAGCTGGGATAAGGGTTTGAAGGGGGGGGGGGAGGAAGGGAAGGGGAGAGGAAGAAAGGGGCGGGAGCAAGAGGGACAGGGAGCAACACAAATAAATTGGGAGAAGAAGAAGAATAAAAAGATGAGGAGAAAAAAAATAACCACACTGGCGATGAACAACAGACAGAAGAAACGACATCGACTACCGTGCCCAGCGCTCTGAATGTCAAAATGAAGAGCTTCGCAGAAGCGCGGGTAAACGGCGGGAGTAACGATATGCACCATCCTCGTACCACTTTAAAATGCAAAATTAATGTAACCTAATGGTGCTCCTCATTTTGCCAGCTGTTGTATGAGCCTCAACCCACATACTAAAGTTACAATTAACAATTCAGACTTATTTGTTAAAAAATTCCACACATGATATTGTTTTTCCCACATATCTCAGTAATTGATGCAAGATAATCAGACAACTTCTTTTTAACATGATGGTCAAACATAACGATGTCACCGTACGCACACAGCACGAAATGTTCCACATCTACACAGTGACGTCGCAAGTACACACACACACACCCACACCTATTATGGAATTTTGTAGGGTGAGGGTGTTTGATCAGTGATCACTTAACGAAGAAGAAGAACAAAGAGAAAAATTGGAAAAACAACAACAACAACGGCAATCATTTGCTCCATGGAAGCATTTGCTGCCTAGAACCTTTCAAAACACATACATACTGATCCCATTTGAGGCACAATGCATGGTCATTCCATTGGACCACTCCTCAATAGTAGCGAGTCCACTAACCTGTAAAAGAGCTGATGCCAACGTAGGTTTTAGCATTCTCCAACAAACTACAAACACGTCAGCTTTTCCTTTAGTCAAATGACATAACATCGATGGTGATCATAGAATTACGACTTAAATTGATACCCATTCAATAGGGAACATTAAATTATATCGCATAGAGTTATTTACTTATCAAATAATAAATATTTATTATGTTTTACGGCCAAAATCCACACAAATTGACTTCCATGACAACGAACGTGATGATGTCATAACGCATGAATGCACTGTACTTCCGGATATTTACCCCGACACAATTTTGCCGTTTACTTCATAACAAAAAATTTGAAGCGTGTCATGTGACAACCACAGTTTGTGTTTTTCTCGGCACTACCGCCCACTACTAATCCAGCTGCAATTTGACAATACAGTACATACAGTTTAAGATGAGATGATGATGAGAGATGATGAGGAGGTGTGAGAAGAGGTGGAGGGGTATGGTGGGGGTGGGGGTAAGGTGGGGGTGGGGGTAGAGAGGCGGAGAAAAAGAGGGGAGGGAGAAACAGAAAAGGACAGAGTGTATATTAAAAAAAAACATTTCCGATCCCGTACACAATTTGTCAACAGGAAACATGTCATAATCGTACTTGTCAAGAGAAAAACCATTTTATTAATTGCAATTTATCCCTATATTCTATTCCAACAACTCAGTGAAGAGATAAATATATTTTACTTTAAAAAATTAACGGCTCAGTACGCCGTCATGGTTGACAAACACCGTCTAGATTTTGCACACAAATAATGTCAGGAGAAGACGTAATGTGATTCAAAACACCTTACAACCTACACGGATCGTTCACAAATGTTCACAATACTTCCCTCAAACCAACCCACAGCGTTATTGAAACAGGAAAAAATGTCATATGGGAAAAATCAATCAAAAAATGTCAAACAAAATAATTGCATGTTTCCACGGGATTCGAACCTGCCAAAAAAAAATTCTTGTGCATCCGCAATCCGCATTTACTAACTGTGCCATCTCAAAACTGAAAAACTAAAAAAAGAATATCTATGTGTATTTAGATGTCGTGCGTCTCGTGCACGTTGAATGGACATGTCAATCGTGCAAGATTCGAGTGCACCTATGTACGTGTGGGTGCGTGCACGAAATGTCCCGTCCGCGTCAAATGAACCACTGAGCGATGATTCACGTGTGTTACCTGTGGTGAGTCGTGCTGCCCGCACTGACCTGTGCGGCCTGCACATACCATGTACGTATACGTGTTCTTAGCATATACCCACGGTTTGACTCACGAAGCGGTAACTAAGCATGCGAACGCACTGCGTCCCTGTTCGAGCATCACAGAGTGACGTCACGATACGTGCCGAGGATAAATTATGCAGCACGATGGCGATGGCTATGTAAAATCGCATTTTCTGGCGCCAAAATAAGTCTATCAAAGTCGTGATGGATATTGTCGTGGGCTCACCGTTGTGCTCCACAAAAGGAAATTTATTTTATAAAACTCGAACCAGCCGTGTTAGAAATATTAATAGTTTCGTATTCGTACGAACGCGCATGTCAATCGTGAATCGAGTGTGCGAAATCTATGAGCCGTGTCACGCGATCGGCCGTGCGTTAGCGTTACCAAAACAATCGTGCACAAATGATGTACGCACATCGCTGCAACATAACATTTCGCTACAAAAATCGGAAATGTGTTCCTGGCGTCCAAATCTCAGTCACACCGGGTTCTCTTTTTACAGACACTGTCTGAGGTTAGCAAAAATAATACGCAGGAAAAACTTCATACCTTACCGTATCTAAAGCGGACCTCTTCCAGTGTTGTATTCGTACGGGCCACCATTTGTCAAAGAACTTTGTTGACCTCTTGGACGCATATCAGACAAAAACTCCATAAGCCTCACTCAAGTTAAATATAAATTTATTAATCTCTTCCAACGAACAGTTTCACGAAGATATAGTTGTACATTACAATCAACCATGACCACATGACGCGACGTTCAGCTCTCTCTCTCCCTCTCTCCTGCTTCCTTCGAGGATTCCCTGTTCAGTTCTCCTTGTTTCTCAATCAGTTCTTGGTTAAATAGAACCCTGTCCTATCTCGCTCCAGTGGAATGCAAAGGTCACCCCAATGCCAGCCTTCTCGGCGCCATTCGGACATCTGGAACAATTAACTCTGAGCCAAGCCAAGTCAACATTCCACCACGGTGCCATTCTGACATCCACCTCCTCCAGCATTGTCCAAGGTCACAAGGCCATTCCCCAGATGGCCGATCGCTTGCTCCAAGCTCCTGGCACCCCCTCCTTGCATGACTTTAGGGTCCTTTACATTGCAGTACAATCCAACCACCCTAGTGGGGCGGCTTAGCCCAAATATTCAAAAGAATTGTGCATTTTGTGAAACAAGCACCAAATTTGGCACAAATGTACATTAATATGTTGCGAACATTTTCAGATATTGGGCCACTTGAAATTCCGTAATTTTTTTTTTCAAATTTTTTCAAATTTCGTAATTTCAAATTTTTCGGGTGACACCGTCACAATTTCGGTCTTCGAGGCCGGCCGATAGGCAAAGTGTGACCGGAAGGGACGAGGTTCTCCTGACCACGTGGCCCTCGATCTGGGAAGCGAGAGGCGTTCCATTAGTGGACGCGCCCCTCACGCCCGACTTTTGGGCGGCCCCGGCAGGCCGTTTGTTTTGACGTTCCGTGACAGGCCCCGCACCCCCACCTCCGGGCCGACCGGAAGCTTGTGCTGAGTACATCATACCTGAACAACTCAGTGAGGCAGAACACAGCAGTGCACACCAGGGTGACCCCTTCAGTGCATAAACCAATTAACCTGTCCACTGCAGGGCATATAGAAATGAAGTTATTTTCTGCATATAATAATAATATAAGTTCAGTTCTATATAACAATTTCTGTTATCACCACTACCACTACAACTACCACTACTACAAGCTTTGTCTGGAATTTTGTGGACTAACAGACAAACAGACATACAGACAAGCTGGGATCAAAACATTACCTCCTTCCACCATTGAGTGTAGAGGTAAACATCATGGAAATTATATCATGCCCTAGATTTAATTCATGCTTACCCGTGTATTTGCTTCACTGGTTCACAAGGTCTTTTGCATACATGTAATTCAGACTCTCGTCTTCATTGCTGACCACACAATGTTCGCAACATATTAATGTACATTTGTGCCAAATTTGGTGCTTGTATCACAAAATGCACAATTCTTTTGAATATTTGAGCTAAGCCGCCCCACTATATCGGCCGGCCTCGAAGACCGAAATTGTGACGGTGTCACCCGAAAAATTTGAAATTACGAAATTTGAAAAAAATTGAAAAAAAAAATTACGGAATTTCAAGTGGCCCAATATCTGAAAATGTTCGCAACATATTAATGTACATTTGTGCCAAATTTGGTGCTTGTATCACAAAATGCACAACAGGTTTGCTATGCTGCTACACTACCTAACAAATATGACTTATATATTTATCTATTCTTCCACAGTTTCTCCTCACCTCTTCCCCCACTCACAACCCACTCCTTGCAATCACATGCTATTGAGAGAAGACAGACCGGAGAATCAAGATCCTCACCCACATCGAATATCTAGGATCCTCGCCCACATCCGAGATCCTCAGTCTCACACCACATCCAATATCTCGTTTCCTAACAGGGTTGGCGGCAGGAAGGGCATCCGGCCATAAAACATTGCTTCAAAAAGGGGGCCACGGTGCCCGAAAAAGGCCAACCCCTGCTCTGCAGGGAAAAATGGCCTCTAAAGGTGGTTCATTTAATATCAATATCAGAACATCTGGGTTTCTGTTTTTGTATCACCCCTTCATTTATTTACACAGCAAACAAGGGGAATGAACGAGTTTTTTGAAGGACTAATTGTTTCAATCATTGTATTATACTAGCAGGAGTACCCAGCGTTGTCGGGGGGTGGGGAGAAAGGTGGGCGAAGGGAGTGGGAGGGGAGGCAGAGGTGAGGTGAGAGGGAGGGGGGTGGCTGTACATATATATCTTTTGGGGGGGTTGGGCTTTGACAGGCCCCTCCGTTTGGGGGAGGGGTGGATGGGAAGGAGGAAAAATTTACTTCTGCAAAGAGTGCTTTAACCTCAGTGTTGCCCAAGTCAAAAAAGGAAATTATAATACCTTCTGCCACCATCACCAGGTGGCGCTGCATGGTACAGATTTACATGGAGAATTCCGCTCCTCTCCCGGTCCCTCACACCCCCGAATGAGGACGCGGCCACATAGCCTATGTTACCCCCATACAAAGTTGTATTTGTATTTGTTCTCCAAGGAAAGTATGTAAGTGTTTGTAGCTGGAGTACCCGGCGTTGCTCAAGCGAAAAAGAAACATTAACACATTTGAAATGAGGGCAAATATAATGGAAAAGCAATTACATCCAAATAAAAATCCATCACAAATGTCAAATCATCATTTTACCTTTTTGTTGAATATCTAATGCTGAATGTACCGTTCATCACGTTTCTGAGTTGAGTATGATGACTTTCAGGACGAATAAGAAGCTTTACTACCAACTCCATTCACTTCTGGAACTGTTAGATTTTTTTTGGTTCAAATGTTTGTTTTGTATTTATTTATGTGAATGTGTCCTTCTATAATCTATATAATTATAAGTGTCATTAATCAAAAAGGCTTCGGCACTATGGAGAGATTTTTTTTTTAATCCCCAAAAAACGTGTTTTTTTTTTGCTTTTTTTTTTGCTTTTTTTTTGCTTAACCCTAAATCAATCCCAGTCCCAGTCATTCACTGATGAACCTCTGAAAGTTTGATGAAGATCCGTTCAGCCATCTGAGAAAAATGGTGACACACACACAGACCAACCAACATCTCTCTTACTAGCTGAATAGACTAGCTGACGAGCTAGACAAGACTAGCTAGACTAGCTGAATGAACCCGACGTTTCCCGTGTTGTGTTTGGTACTACGTACTGCGTAGTGACGTCTGGGGGCGTGGCTTCGGTGGTTGCTGGCGGCTCGTCATTATGGCCGTGTGGTCTGTGAGAGTTTGGTATCGTCTATAATAAACCGCTTGGTTGAAGGAGAGTCCTGAACTTACTACAGCCCGGGTCCTTTTTGAATGAATTTAATCTTCTGTACAAAGGTCTGACGCAAGCCCAGTATCAGTTAGTGCTCAACGATTCCTTGCTCTCTCTTCTGTCGGGCACGGCGAGAGAGAATTTTGAAAGCATGTGTTGCAGTCAGATATTCCTATTAAGTGCATAAGTTGTACTTCAAGAGAATTTTGAAAGAAGAAGAAGATTTATTGCGAAATGGGCCTCGACTGGCCTCGCCACCGAGTCCATAACCTTCCTGTACCTGGCCCGTCCCGACATTTTTTGTGTCGGAGGTTTCCTCCTATCTTTCACCGTTCAGGAGATTAGCGCGTGCAGACAAACAAACAAAAACTTTCTTTTATATATATAGATAAAGAATAAGAAGAAGTAGAAGATCTTTGTACAAATTGTTCCATCTGGTGTGTCGAAAGTACATATTTATATTCTGAGGTTATAATGGGTTGGGGATTGGGTTGGTTCATTGAGCATCAACATGTCTGAAATATACACAACCTGTCCACCAAGTTTGGTCCAAATCTGTCCACAACTTTTTTCAAATATCATGCTAATGTGGCGTACACGAAAGCCCACTGGCGTGGTGACATCATTCCGCGCACCAAGTGGGCGGCGGCCACGCCCGAGGGGTAGGCGTGGCCTCAGGATATACACAGGGCGCGCAGCCCGGAGCGCGCCCGTGCTACAGTGACCTCTTTGGAATAAAGAACTATAAACTTACCGCGTTGTCCGCTTCCTCCTTGGTAGCAAGTCACGCGTGTAGCACCGCGTGCTTCATTGGTGACCTCCGACATTCGAGTCAGCCGTCGCTGACTACCCGAAACCGCCGCAACAATGGCTACCAACGCGGTCTCCATCAAGCTCCCCGAATTCTGGGAGTCACAAGCCGAAGTTTGGTTCCTGCAGGCGGAAGCCCAGTTCCGACTTCGAGGCATCACGGTGGACGAGACCATGTACTACCACGTGGTCACCGCCCTCGGGCCCGGCACGGCCACCCACGTGGGATCCACCTGCCGATGGCAAGTACGAGGTGGTCAAGCGTCTCCTCCTCGCCACGTTCGGGCTTACGGTGGACGCATGGGCCGATCGCCTCTTGGACCTCCCTGAGATCGGGGACACGCGATCGTCGGTCCGTATGGACCATATGCTGGCGCTCATGGGGGACGAAACCCTGAACGCTCTATTCCGGGTGTTGTTTCGACGCCAGCTGCCAGCACGAGTCCGCCTCGCTTTGGCTGGTTCCGCGTTAACGGAACCCCGTGCGCTCGCTGCTGAGGCCGACAAATAATACGCGGCTTTGGACGCGCAGGCGAGTCTTGGCGCGGATGCCGCTCTCGAGGCTCCCGAGGCTCCTGAGGCTCCCGAGGCTTTCCCCGATGCACCGCACCTCGTGTCCGCCGTCACGCCCCGCCCACCACCACCGCCGCCGCCGTGAAGAAAACCGCGGCCTCCGACGCCGCAGCTGCCCGCCTGGTGTTTCTTCCACGCCAAGTTCGGCCACGAGGCTCGGCAGTGTCGCCCGCCGTGCTCATTTGGCAGGTCGGGAAATGGGCGAGCCGGCGCTCGGTGGCAATGGTGAGCGTCGGCAATTCAAACAGCCTTTTGTACATAACGGACACCTTCTCTGGGCGCCGTTACCTGTGCGATACGGGAGCGCAGGTGAGTGTCATTCCTGCCGGTACGTCCGACATGCACACCGCGGGCCGAGGTCCCGCGCTGCTTGCGGCCAATGGTACGTCTATACGCAATTATGGAAAACGCTGTCTCTCCCTGCGGTTCGGAGGTCAGGTTTTCCGTTGGTCGTTCGTTACGGCCGACGTGCCCATGGCACTGCTCAGTGCGGACTTCTTATGTGCTAATGGATTACTGGTCGATGTAAAGCGCAGAAGGCTTGTCCAGGCTGAGACGTTCAGCTCGCTCGCGTGTGTGCTGCCCGCCTCGTTGAGCAGCTCACAGAGCGGCTCACCGAGCGGCTCGCCGAGCGGCTTGCTGAGCGGTACCATTCCGGCCAGGTTCATCTGTACGCTTCCGGCAGCGGACGAATTTGCCCGCCTCCTCGCGGGTTTCCCGGCCCTCACGTGGCCCACCTTCTCGGCAGGGACCGTCAAGCATGGGGTGGAACATCACATCCCCACCGCCGGGCCACCGGTCTACGCCCGGGCACGCCGCCTCGAGCCGACGAAGCTTGCGGTAGCGAAAGTGGAGTTCGATACGCTGGAGCGGCTCGGCATCGTGCGGCGCTCCGAGAGCGCGTGGGCGTCCCCGCTCCACATCGTGCCCAAGCCCGTCGGGGGATGGCGACCGTGCGGGGACTACCGGCACCTCAATGACGCCACCACCCTCGACCGCTACCCCGTCCCCCACATCCAGGACTTCTCCGCCCAGTTGGCGGGGATGTCCTTCTTTTCAAAGGTGGACCTCGTACGCGGCTACCATCAGGTCCCTGTCAGGCCGGAGGACATCCCGAAGACGGCTGTCATCACGCCGTTCGGGCTTTTCGAATTTCTTCGGATGCCCTTCGGTTTGAAAAATGCGGCTCAGGCGTTCCAGCGCCTCATGGACAGCGTCTTGCGCGGCTTAGATTTTTTGTACGTCTACCTGGACGACATCCTCGTCGCCAGCGCGTCCCGCGAAGAGCACCTTCGTCACCTCCGCACGCTCTTCGAACGTCTGAGCCAGCACGGCCTGATCGTGAACCACGCCAAGTGCCGGTTCGGTGTCGCTGAAATCGACTTTTTGGGGCACCGCGTCACCAGGCACGGGGCCATCCCCCTACTGGCCAAGGTGGAGGCGGTGAAGGGGTTTCCGCACCCCCGCACGATCAAGGGGCTCCAGGAGTTCCTGGGCATGGTAAACTTTTACCATCGGTTCCTGCCCCGCATCGACCAGCTCCTGCGCCCCTTGCACGAGGCCCTCTGGGGGAAGCCAGGCAAAGGTGACGTTACCTGGACCGAGCAGATGGACGCGGCGTTCTCGGGCGCGAAGCTCGCTTTGGCCAACGCCACCATGCTCGCCCACCCGGTGCCCGATGCACCGATCGCCCTCACCACCGACGCCTCGGACTACGCGGTGGGCGCAGTGCACGAGCAATGGGTGCGTGGTGCTTGGCAACTGCTGGCATTCTTCAGCTGGCAGCTTCGCCCGCCCGAACGCCGTTACAGTACCTTCGACCGCGAGTTACTTGGGCTTCACCTGGCGGTCAGGCACTTCCGCCATCTGCTCGAGGGCTGTGCGTTCACGGCCTTCGTCGACCACAAGCCGCTGGTTTTCGCGATGGGCAAGGTCGCCGAGCCCTGCTCGGCCCGGCAACAGCGTCACCTCGCGGCCGTGTCCGAGTACACGATGGACATCTGACACGTCGCGGGAAAGGACCACCCGGTGGCCGACTGCCTTTCCCGGGCCGTCGCCCACGCAGTCCACCTTGGCATCGACTATGCCTGGATGGCGGCGGACCAGGCCGCCGACCCCGGGGTCCAGGCCCTGCGGACCGCCGGCATGGGCCTCCGCGTCACCAAGGTGCTCTTCGACGGCGCAGGCACGGCCCTCGTTTGCGACGTCTCCCTTGGGCGGCCTCGCCCCATCGTGCCCGCAGGCTGGCAGCGACAGGTTTTTGACGCCATCCACGGCCTGTCCCACCCGGGCGTGAAGGCCTCCCAGAGGTTGGTCGCCGACAGGTTTGTCTGGCATGGCCTCCGGAAGGCCGTCCGCGGCTGGACCAGGATGTGCCTCGCGTGCCAGCGCGCGAAGGTGCACCGGCACACCCAGGCCCCCTTGGCCCTGTTTACGGTGCCGGAACGTCGGTTCGACCACGTGCACGTGGACCTAGTGGGACCTCTGCCCCCCTCACGGGGTTTCACCCATGTCCTTACCATGGTGGACCGCACCACCCGGTGGCCGGAGGCCGTGCCTTTGGCGGCGACGATGGCGGCAGATGTCGCGCAGAGCGTTCATCACCACCTGGGTTGCCCGGTTCGGCGCCCCCACGGACATCTCGTCCGACCGCGGCCCCCCAGTACACCTCGGAGCTCTGGGCCGCGGTCGCGCAGGGGCTCGGCATCCAGCTGCACCGAACCACGGCCTAACACCCCCAGGCCAACGGCCTGTGCGAGCGATTCCACCGCTCGTTGAAGGCCGCACTCTGGGCCACCCTCCACGACGGTGGCTGGGTCGACAGGCTCCCCATGGTCCTGCTGGGCCTCCGGACGGCGCCCAAGGAGGACCTGCGCGCATCCGCGGCGGAGTTGGTCTTTGGACAACCGCTGCGGGTGCCGGGCAAGTTCCTCCCTGACCCAACGGCACCTTGGTCCGCGGCACAGGAGCGTTCTGCGCTGCAGGAGACCGCCTGGAGGTTTGCCCCGGTGCCGACGGCGCACCACGGGCAACCGTCCTACACACGTCGCCCCGGAGCTTCGCACCACGGAGTACGTCTTCGTCCGGCACGACGCCCACCGGACACCACTGCGGCCCGCCGTACGACGGGCCTTTCCGCGTGCTGGAGACCGGGGTGAAACATTTCACCCTGGATATCGGCGGCACTCCTGACCGGGTCTCCATAGACCGCCTCAAGCCGGCCCACCTCGACGTGGACCACCCACCGCCGGTGGCTCGGCCCCCGCGTCGGGGCCGCCCCCCTGCGGGCGGGCCCCCGCGTCGGGGCCGCCCCCCTGCGGGCGGACCCCCGGCACCGCCCAGCACCGCAGGCATGCCGCCCCCTGGTCGGGCACCCATCCCGGGTACAGCCGAGGGCATCCCACCTGGCATCCCTGCACCCCCGGACGCCGCCGGTCGCCAGAGGGCGCTTCGGCCGGGTCATCCGTTTGCCCGCAAACTGGCCCTCCAGGTGCGCGGGAATTCTGGGGGGGCGCGTGTGGCGTACACGAAAGCCCACTGGCGTGGTGACATCATTCCGCGCACCAAGTGGGCGGCGGCCACGCCCGAGGGGTAGGCGTGGCCTCAGGATATACACCGGGGCGCGCAGCCCGGAGCGCGCCAGTGCTACAGTGACCTCTTTGGAATAAAGAACTACAAACTTATACCGCGTTGGTCCGCTTCCTCCTTGTAGCAAGTCAAGCGCGTAACACCGCGTGCTTCACTAATATATAATATGAATACGCATTGCGTAGAGTGAGAGCTTCATCGACAATGGTCAGTCGATCGAGTACGCAGCCCTCGCAAATATCTGTAGGCCTCGCCTAGCTAGGCTCGGTTGTTTGATCTTGGGCTTAGAATTCAAATTAATTTCATTGAATAGATAGATTGGGATAGAATGCAGGACTTACCTACTGGAGGCTATATAGTCTAGACTTCTAGTCGACTGGAGCAGTACGTAGGTCCGACTGGCAGGTATGTACTGAAATCGTGTACCTGGCTTAAATGAAGTCGGTAGCTGGCGGAAAACTGAAGTCGGTGTAGATGGCGGAAAACTGAAATCGGTGTAAGCAGCCTGGCTTAAATGAAGTCGGTGTAGCTGGCGGGAAACTGAAGTCGGTGTACCTGGCTTAAATGAAGTCGGTGTAGCTGGCGGAAAACTGAAGTCGGTGTAGATGGTGGGAAAAAGAAGTTGGTGTAGCTGGCGTAAATGATGAGCGGTTTCAAATTCAAAATCCGTTCTGTGCAGTTCTGTATTGCAATTTATTGATTTTAATCACCAGGCTGAAAAATTTTTATCGGTCACGCCAGACCAAAGCAAGATCACGTGAGCAAGATGGTAGATCATGGAAGGGACAAGATGGCGGATCATGGAAGGGACATTTCAAATGACAACATGAAATTTTGTTCCCAAGGGAATGGGGAAAAATTTGAATTTTTTTTTTTTGTGAAATTTGAAATGAAAGTGAAATTTTGAAATGGATTTACATAAAATTTTGAATGGATTTACATATACATGCAATTGCCATAGAGGTTCGCTTACAAAGCTCTCTATAAATCGTTTTTGGCCCAATCACTCGATGGTGAAGAATCAGTTATAAAATTAAAATACCCGCATTCGGATCTTTGCCGAAATCGAATTAATAAAATTAACTGAAGTATCGATGGAATTGTCGGGAGCAATCCACTGGGTTAATGTTTTGCTGATCTGTTGTAGAGATCAGTGAAGAAAGCAAATCTTTTGAGGGAAAGAATATGGCCACCAGTGTACTTCCGGTGGCTTTAGAACCGCTTGACAAACACCTCTCCAGTTAGTATAGAGATCAGTGCTCGTTGCGCGGATCCACATCTCGTAATCAAATCCATTGGAATTTTTTTTTTTGGAATGACGGTTTTTTCACACCGCATGGTTCAAACGCTGGAAGGAAATCACGTGATCTCGACGCTCTCGCTCCACCATTCCTGCCGTACTTCACACAATAAATCCAATATTTCTCACAAGATACACAAAATAAATACAGCACATCAGGTTTGTTTAATAGCAGAATATCGAGGGCGATTCGCTGCTGCAATGGAGGTGGCCGACGGGCGGCCATTTCGAGGGAATTTTCGATTTTTGCGAATCGGGCCCACTGATGTACAAATGGGATTCCAGTTTAAATGGGGATTTTTTTTAATTTTTAGGTTATCGCTTCTCGGCCTCTCAAGGCTAAGATCAAGTGTAGTATCTGTTCTTATCAGTTTAATAGCTGATATGGCCCGCAATGCGGGTCTAGTCTATTAAATGGATTTTTGGTAGTGGGGGTTGGATTAGGGGCTTGCTCCATCCACCCCATGCATCGACCTGGTATTGCAGTACCTCCTGGAACGGTGCACCCCCTTTGGGGAACCTTGAAACAAAGAAAAGATTCTTAAAACAAAAACGTTTTTAGAAACGAAGTTTTTGTTTTTAACTTGAGATGGGCCAATTAATGGGGGTGTAGACTGACCATGCTAGCAGTCTGTAGACCAAGTGATGGGGTAGGGGCGGTCTAATATTTTGTAGGTTAAGTGATGGGGGTGGGGGGGGGGGGTCTAATATTCTGTAGGCCAAGTAATTGGGGGGGGGGTCTAATATTCTGTAGGCCAAGTAATTGGGGGGGGGGTCTAATATTCTGTCGGCCAAGTAATGGGGGGTGGGGGTGGTCTAATATTTTGTAGGTTAAGTGATGGGAGAGGGGTGGTCTAATATTCTGTAGACCAAGTAATGGGGGGTGGGGGGACTAATATTCTGTCGACCAAGTAATGGGGGATGGGGGATCTAATATTCTGCAGGCCAAGTAATTGGGGGGGGGGGGGGAGCTAATATTCTGTAGGCCAAGTAATTGGGGGGGGGGTTGAATATTCTGTAGGCCAAGTAATGGGGGTGGGGGGGTCTAATATTCTGTAGGCCAAGTAATGGGGGTGGGGTGGTCTAACATTCTTTGACATCACCTGATAATTTCACCTCCATCAGACAACTTCTTAACGGTCACATTTATTACTTGCAAAATCGAAGATTTTTCAAGTATACACAAAGAATTAAGTTAAGCACCCCCCCCGTTTTTTTACAACCTCGCACATTACAAGTTTGTTGTCGTCAAAACAGTGTAATATACCCATGATATGGCTATATTTTCTGGAGAAGTGATATTATGGTCACATAAAAACATAACAATCATGCCGTTTTCAATATTTTATTCTGAATAATTTAAGGTGAAATTTTTTGGGAATTTTAGGCATATTTTCACCTCAATTTAAGTATGGAGCTATAGGTCCATCACGGACAGTGTGGATGACGTTTATGTTTTCTAACGTACAGTCATTGTTCTGAGAAGACCTCTAGCGATCTTTGCGTCAATAACGTGTGTAGGACCCACGTGATCGGATCACTGACTCAACCAATCACTTTTTTTCACTTTGATCACTCAATTTCATCAATGGATAATTGCTAATGTCATACCAATCATTATTTGATCTCACATACCTTAGAATATATGCCAATGTATACATATACACAAAGAATATATATTAGGGGGTGCTTACCTTAATTCGTTGTGTAGGGGTGCTTAACTTAATTCTTTGTGTATATATTGGTCGGTTGTGTTTGTGGTTTTGTCTGTCTGTTTGTTTGTCTGTTTGTCACCGGCCTACAGATCACAATTCCAAACCGATCGTCACGAAACTTTACCAAATTGTATCGGTCGTCCCAATTGAGAAGCCTATTGATTTTGAGGTCAAAGGTCATCTGGAGGTCAAATTTCTAAAATCGCCATTTTAAATCCGATTGACTTGAAAATTGAATAGCATTTGTATATTGAGTCCAAAAATTGGGAAATTAACTATTTTTGAGGTGAAAAGGTCAAAGGTCAACTCAAGGTCAAATTTTTTACATCATAAATTTTCATCTAAAAAGCCATCAATTCTCAACCGATTCACTTGAAAATTGAACAGCATTTGCATATTGAGTCACTAAATTTGGAAACATACTATTTTTGAGGTCAAAATGTCAAAGGTCAACTCAAGGTCAAACTTCCAAAATCATCACTTTTTATCTGAAAAAAACCGTCAATTTTCATCCGATTGACTTGAAAATTGAACAGCATTTGCACATCAAGTCATTAAATAGGGAAACCAACTATTTGAGGTCAAAAGGTCAAAGGTCAACTTTCCAAAATCATCATTTTTCATCTGAAAAATCGTCACTTTTCTTCCTATTGACATGAGCTTTGATCAAGATTGTCAATTTTAATCTTGATGAAATGGACAATTTGCTGTATCAATGGAATTTTTTTCCTTGGGGTGGGGGTGGGCCGATTTTGCAGTATCGTGGATCGCTTCTCGGCCTTTTGGCTAAGATCAGCTGTTCTTATCAGTTCAATGGCTGGTGTGTCCCGCAGTGCGGGCCTGACACAATGCGGGACATATCGGCTGTTGGACTGATGGGATCAGATTTAGGGATCGTGGGACCAGTCTCTTATGGGCGCTAACCTGGCTTTGTGCCCCTTATTGGACCCTGGATGATGTTTTCGAAATTTCCAGGGTCCCCTTTCTCTTTTTTTATATTTGATTACCCCTTTTGTGGGGGAAATTTTAAATTTTTTTGAAAGTTGTGTTTTGATTTTTAAATTTTTAATAAATCTGTTCTTATCAATTTCAAAATACAAATTCCTGCACTAATCTTAATCGAAGCCGAGCCAGCCGGTTCGTGAAAGACTTGAGCCAAACCTCCCCGGCCAGCCCCGCAAGAATGTGAAAACAAGAAGACGTCATGCGGAGCACGATACTTGCAAAATCGGCCCACCCCCTCCCCAAGGAAAAAAATTCCATTGATACAGCAAATTGTCCATTTCATCAAGATTAAAATTGACAATCTTGATCAAAGCTCGGGTCAATAGGAAGAAAAGTGACGATTTTTCAGATGAAAAATGATTTTGGAAGGTTGACCTTGAGTTGACCTTTGACCTTTTGACCTCAAAAATAGTTGGTTTCCCTATTTAGTGACTTGATGTGCAAATGCTGTTCAATTTTCAAGTCAATCGGATGAAAATTGACGGGTTTTTTCAGATGAAAAGTGAGGATTTTTCAGATGAAAAATGATTTTGGAAGGTTGACCTTGAATTGACCTTTGTCCTTTTGACCTCAAAAATAGTATGTTTCCCAATTTAGTAACTCAATATGCAAATGCTGTTCAATTTTCAAGTGAATCGGTTGAGAATTGATGGCTTTTTAGATGAAAATGTATGATTTTAAAAATTTGACCTTGAGTTGACCTTTGACCTTTTCACCTCAAAAATAGTTCATTTCCCAATTTTTTGACTCAATATACAAATGCTATTCAATTTTCAAGTCAATCGGATTTAAAATGGCGATTTTAGAAATTTGACCTCCAGATAACCTTTGACCTCAAACTCAATAGGCTTCGCAATTGGGACGACCTATACAACTTGGTAAACTTTCGTGACGATCGGTTTGGAATTGTGATCTGTAGGCCGGTGACAAACAGACAGACAAAACCACAAACACAACCGACCAATATACTTGAAAAATCTTCGATTTTGCAAGTAATAAATGTGACCGTTAAGAAGTTGTCTGATGGAGGTGAAATTATCAGGTGATGTCAAAGAATATTAGACCACCCCCATTACTTGGCCTACAGAATATTAGACCCCCCCACCCCCCCCCCCCCCATTACTTGGCCTACAGAATATTAGACCCCCCACCACCCCATTACTTGCCCTACAGAATATTAGACCCCCCACCCCCACCCCCAATTACTTGGCTTACAGAATATTAGACTCCCCTCCCCCATTTATAGGTCTCCAGAATATTAGACCCCCCCACCCCCATTACTTAGCCTACAGAATATTAGACCCCCCCCCCCCAATTACTTGGCCTGCAGAATATTAGATCTCCCACCCCCATTACTCGGCCTACAGAATATTAGACCCCCCCACCCCCCATTACTTGGTCGACAAAATATTTGTCGAAAATTTGTCGAAAATTTGATGACAAAACTCAAATGGTAAATTAAAATTTCAGGTCAATCGGATGAAAATGGATGATTTTATGTGACACTGACCTTTGACCTTTTGACAAAATTATTAATTTGTCTCCATATTCTCATAATAAAGCTTTGTCGAAAATTTGATGACAAAACTCAAATGGTAAATTAAAATTTCAGGTCAATCGGATGAAAATTGATGATTTTATGTGACGCTGACCTTTCACCTTTTGACAAAATAAAATAATTAGTCTCCATATTCTCATAATAAAGCTTTGTCGAAAATCTGATGACAAAACTCAAATGGTAAATGTAAATTTCAGGTCAATGGGATGAAAATTGATGATTTTATGTGACGCTGACCTTTGTCCTTTTGACAAAATTATTAATTTCTCTCCATATTCTCATAATAAAGCTTTGTTGAAAATTTGATGACAAAACTCAAATGGTAAATTAAAATTTCAGGTCAATGGGATGAAAATTGATGATTTTATGTGACCCTGACCTTTGACCTTTTGACAAAATTATTAATTTCTCTCCATATTCTCATAATAAAGCTTTATTGAAAATTTGATGACAAAACTCAAATGGTAAATTAAAATTTCAGGACAACCGGATGATAATTGATTTTATGTGATGCTGACCTTTGACCTTTTGACAAAATTAGTAATTTGTCTCCATATTCTCATAATAAAGCTTTGTCGAAAATTTGATGACAAAACTCAAATGGTAAATTAAAATTTCAGGTCAATCGGATGAAAATTGATGATTTTATTTGATGCTGACCTTTGACCTTTTGGCAAAATTATTAATTTGTCTCCATATTCTCATAATAAAGCTTTGTCGAAAATTTGATGACAAAACTCAAATGGTAAATTAAAATTTCAGGTCAATGGGATGAAAATTGATGATTTTATGTGATGCTGACCTTTGACCTTTCGACACAATTATTAATTTGGCTCCATATTCTCATAATAAAGCTTTGTCGAAAATCTGATGACAAAAGTCAAATGGTAAATGAAAATTTCAGGTCAATGGGATGAAAATGGATGATTTTATGTGACGCTGACCTTTTGTCGTTTTGACAAAATTATTAATTTGTCTCCATATTCTCATAATAAAGCTTTGTCGAAAATTTGATGAGAAAACTCAAATGGTAAAATTAAAATTTCAGGTCAATCGGATGAAAATTGATGATTTTATGTGATGCCGACCTTTGACCTTTTGACAAAATCAATAATTTGTCTCCATATTCTCATAATAAAGCTTTGTCGAAAATCTGATGGCAAAACTCAAATGGTAAATTAAAATTTCAGGTCAATGGGATGAAAATGGATGATTTTATGTGATGCTGACCTTTGACCTTTCGACAAAATTATTAATTTGTCTCCATATTCTCATAATAAAGCTTTGTCGAAAATTTGATGACAAAACTCAAATGTCTCCATATTCTAAAACTTGTCTATGTCTATGTCTAATTCTATGTCTAAAACAACTTGCCTTCGTCTCCTGGAAAGCAAATCCAACGGAAGGAAATCTCATTTCCTTTCACAAAGCCCGAAACAAGTGTGTGTCCACCCTCAGGAGAGCCAGGAAACAATATCTCTCCGTTCTCAAGACCGAACTCTCTTATCTGTCTCCCTCTTCCAAATCCTGGTGGCGTCTGGTCAAATCCGTTTCTGGTGTTTGTTCCCCCTCCACCCCCTCCCTTACCTCAAACGGCTACACAGCTGACTCCGCACGTGAAAAAGCTGAATGCCTCAACTCTGTGTTTGCCTCTAAATCTTGTGTCCCAAACCCATCCCTCTCTGTACCCACCATACCCAGTCGTACCCTGCTGCTCCTGGACTCCGTGTCCTTTCCTCCTGACAAGGTGGAAAAGTTTCTGTCAACCCTCGACTCTGATTCTGCAACTGGACCCGACGGCATCAGCCCACGGGTCCTAAAATCCTGCTCTGCTGCTCTATCTCACCCTCTCTCTGTTCTCTTCACCCTCTCTTTTGCTCAAGGTCAACTGCCATCTGCTTGGAAATCAGCCAACATCACCGCTTTGCACAAAAAAGGTGCAAAAACAGATCCTAGCAACTACAGACCAATCAGCCTTCTCCCAATTATCAGCAAAGTCATGGAATCCATCATTGCTTCGGATATGAAATCTTTCCTCTTCTCCAATGGCTTGATCTCTGATCATCAATTTGGTTTCAGACCAGGTCACTCTACTCTGGACATGCTGCTTCTGCTGTCTCAACAATGGATGGAGGTCCTCAATGCCAAACAGGAAATTAGAGCTGTCTCCCTCAACATATCACGTGCCTTCGACACGGTCTGGCACCCCGCTCTGCTCACCAAACTCTCCTCCTTTGGTATCCATGGAAATCTCCACGCATGGCTGGCGGACTTCCTCTCTAGTCGTCGTCAACATGTGGCCCTGAATGGGTTTCTCTCATCTCCTCTTCCTCTTCAGGCTGGAGTTCCCCAAGGCAGTGTTCTGGGCCCCGTGCTTTTTCTGGTCTTCATCAATGATCTCTCTGACTCTCTCGAAAATCCTCTCTATCTCTTTGCTGATGACTCCACTCTCTGCCGCTCCATTCCTCTTCCCTCAGATCGGCAGTCTGCTGCCTCCTCACTCTCTGAAGACCTGGACAAAATCACAGACTGGTCAAACAAGTGGAACATGTCTTTCAATCCTGACAAATCTCACACTCTTACTATGTCTCTCTGAAAAGATCGACTGGACAACCCTCCCATCTACTTTCTCAACAATCCTCTCCAAGAAGTTCTGTCGCTCAAGATTTTGGGTCTCACTATCTGCCATGATCTTTCTTGGGAAAACCACATTTCCAAGCTGGCCTCCAAAGCCAGTCGCCGACTGGGCATCCTCCGTCGTGCGAAGTCCTTCCTCGGCACACCTGAGCTCCTCACCACATACAAGGCTTTCATCCGCAGCTCAATGGAATACTGTTCTCCCCTATGGGCCGGTGCTCCTGCCTCACACCTAGCTCGGCTTCACGCTGTTGAAACCAAAGCTTTCCGAATTATTGGAATCTCCCGCGATGAAGCTATCTCTGAGGGCCTTTCACTCACTCACCGCAGGCAGGTAGGTGGTCTTTCTGTCTTCTACCGACTCCTCTCCGGCCTTGCACCCCCAGCTCTCTCTGTGCTCTGTCCCCCAAATATTCCTACAGGTCGCACAAGATCTGCCAGCAACCCTCTGATGGTTAAACTGCCGAAATCTCGGCTCTCTGCTCACCTTCACTCTTTCATTCCTCTTTTCTCCCGCCTCTGGAACAAACTCCCTCACTCCCTTCAATCCCACTCCTCCCTCCAGGTCTTTAAAACAGCTGTTCACCACCATCTCTTGTCTTCCCCCATCCAAAACCTTGAACTTTTCTACCCTCGCTAATTCACCCCAGATCCACCTTGTTTGAAATTCCAACTTCTTTCCTGGAAGTCCTGGCAGTGTCCATATGTTTTATACCTCTCCCACCGCCCCCTTCCCATCCCCCCCCCCCCCCCAAAGCCCTCGCCCTCTCTCAGATCTCTCGATGTCTCCATGTCTCTCGGTCCCTGCTCTCAAATGTTGTGTTTGGGTCCTTCCCCCTCTCTCCCCATCTTGTCTACCGCTCCCGATGTTATATGTTTTATGTGTCGGTTTGTCTTTGTGTGTGATTAATGTTCGCTCTTTCACGAGCCTCGATCTTGTATACAAAAAAAAAAAAAAAAAAAAAAAAAAAAAAATGGTAAATAAAAATTTCAGGTCAATCGGATGAAAATTGATGATTTTATGTGACGCTGACCTTTGACCTTTTGACAAACTTAATAATTTGTCTCCATATTCTCATAATAAAGCTTTGTCGAAAATCTGATGACAAAACTCAAATGGTAAATTTAATTTTCAGGTCAATGGGATGAAAATTGATGATTTTATGTGATGCTGACCTTTGACCTTTTGACAAAATTATTAATTTGTCTCCATATTCTCATAATAAAGCTTTGTCGAAAATCTGATGACAAAACTCAAATGGTAAATGAAAATTTCAGGTCAATGGGATGAAAATTGATGATTTTATGTGGTGCTGACCTTTGACCTTTTGACAAAATTATTAATTTCTCTCCATATTCTCATAATAAAGCTTTCTTGAAAATTTGATGACAAAACTCAAATGGTAAATTAAAATTTCAGGTCAACCGGATGAAAATTGATGATTTTATGTGATGCTGACCTTTGACCTTTTGACAAAATTAGTAATTTGTCTCCATATTCTCATAATAAAGCTTTGTCGAAAATTTGATGACAAAACTCAAATGGTAAATTAAAATTTCAGGTCAACCGGATGAAAATTGATGATTTTATGTGATGCTGACCTTTGACCTTTTGACAAAATTAGTAATTTGTCTCCATATTCTCATAATAAAGCTTTGTCGAAAATCTGATGACAAAACTGAAATGGTAAATTAAAATTTCAGGTCAATCGGATGAAAATTGATGATTTTATGTGATGCTGACCTTTGACCTTTTGACAAAATTATTAATTTCTCTCCATATTCTCATAATAAAGCTTTGTCGAAAATCTGATGACAAAACTCAAATGGTAAATTAAAATTTCAGGTCAATGGGATGAAAATTGATGATTTTATGTGGTGCTGACCTTTGACCTTTTGACCAAATTATTAATTTCTCTCCATATTCTCATAATAAAGCTTTATGGAAATTTTGATCACAAAACTCAAATGGTTAAGACAAAGGTACGGTCCATTCCAAAAGTTTGCATATGTAATAAAAAGATTTTCTCAAATTAGAATCAACAGTAACAAGTTGACACGACTCAAGCACATATGTGAATCAAGTTTATCATGAAGTGCAAGTTAGTCACATGACTCACCGTCCACCGGGTCTCTTGGCTCCTCCTCCGATTCAGCAGAGTCTTCGTCCTCTCCCACGATCCGAAAGACACCAGCAGGTCTTCGCGTCCACTCGGCATTTCCACGTACGGACACGAAGGCCCGTTCTGATTCTGTCCCCGCACGGAACGACTCCATGTACCGACAGAGTTCCGCGTACATGGTGTAGGTGAACTTTCGTGCGGCCAATGAACATAGTCGATCTCTCACCGGAGCGGGCTCGGCTCGGGCACAGAGAGCTCCGAAGATCTCGACCCCCAGACAGGTAACCGCGGCTCGGAGAGACTCCTCCGATAGACCCAGGATCTTCAGCCAGAGCAGGACCGGACTGAGACCGCCACGACCTCTCCACGTGTCCATTGTTCGTCAAGAATCCGCGCCAAAAGTTTCAAAATAAATAAATAAATATCGTGTTCTATCAATGTCTTTCTTTTTTTGTTTGTTTGAGCAGTTTCTCAATCTCACCTCAATCTTTCCAGACATCTCACCTTCAACGAAACATTTACTTCATATTCTCAATAATCTTTACTTGTTATCCGGAAGTTACCATTGTTACAGCAGCAGCCATTGTGGTTGATAAGAAACTTGTTGAGGTTGTTTAATAGTCAAACCAAATTCCCTCACTTTGCCACATGAGCTTTCAGCAAGAAGCGGGCATCTATCTATATATTATGTACGCACAGCGGGCACGAAGAGGAGGCAGGAGAAGAGCACGGAGGGAGGAGACAGGACGGATGAGGGGAGGACAGAAGGAAGATAGGACAGAGGAGAGGAAGACAGAGGGAGGAGAGGAGGACAGAGGGAAGATGGGACAGAAGAGAGGAGGCCGGAGGGAAGATGGGACAAAGGAGAGGAGGACAGAGGGAAGATATGACAGAGGAGAGGAGGACGGAGGGAAGATAGGACAGAGGAGAGGAGGACAGAGGGAAGATAGGACAAAGGAGAGGAGGACGGAGGGCAGATAGGACAGAGGAGAGGAGGACAGAAGGAAGATATGACAGAGGAGAGGAGGACAGAGGGAAGATAGGACAGAGGAGAGGAGGACAGAGGGAAGATAGGACAGAGGAGAGGAGAACAGAGGGAAGATAGGACAGAGGAGAGGAGAACAGAGGGAAGATAGGACAGAGGAGAGGAGGACAGAGGGAAGATTGGACAGAGGGGAGGAGGATAGGAGGACAGAGGGAAGATGGGACAGAGAAGAGGACAGAGGGAAGATAGGACAGAGGGAAGATAGGACAGAGGAGAGGACAGAGGGAAGATCGGACAGAGGAGAGGAGGACAGAGGGAAGATAGGACAGAGAAGAGGACAGAGGGAAGATGGGACAGAGAAGAGGAGGACAGAGGAGAGGAGGACAGAGGGAAGATAGGACAGAGGAGAGGAGGACAGAGGAGAGGAGGACAGAGGGAAGATAGGACAGAGGGGAGGAGGACGGAGGATAGGAGGACAGAGGGAAGATGGGACAGAGGAGAGGAGGACAGAGGGAAGATAGGACAGATGGAAGATAGGACAGAGGGAAGATGGGACAGAGGAGAGGAGGACAGAGGGAAGATAGGACAGAGGAGAGGAGGACAGAGGGAAGATAGGACAGAGGAGAGGAGGACAGAGGGAAGATAGGACAGAGGAGAGGAGAACAGAGGGAAGATAGGACAGAGGAGAGGAGAACAGAGGGAAGATAGGACAGAGGAGAGGAGGACAGAGGGAAGATTGGACAGAGGGGAGGAGGATAGGAGGACAGAGGGAAGATGGGACAGAGAAGAGGACAGAGGGAAGATAGGACAGAGGGAAGATAGGACAGAGGAGAGGACAGAGGGAAGATCGGACAGAGGAGAGGAGGACAGAGGGAAGATAGGACAGAGAAGAGGACAGAGGGAAGATGGGACAGAGAAGAGGAGGACAGAGGGAAGATAGGACAGAGGAGAGGAGGACAGAGGGAAGATAGGACAGAGGAGAGGAGGACAGAGGAGAGGAGGACAGAGGGAAGATAGGACAGAGGGGAGGAGGACGGAGGATAGGAGGACAGAGGGAAGATGGGACAGAGGAGAGGAGGACAGAGGGAAGATAGGACAGATGGAAGATAGGACAGAGGGAAGATGGGACAGAGGAGAGGAGGACAGAGGGAAGATAGGACAGAGGGAAGATAGGACAGAGGAGAGGACAGAGGGAAGATTGGACAGAGGAGAGGAGGACAGAGGGAAGATAGGACAGAGGAGAGGAGGACAGAGGGAAGATTGGACAGAGGAGAGGAGGGGAGGGCGGATTGAGGAGGGGAGGACAGTGAGATGACAGGAGGACGGAGGCGAGGAGAACTGAGGGAGAGAGGCAGCTGGACGGAGATGAGAAGAGGAAGACGGAGGGAGGAGAGGAGGATGGACAGAGGGAGGAGAGGAGGACGGATTGAGGAGGGGAGGAAAGATTGATAGGGTGAGGCTGGATTGAGGAGAGGAGGACGGGCGGGGGGAAGAGAGGAGGAGGACGGAGGGAGGGGTAGAGGATGAAGGGAGGAGAGGAGGACGGAGAGAGAGGACAGGACGAAGGAGAGGAGGACGGAAGGAGGCTGGAGGAAGGAGAGGAGGGCATGGTCCCGATTCCTCGTGGTGAGTTTTGTCTGGATCTGTCTGGCAGTTTCTTAGAAGATTTTTGAATGAAATACAGAACCCATAGAAAGTCTCCACCCTCTTTCAATATTTTCACCTTTTGTTGCCTTATACCCTGGATTTAAATTGCATGAAATCAGACTTTTCCACCTTTATTTACACATCATAACCCACACCTTCTAAGTTAAAAACAATTTTAATTGTGTCATTTAATATGGCATCCCTCTTCACCCAATTTAATATGAGGGATCATCCTTCGCATTCAATGCTGAACTCAATCCCAATAGAACAATGTATTTTTCTATGGGATTAGTAAGATGGATTCCATGCTGGACTTCCGAAATCCAACAATGGCCTCACTCGAGACTTGTATGTAGTAGAAGCTCACACAGTGCTCTGTCGATCATCCCTGACATATTATTATTCGTAAAAAGCCCGTCAACAATGACGGATTGGAACAGTTTATTCGACAGTTCAGTCTCGTGAGCGTGCCAAAGTCTGAAGCCTCGGCCTGGTGTCAGATTGCTTATATCTTCTTTATTTATTAGACATGCTACAGATGTAAATTAACACTCGTTATACTCTGCACCTGCTGCACATCATGTGCAGCAAATTTAACCTCCCTGCGCCTTGTATTTATTGTTATTTAAAAAAAAAACGATTCTGTACACCGCCCTTGAGGCTTGTTATGCAAGCCATCGTCTACAGTTCCAATGTAATTAATGTAAATACTGTTCTTTTACGTATTTTTGGTCCTCTGGGTCTTTTGGGTCCTCGATGTGTTATGGGTCCTCCGGGTCTTTTGGGTCCTCAGGTTATTTTAGGTCTTTGGGGCCTTTTGAGTTCTCGGGGTATTTTGGGTCATCTCGGTCTTTTGGGTCCTTTGAGTCTTTTGGGTCCATGTGGTCTTTTTGGGTCCTTGTAGTCTTTTGGGTCCTCTGCGTCTTTTGGGTTCTCTGGGTTTTTGGGGTCCTTGGAGTCTTTTGGGTATTTTGGGTTCTCTGGGTCATTTGAGTCCTCGGGGTTTTTTGGGTCTTTTATGTCTATGGGGTGTGATGAAATCGTCATCCAAGTTACGACACTGATGTTATTCGCCTCATGGCCGCTACGCGACCCTTTCTCGGTTCCTATATATATATATCAGCGCGGACAGGCGATGTAGATCCATCACCGCGATGTAACTCTAGCGATGTAACTCTAGAGCTTCTCTGGGCTTCCATAGAAAGGTAACGATTCTGCTATATGTATCAAAGCTTTTATAGTCATACCACCTGTCCGCACCTGTATTCACCTGTATGTAATATGAATACAATGTTTATTGGTTTCTCTCTAGATGCTGCTGAGAACGAATTACGATTAAACCTACCTTTTGGGTTGCTGTTGTATCTTGATTTTCACAACACTTAATCGTAATTCCTCTCCTGACATCGCTCCTGCACTGCTCGCCTCGGAGAAGAATGCCCAGCGGAGGACCCGTCGAGCTAGCTCCAGCAACGGAGCTCCGACTACTCTCGCTGCCGGCCTGCCTCGAAAGATGGGACGTCACAAGCCTTTTCGCGGGACCGCGTCGTCAAAGCGCGACCTGCTCTCCTGAGACCCGTACGCCAGAGCAGGCGTGACGGACTCCGGCTCGATGCCTGGAGAACGATGCTACTGGGCAACGTCCTGCGGCCGAAACCCCGTCGGAACGACGGACCCGCTTGGAGCCGCCGGCCTACCCGTCCGATCGCAGCTCGGAAGCGCTAACGGCTCCGTCCGAGGGATTCATCCTAGATATGCGTGCCTCGGTCCGAGTTGAGATTCCCACGCGAGTGATCACATCTCCCATGTCGGCCATGCCTCCACACGGCCGGCACACTCCGACCACTCGCTACTCGGTGGAACCATCACCTCCGCGCGAATCGCGCACTGCTCGTCGGAATCACGCCGTCACGACCGGCTCACTCCGACCACTCGCTACTCGGTGGCCCATCTCCTCCGCGCGGATCGCGCACTGCTCGTCGGAATCACGCCGTCACGACCGGCTCACTCCGACCACTCACTACTCGGTGGCCCTTCTCCTCCGCGCGAATCGCGCACTGCTCGTCGGAATCACGCCGTCACGATCGGCTCACTCCGACCACTCGATACTCGGTGGAACCACCTCCTCCACGCGAATCGTCTTGCACTGCACCCATCGCGTGCTAATACTCTGGGAGGCCCGCGATCCCATCCTGCTTCCGAGCACCTCCTCGCCGCGAAGCCGAACGTTGCTCGGAATCACCTCCTATGCGAAGCCACACGTGGCACCCATCGCGGGCCCTCTCTGCGGCCCAACGCCGGCGATTCCTATCGCTGCTCGTCGGAACCCCTCTTACGCGCGAGTCACGCGCCGCACCGTCGCTGGTTGTAATCACTACAATGCATGACGCGCCAGTTGCGCGCGCCGCATCTTCGCTGGATGAACCCCTTTGCATGCGGTTCCTCTCGCGGGCCCCACTCTGTGAGGCCGGCGATTCTGATCGCGGCCGTCGCAATCCCACCTGCATGTGGCTACTTCCCGAGGCCGGCGAACTCCGCTGCCCGGAATCGCCTCAATGGAGGCTCGCTTGGCACCATGCGAGGACTCGTCGCAGCACGGATGAATGTCTAAGTGTTACGTGGTCCCCTCGGTGAATACCTGGTCTCGGTGACCCCCGGACCGTGAGAGGAACTTCGCCAGAAAGTTGTATTATATATGCGCTTTCGCCACGCAATCCATATGAATTCCACCCAAGAGAAAACTGATGTTCAAGGATATATTTCAATGGTAATGACACCATACAATTTCAATGATACAACCACGGAGATTTTCCCCGAGCAATCAACAGCAAACCCCCATCAACAATTCCCAATCCACAATCAATCCCCTATATGATTAAGATGGCCATCTTATATATGTGTGTTCACTTCGGTACTCACGACCCCCTTTTGGTCTCTGCTCCTCACAATGTCTCTGGGCCCCTCCTGACCAAGATACTGGTCGGCGTCGCCGCACTCGGGCGGTTGAACGAACCCCGGGTGGACGTTTTTCCACCGGGCAGGTATCGTACCAGGCACCGTGGCTGCAGCCCCTCGTGGCCACGCGAAGCGGGTACGGTAGAGCAAGCCAAAAGCCCCACGCCGCTTGCAAGGCGCGTTAGGCCCCAAGGTGCGACCCGCACGCGTCTGTTTAGACGGTGCCGCGAACGGTGCCAGACGCGGGGTCGATGCACGGCCCCACGTCAACTTGACGTCTCCACCGGGCAGGTACACGTCCCGGTAATTCCTCTCGCCAGACGGGCTTCGGAACGCCGCTTTTCCATGCAGCGCAAGGTCGATCCCACCTTTCGTCGGAGCGGGGCGAGGAAGAATACTACTCGTCGCTTTCTTCCTCGTGTCTTTTCCTCCTCCGTTTCCGGTCACTTCCGTTTCCGGACACTTTTTCAGAAGGGCTCCTGACCCTCCAACCACAACAACCCTTAATCTACTATACACGGATAAGCAAAGACCTGAATGGTAATTTACATACATTCACATAAATATGTAACACTCCCCCCCTTCAAGAAAGAAAGTTTGAACCCAGCGAAAACTTTCTTTGCCGGCCAATTTGGAGAAACAAACCAGATAACTCAACCCCCCCCCCCCCCCCCCCCCAGATTAACTCAATCTGGACAAAGCGTCCGCCACGACATTGTCCCTGCCAAATCAAACTCCATCTCATGACCCTCTGACTTTGACCGTCAGTTTCTTGTGAATGAAGGTTAAGGGGTTGATCAAAGATCCAAAGTTAAACCACTCGATAGCACTTTTTCCGGGAGGCCAAGCCGAGTATTCACTACATGGATGCCTTTAGGAACGTGGAGTTCACGGTTAGTCCGTGCAGGAAAGTTCTCTACATGGGCGCCTTGAGGAACGTGGAGTTCACGGTTAGTCCGTGCATGAAAGTTCACTACATGGACGCCTTTAGGAATGGCGTTCACGGTTAATCCGTGTAGGAATCTTGGCTCGGCGGCTCCGCCGCATTCAGTGCTTCAACTTCTCAGAACTTCCCTAATAATTATGGTGGGACCACTTGTCCCTGTAGTCCCATGAATAGCGGTCTCCTTCTCGGCCACTACTTTGACAATCCTTCCTTCGGGAGCTGCTGTAACTCAGGGAGCCTCCATAATAATATTGATTGCGGCCACCCCCAAAACTACCGCCCAGTTGTCCTCTCCTGTAGACCTCTCGACGCCTACGAAATGCCTTCCCTACTGTTATGGTCCGACCCTCCAAATCCTTGCCATTCCAATTCTTCTCTGCCTCTCTGGCGTCTTTTGTGCTGGCAAACGTGACAAAGCCGAACCCTCTTGACTGTTGCAAACGCAACTGTCTCTTACCAACCGCACCTTCACCAGCGGCCCATATCTGTTGAAGACAGAGGTCAGAACTTCTTCCTCTGTTTTGAAGTTCAGTCCCCCTACAAATAACTTGGCACTTTTGTCGCCATCCCGAGCTGGTGTGGTGTTATTTTCCCTGCTGGGCTCTTTACCAACCCTCAGGTTACCATAAACTTGACCCCCGGCCAAATCATTCCCGATAACCACAGAGACACCCTCTACAGGAAGCGTGGCTTGTAAACCGACGGTGACCGGTCCTGACACCAAATCGGACTCCAAATGGATGACATGAAGTGGAGCACTAACACCGCCCCCGATCCCCTGTAAACGAACACTATTCCCCGTTGCCGTCTCCTCGGACCATGGCAAAATGCCTTCAAGCATTAAAGATTGATGTGCCCCTGTGTCCCTCAATATCCTAACCGGTCTCCGGTTAGTCGAGGCTCCATCCCGTGACACAAACCCCTCTGAAATAAATGGTTGGTAACCCTTTTGATGGCGATTTCTCACAATGGCCATTGCATTTGGAGTCGTAATAGTCGGACTCCGCTCTGGGTCTTCCCTGTTCATGCGGTAACAACTGGACATCAAGTGTCCCGGTTTCTTGCAAAAAGCGCAAGTAGGCCCGGAGGAAAAACTCGTGGTCTGCCTCGGGCCCCCCGAACTATAAGTTTGTCTTGGGCCCGCATCCCTCTGATTTCGAACAGGTGGGGTATCATAGTTGTCCCCATAGTCATCTCGAGGCCGCCGCCATGTAAGGTCGTTCTCCGCACCGGGTGTTCCATAACTCCCCTGCTGAAGTCTAGGCGAGGAGTTAGGTTTGTGGACCCCTATTCGGTGGGTTAAGGCATAATCATCTGCCATGGTGGCTGCGTCCCACAACTTTGGTACTTTCTTTTCCTGCAGGTACACTTTGATGTCCTCGTGGACACACTGCTGGAATTCCTCCACCAGGATCAAGTCACGCAATGTTTCGAAGTCTTTCCCGACTCCTTTTGACTCACACCACCGATCAAACATGTTTTCTTTCACTCTGGCAAACTCCACATGGGTCTCACTCTCCCTCTTCCTGGCATTCCTGAATTTTTGCCTGTAAGCTTCCGGAACCAACTCATAGGCTTTGAGGATGTGCTTCTTCAGTACCTCATAATCTGCACATTGGTCCATTGGTAGCGCCGAATAAATTTCCTGAGCTTTCCCCACCAGCACACTTTGCACGAGTATGGTCCAGGCCTCCTCCGGCCAGTTTAATTGTCGAGCCACTTTCTCAAAGTGTGGAAAAAATTTCGCGACTTCCTTTTCACTGAACGGTGGAACCAGCCTCACATGTCTGCCCACATCCCAGGTTTTCTGGTTAGGTGTCGACCCCGTCAGCAAGGGTGGTGCCTCTCCCCGTTCTCTCATTAACTCCAGCTCCTTGAATTTAATTTCTTGCTGAAGCTCCATGTCACGTTCCTTTAATTCCCTTTCTGCTTTTCTCTCCTCTGCTTCGAGGTCCCTTGCAGCTCTCCTCTCCTCTGCTTTTCTCCCTTCTAACCTTTCCTGGAGTTCTCTTTCCACTCTCCTTTCCTCTGCTTGTTTCTCTTCTCTCCTCGCTTCTGCTTTCCTTTCCTCTTCTTTTAACCTTTCCTGGAGTTCTCGTTCCCCTCTCCTTTCCTCTGCTTGTTTCTCTTCTCTCCTCTCTTCTGCTTTCCTTTCTTCTTCTGCTCTTTCCTTTTCTGCTTTCCTTTCTTCTTCTGCTCTTTCCTTTTCTGCTTTCCTTTCTTCTTCTTTAATCCGTTCCTGGCTCCGTAATTGCAACTCCAGTTTCCGGAGCTCAACGTCTTCTGGTTCTTCGGGTAGCCACTCCCAGGCTAACTCGTCCCATGTTCCTAATCCCACCATAGATTGTATCACCGTGGCCTGCAACTCTGCCTTCCTCAAATTAGTTCGGACCTCCAAGTTAAAATGTTTGGCCAATTTCAAGAGGTCCGACTTTAGTAACGCTCGGAACTGTGCCTCACTCGGTGTTACCGCAAAGTTCTGTGCCACAAACGCCATGGTGACTATCGTTAACACCTGTTAACCTTCACCCAAGACTTTACCCCAATTTCCCCAAAAATTTTCCAATTAATACTTAATTAATAAATTTTAATTAATAAAAATATTATTTTATTATTTTATACAAATACACTTTTAGATCCCGGACGTAGACCCAATTGCGTAATCGTAATTTGGACGAGCCCCCAATTCTGTTACGTGATCCCCTCGGTGAATACCTGGTCTCGGTGACCCCCGGACCGTGAGAGGAACTTCGCCAGAAAGTTGTATTATATATGCGCTTTCGCCACGCAATCCATATGAATTCCACCCAAGAGAAAACTGATGTTCAAGGATATATTTCAATGGTAATGACACCATACAATTTCAATGATACAACCACGGAGATTTTCCCCGAGCAATCAATAGCAAACCCCCATCAACAATTCCCAATCCACAATCAATCCCCTATATGATTAAGATGGCCATCTTATATATGTGTGTTCACTTCGGTACTCACGACCCCCTTTTGGTCTCTGCTCCTCACAATGTCTCTGGGCCCCTCCTGACCAAGATACTGGTCGGCGTCGCCGCACTCGGGCGGTTGAACGAACCCCGGGTGGACGTTTTTCCACCGGGCAGGTATCGTACCAGGCACCGTGGCTGCAGCCCCTCGTGGCCACGCGAAGCGGGTACGGTAGAGCAAGCCAAAAGCCCCACGCCGCTTGCAAGGCGCGTTAGGCCCCAAGGTGCGACCCGCACACGTCTGTTTAGACGGTGCCGCGAACGGTGCCAGACGCGGGGTCGATGCACGGCCCCACGTCAACTTGACGTCTCCACCGGGCAGGTACACGTCCCGGTAATTCCTCTCGCCAGACGGGCTTCGGAACGCCGCTTTTCCACGCAGCGCAAGGTCGATCCCACCTTTCGTCGGAGCGGGGCGAGGAAGAATACTACTCGTCGCTTTCTTCCTCGTGTCTTTTCCTCTTCCGTTTCCGGTCACTTCCGTTTCCGGACACTTTTTCAGAAGGGCTCCTGACCCTCCAACCACAACAACCCTTAATCTACTATACACGGATAAGCAAAGACCTGAATGGTAATTTACATACATTCACATAAATATGTAACACTAAGGACGTCGAGCGGGACCTTCATAGCCTTTCACGGCACTCGGGTTCTGCTTATGATGGTTGTTCGTATACCTGGCTACCATGTGTAGTTCTTCGTTCGTTCTTCTTCGTTCTTCTTCGTCCTTTGTTTTACTTGATTTGGTGTTCCCGCTCTCAAACGGCGTTTTCGTTAAACACCTGCGACCATTGTAAACATGCTGTGCATGGAATGTATGTGGACCGAATGCTATCATTCCTTTTTCACACCCCGCGTTTCACCCAATTAATTTAATTTGATAAGCTGTTGGATTGAGTTAATGTGGTGTTGGTGTAGAGCAGGCTTGACGGACCGAAAGGCCCCTCTTCATCCTTCATGCTCAATGCACCTCAAATGAGATGCTACTTCAGGGCGTTATATGTATTCGCTCCTTAGTCGTGCAGTCTATCGCTGCCAAGCATGCTCGCCATCTCGACTCGGCGTGCTCGCCCCTCGACTCGGCGGGCTCACCCGCACTGGATCAACAGGCCGAGCTCAACTTTCGGTTTCCCTCGTACGCGGTGCGCCCTAGATGTTACTTTCACCGTCGGCCAGGTTCGTATGCCGTATGCCGATCTCGAGCTCGCTCGAATGCTGCTGCACGCGAGACGTTTGATTTCGGTGTGCTACTGTACTCCGTCTGGGGATACCGCTCAGCTAGAACTCGCCGTCAAACCCGCCCGACCTAATTGATGACGTCATCGACTATATCACGCGTTCGCTTCACGGCGTCATTAACGTAATGGCGTGCTTCCCGCGATCTCATCGGGGATTCGTTTACCTTTCAATGTACCTTGATAACTACGTACCAATTGACCTTTACGTAACGACGTGAACAACGTAACGCGGCGCTCCCTCAGGGTCGCGCGCCAGCACCGTTTAGGGAGTACACGGTGACCTCGTGAAATGGTGACATTGAGCGTCGCGCCCGACTCCCTTGTCACCTGCGCATGTAACGGGGACACCGTACTGCCTGCTAGCCCTTGACTCTGGGCTCGTTGTTATCGGACAGAGCTCTTGCCTCGTACATTTCGAGACTGCGAGACGCCTCGTCTGATTCC
This sequence comes from Myxine glutinosa, assembly GCF_964187855.1. Classification (NCBI taxonomy): domain Eukaryota; kingdom Metazoa; phylum Chordata; class Myxini; order Myxiniformes; family Myxinidae; genus Myxine; species Myxine glutinosa. The sequence continues at coordinate 391,330,165 of NC_136261.1, forward strand.
ATTTCCCTCTGCCCCAGTCTGACTGTGACTCAGCCTGACCCAGACTGTGAAGGTCGTCTGTCTTCGGTATGCAGCGCGCTGCAGCCACCTCCTTAACAGATGTTTCGTCTACCTCAATATTCTTGCGGTTTGTGGATAGTATGTCCAAGGGATATGACCATGTTGCTAATCTGCCGCGCTTCCTTGAGGTCGCGCTGGTCTCACTTCACTATGTTGCTAATCTGCCGCGCTTCCTTGAGGTCGCGCTGGTCTCACTTAACTATGCACGAGGATACGTGCACATACTCCCTACGCACGATGGATAGTTTTCTGGGGTACACCGTGACCCATGGCCCCTGCGACCTTTTCTCGACATGGCCCCTCCCTGTGATCGGGCCACCTCGACTCTTGTGGGGGCCCGGGAGGTTCTTGTTGCTCGCCCGGGTGCCGTCCGGTATGGCGACTCCCTCCTCGCCCCTTGTGGTTTAGTTATGCGATGAGCCAATTGATTATGAAAATATTTTGTGATAATCTTTTATTGATTTTAATTATACAATTAATCAATCAATTAGTGTACACCTCTCCCTCCCAATGCAGCCTCAATGAGCTGCACTGCGGTATTGCCGGGCGCCGGAGGCGGCCCAGAGGCGGCCCAGAGGATGGCGACCATGGATGCCTTGGTGTCTTTGAGCGTGACTTTGAGTCCATGGATGGTCGATCCGAGCCATTCCATGTGTTGAATGGATGGATTGGTCGGACATCCGTGGATGGATGCCCATCCGGGGCGATGGCTGTCTTTGGGTCTCTGGGCCAATCCATCCAGGCCATCTCTGTGCCATTGCGTCCGTGGATGGTCGATCCATCCGCGGTCCGGCTGGATCCGTGCCATGCAACGATGGCGTTAACTGGATGGATCGGTCGGACATCCGGGATGGCCAATCCATCCGGGACATCTAGCATGACAATCATGACAATCATGACAATCAATCATAACGATCCGGGACGACGCTGGGACAAACATGGTTTGTCCAGCCGGGACTCTCTCGGTCTGCCGATCTTCTCCGATCCTCCGCGCGCGCGGTGCAGCTGGACAAGCTTGCCATATGCATCCCGGCGGTCCTGCGCTCTTCGCTGGAGAGGCGCGTTTCGGCCGTTTGTGCGTCGTCGTAATCGGCCATGCCGGTCGTCCAGGCAGCCTTCAGAGGCCGCTCGTGACTCGTGCGATCGCTGCCAACGGTAGATTCGCGTGCCGCAACATGCGCTTGTACTGCGTATGTACCCTTGGGAGCCAGGGCGGGTACAGACCTACTGTAATGGTTTACTTACTTACTGTTATGGTTTACTGAATTACACATCTGCCACACCGACACATCTGCCTGTAATGCGTTGCATTGCGTCGTATGGACAGTCGCTCTTCGTCATGGCACACCTTATGTAATGAGTTGCGAATCGCAAAGGTACACCTTATCCATCTAGCTACTGTGCCGTTCCTCACTGTTCAACGAGGTACACTTATTTACTCAGACTACCCCACAGGAAGACTACTGCTACCCACGGGCTCAACGTCTTCTCCCTGGGATGACCACTGCTTGCTCGGTCCGATATCTTCTTGACTGGGACTTCCTCCTCGATATATCTATAGCTGGGGATTGATTGCTAACCAGGCTAACAGGCTGAAATGCAGTAACCCTGCCATCGGGATTGATGGCCCCTTGGACGTTCGACCGGCAGTGACATCTTTCCAATGTATTTCGTTCTTTGCATTCCTATGTATTCCTCTGTATGTGTCTGCTGTTCTTCACCGCCGAGTTAGGATCTACGCACGGGGAGAATGTGATGAAATCGTCATCCAAGTTACGACACTGATGTTATTCGCCTCATGGCCGCTACGCGACCCTTTCTCGGTTCCTATATATATATCAGCGCGGACAGGCGATGTAGATCCATCACCGCGATGTAACTCTAGCGATGTAACTCTAGAGCTTCTCTGGGCTTCCATAGAAAGGTAACGATTCTGCTATATGTATCAAAGCTTTTATAGTCATACCACCTGTCCGCACCTGTATTCACCTGTATGTAATATTAATACAATGTTTATTGGTTTCTCTCTAGATGCTGCTGAGAACGAATTACGATTAAACCTACCTTTTGGGTTGTTGTTGTATCTTGATTTTCACAACATGGGGTATTTTGGATCTTCTGGGTTTTTTACCATAGTAAATACACAGTGGTGTTAAAAGATTGGCGTTTAAAACCCTCCTCAAATCCCTACTAAAACCTTACTCAAAGCCTTTAAACCCTACCATTATGAAGGGGAACAGACATCAGACATCTGTACAAACATACAAACGAACAAACATACAAACGTACAAATGTACAAAGACACTCATATGGTAGACGTAATCACGTGAAGGGTCTAAAGTACAAATTCCATTGGAATCTCGTTCCGGAATGCCGAGTTTTTCCACACAGCGCGAGGTTCTGACGATGGAAGGAAATCACGTGATCTTGCTGCTCTTCTCCGCCATTCCTGTTGATCTTCACAAAATAAATCCTATATTTCTCCCAAGATACACAAAATAAATACAGCACATCAGGATTGTTTAATAGCAGAATATCGAGGGAGATTCGCTGCTGCAATGGAGGTGGCGGACGGGCGGCCATTTCGAGGAAATTTTCGATTTTTGCGAATCGGGCCCACTGATGTACAAATGGGATGCCAGTTTAAATGGGGATTTTTCTTAATTTTTAAGTTATCGCTTCTCGGCCTCTCAAGGCTAAGATCAAGTGTAGTATCTGTTCTTATCAGTTTAATAGCTGATATGGCCCGCAATGCGGGTCTAGTCTATTAAATGGATTTTTGGTAGTGGGGGTTGTATTAGGGGCTTGCTCCATCCACCCCATGCATCGACCTGGTATTGCAGTACCTCCTGGAACGGTGCACCCCCTTTGGGGGAATCTTGAAACAAAGAAAAGATTCTTAAAACAAAAACGTTTTTAGAAATGTAGTTTTCGTTTTTAACTTGAGATGGGCCAATTAATGGGGGTGTCGACCCACCATGCTAGCATTCTGTAGACCAAGTGATGGGGGAGGGGCCATTTTATATTCTGTTGGACCAGGTAATGGGGGATGGGGGGTCTAATATTCTGTCGACCAAGTAATGGGGGGTGTGGGGGTCTAATATTCTGTAGACCAAGTAATGGGGGAGGGGAGTCTAATATTCTGTAGGCCAAGTAGTGGGGGGGTCTAATATTCTGTAGGCCAAGTAATTTGGGAGGGGGTCTAATATTCTGTAGGCCAAGTAATGGGGGTGGGGGAGGTCTAATATTCTGTAGACCATGAAATGGGGGAGGGGAGTCTAATATTCTGTAGGCCAAGTAATTGGGGGTGGGGGGTCTAATACTCTGTAGGCCAAGTAATTGGGGGTGGGGTGGTCTAATATTCTTTGACATCACCTGATAATTTCACCTCCATCAGACAACTTCTTAACGGTCACATTTATTTTCACGTTCTTGCGGGGCTGGCCGGGGAGGTTTGGCTCAAGTCTGCCACGAACCGGCTGGCGCGGCTTCGATTAAGATTAGTGCAGGAATTTGTATTTTGTTCCAGGGTGCCGGCAATAGCTTGCCGACTCTTCGTGAAGGACACCGTGGGATCTCCAACTAACGCCAGCAGTTGTGATGCCAGGATCGCAGTTAGACGGGTGAGGGGCGAGTGTGGGTACGGAGGCCATCCTTCCAGCCACATTTCACCGTGCAGAGATAGGGACATTAACCACATTTCACCATACATAGCCAGGTGCATTAACCCCATTTCACCATACATAGCCAGGTGCATTAACCCCATTTCACCATGCAGAGATAGGGACATTAACCCCATTTCACCATACGTAGCCAGGTGCATTAACCCCATTTCACCATACATAGCCAGGTGCATTAACCCCATTTCACCATACAGAGATAGGGACATTAACCCCATTTCACCATACAGAGATAGGGACATTAACACCCATTTCACCATACGTAGCCAGGTGCATTAACCCCATTTCACCATACATAGCCAGGTGCATTAACCCCATTTCACCATACAGAGATAGGGACATTAACACCCATTTCACCATACATAGCCAGGTGCATTAACCCCATTTCACCATACAGAGATAGGGACATTAACCCCATTTCACCATACAGAGATAGGGACATTAACACCCATTTCACCATACGTAGCCAGGTGCATTAACCCCATTTCACCATGCATAACCCGGTGCATTAACCCCATTTCACCATGCATAACCCGGTGCATTAACCCTATTTCACCATGCATAGCCAGGTACATTAACCCCATTTCACCTTGCATAGCCAGGTACATTAACCCCATTTCACCATGCATAGCCAGGTACATTAACCCCATTTCACCATGCATAAACAGGTGCATTAACCCCATTTCACTCTGCATAACCAGGTGCATTGAGCCGATTTCACCAGTTCTCTGGTTTGGAAGAATTTTTGCTTTAACAATCTTTTCTTTGTTTTCCAGGTTCCGCAAAGGGGGTGCACCGTTCCAGGAGGTACTGCAATACCTGGTCGATGCATGGGGTGGACGGAGCAAGCCCCTAATCCAACCCCCACTACCAAAAATCCATTTAATAGATTAGACCCGCATTGCGGGCCATATCAGCTATTAAACTGATAAGAACAGATTTATTAAAAAAATTTAAAATCAAAACACAACGTTTAAAAAATTTAAAATTTCCCCCACCAAAGGGGTAAACAAATAAAAAAGAGAAAGGGGACCCCGGAAATTTCCAGAAGATCATCCAGGGTCCAATAAGGGGCACAAAGCCAAAATATGTATGTTTAAATAATCAATAAAAATTTCCCCACAAATGGGGGAATCAAATGTAAAATAAAAGGAGAAAGGAACCCCGGAAACTTCCGAAACATCATCCAGGGTCCAATAAAAGGCCCCAAGCCAGGTTTAAAAATCGCAGGACCAATCTATTATAGACACTCGCTCCTCGACATTTTGGCCACACAGTAAACAAAAAAAAGGACTCATGTGATTAAAAACGACACAATTAAAAACAAACATCAACAAATACAAGACAAGACAAGACAATCAGGCTCCCTCGGCATACTGACGGTGGCCCGACATATGTTCAATGTATATACAGTATCTCGCGATCCCTTAATTGCGTCAATACAACACAATCTTCTCATCAGTCTGCGGTAAGGTCGTGAAAACCCCAAACGATTCAGGGCAGACTCATTGCCTACGAACCACGACCCCAACGCCCCAACCACAAACCCGCACACCTGGACGTCCTTGCCCTCCGCTGCCAATGCTCGGCGCAACTCTGAATATTTTTCTTGTTTGGCCGTTGCACAGGCAGTGAGGGCATCAGGGCCATTGTCAAAGGGGACAGCCACATCCACAATGGTGATCTTGTTTCCCTCCACCACAGTGATATCAGGTCTTTCACGTGGGGAGGGATCACCAGGGACGTGTTGGTCAACAAAGACTTCCCCATGACAAATGGCCTTGACCAGGCGGTTCTGGATCATATTGTGCCGGCGACGGATGGGCATCATGCTCGGGAGACAGTGGTCCACGATGTGTGCCAGAGTCTCTCGAGGATAATCACACCGCCGGCACTTGATTGGGCAGGAGGGGTTCCACCGGTGTATGGCAGCATTCGTAGGCAGACAGTTACAGAATATTATACAGAATATTAGACCCCACACCCCCCATTACTTGGTCGACAGAATATTAGACCCCCCATCCCCCATTACCTGGTCCAACAGAATATAAAATGGCCCCTCCCCCATCACTTGGTCTACAGAATGCTAGCATGGTGGGTCGACACCCCCATTAATTGGCCCATCTCAAGTTAAAAACGAAAACTACATTTCTAAAAACGTTTTTGTTTTAAGAATCTTTTCTTTGTTTCAAGGTTCCCCCAAAGGGGGTGCACCGTTCCAGGAGGTACTGCAATACCAGGTCGATGCATGGGGTGGATGGAGCAAGCCCCTAATCCAACCCCCACTACCAAAAATCCATTTAATAGACTAGACCCGCATTGCGGGCCATATCAGCTATTAAACTGATAAGAACAGATACTACACTTGATCTTAGCCTTGAGAGGCCGAGAAGCGATAACTTAAAAATTAAGAAAAATCCCCATTTAAACTGGCATCCCATTTGTACATCAGTGGGCCCGTTTTGCAAAAATCGAAAATTTCCTCGAAATGGCCGCCCGTCCGCCACCTCCATTGCAGCAGCGAATCTCCCTCGATATTCTGCTGTTAAACAATCCTGATGTGCTGTATTTATTTTGTGTATCTTTGGAGAAATATTGGATTTATTTTGTGAAGAACGGCAGGAATGGTGGAGCGAGAGCGTCGAGATCACGTGATTTCCTTCCAGCGTTTGAACCGTGCGGTGTGAAAAAACCGTCATTCCGAAAACAAATATTCCAATGGATTTGATTACGAGATGTGGATCCGCGCAACGGCCACTGATCTCTATACTAACTGGAGAGGTGTTTGTCAAGCGGTTCTAAAGCCACCGGAAGTACACTGGTGGCCATATTGTTTCCCTCAAAAGATTTGCTTTCTTCACTGATCTCTACAACAGATCAGCAAAACATTAACCCAGTGGATTGCTCCTGACAATTCCATCGATACTTCAGTTAATTTTATTAATTCGATTTCGGCAAAGATCCGAATGCGGGTATTTTAATTTTATAACTGATTCTTTACCATGGAGTGATTGGGCCAAAAACGATTTATAGAGAGCTTTGTAAGCGAACCTCTATGGCAATTGCATGTATATGTAAATCCATTCAAAATTTTATGTAAATCCATTTCAAAATTTCACTTTCATTTCAAATTTCACAAAACAAAAAAATTCAAAATTTTCCCCATTCCCTTGGGAACAGAATTTCATGTTGTCATTTGAAATGTCCCTTCCATGATCCGCCATCTTGTCACTTCCATGATCTACCATCTTGCTCACGTGATCTTGCTTTGGTCTGGCGCGACCGATAAATTATTTTCACCTGGTGATTAAAATCAATAAATTACAATACAGAACTGCACAGAACGGATTTTGAATTTGAACCCGCTCATCATTTACGCCAGCTACACCAACTTATTTTTTCCCACCAGCTACACCGACTTCAGTTTTCCGCCAGCTACACCGACTTCAGTTTCCCGCCAGCTACACCGATTTCAGTTTTCCGCCATCTACACCGATTTCAGTTTTCAGCCAGCGACACCGACTTCATTTAAGCCAGGTACACCGATTTCAGTACGTACCTGCCAGTTGGACCTACGTACCTGCTCCAGTCGACTAGAAGTCTAGACTATATAGCCTCCAGTAGTGAATCCATCATCAGTGAATCCTCCATCAGTGAATGCCTGGGACTGGGATTGATTTAGGGTTAAGCAAAAAAAAGAAAAAAAACACGTTTTTGGGGGATTAAAAAAAAATCTCTCCATAGTGCCGAAGCCTTTTTGATTAATGACACTTATAATTATATAGATTATAGAAGGACACATTCACATAAATAAATACAAAAAACATTTGAACAAAAAAAATCAAGCAATTCCAGAAGTGAATGGAGTTGGTAGTAAAGCTTCTTATTCGTCCTGAAAGTCATCAAACTCAACTCAGAAACGTGATGAACGGTACATTCAGCATTAGATATTCAACAAAAAGGTAAAATGATGATTTGACATTTGTGATGGATTCTGATTTGGATGTAATTGCTTTTCCATTATATTTGCCCTCATTTCAAATGTGTTAATGTTTCTTTTTCGCTTGAGCAACGCTGGGTACTCCAGCTACAAACACTTACATACTTTCCTTGGAGAACAAATACAAATACAACTTTGTATGGGGGTAACATAGGCTATGTGGCCGCGTCCTCATTCGGGGGTGTGAGGGACCGGGAGAGGAGCGGAATTCTCCATGTAAATCTGTACCATGCAGCGCCACCTGGTGATGGTGGCAGAAGGTATTATAATTTCCTTTTTTTACTTGGGCAACACTGAGGTTAAAGCAGTCTTTGCACAAATAAATTTTTCCTCCTTCCCATCCACCCCTCCCCCAAACGGAGGGGCCTGTCAAAGCCCAACCCCCCCAAAAGATATATATGTACAGCCACCCCCCTCCCTCTCACCTCACCTCTGCCTCCCCTCCCACTCCCTTCGCCCACCTTTCTCCCCACCCCCCGACAACGCTGGGTACTCCTGCTAGTATAATACAATGATTGAAACAATTAGACCTTCAAAATAACTCGTTCATTCCCCTCGTTTGCTGTGTAAATAAATGAAGGGGTGATACAAAAACAGAAACCCTGATGTTCTGATATTGATATTGTTGTGGATATGAGAATTGTGTTTTTTTTATTGTGGTAAAATATCACCCTCCTTCCTCCATTTGTTGTGTATATAGGTCAAAGGTCGTTCCCGTAGTTATTCCATATACAATCACGTAGCAAATCATAGATCTCCCTGTTTAGTAGTTATCTCCTTATTATGTGTATTACATTAAGGCTGTGTCTTCCATTAATTGACACTCCATTGCACCGAATTCAAATAAGGTAGAGTCCCTTCACATTCCCCTTTTGTCATCGATTGCAAACTGCATTGGGCGGTTTTCTGCATTCCGCTGCTGCTTTGGGGTTGTGGTTTTTTCGCTGCAAGACTCCATTGCGCACGAGGTCATCTCGGAGCAGAAGGTGGGAGGAGTCAGCCCAGCGCCAGGAACAAGGCGTGGCCTTGCAAACGCCTCCTCTAGGGGCGGGATCGGTGAGCCCTCGCGACCAATCAAGGCCGAGGCGAGCTCACCGATGGGCGTGTCGTGGAGGCCGGCGGCTGGATCGCCCGAGGTGCAATAAAAAGCACGCGCAGAAGCAATTGGAGAGAGATACGGCAGAGAGACAGCAAGCCATCAAAGAGAGAGAGAACCCATCACGCAACGCCCCCACGTCAGATGCGGCACACCACTGCAGCTTGAACCAACGGAGCTTTGAAACCACCGCAGTTTTTGACCATGGCAGCTTTGAGCGGTGACGGCAGTTGCAGCCTCGAAGCAACGTCGCCGTACGAGAGACGGTTGAGGAGAGCCGGCGGCTGCCCAACTCGAGCCGCGATCATCCCAACCACCCGGATCCTTCCCGCCATTCGTTCCTGCCATCATCCCCCGTGTAAGTCTGATTGTTTGTCCGTCTTCTGTGTTATCCTGGGGTTTAAGTAAGACTGTTAATAGGTAAGCTAGCGTTGCACTGTGTCCTTCTGGTCCGTCCCTCTTTCTGTCTTTATTTTCTTATTCTTCCTTCTCCCTTGGTTTCTTTAATTGTGTACATAATAGATACAAATAAATCATATTCGTATTTCCTACCTTTTGCCTTCTTCTTCTTCACATCCGTTCGTCTTTGAGGTTTCCACATTGAATACCTGTGGCACGATTTGGCCAACGTTCAGGAATCGGGTCTAGTAATTGTTAATAGTTCGTGCCGCGGTTGCTAAAAACCGCTCGGCAATTAACATCTGTCCACGGTACGAACGGGGCTGTGCACCTGCCTTTCCGGGGGTAGCTGGTCAGTGTCAGGGACCAAGTCGGTCAGTTATAGAAGAGGGGATTAATCCCCCCTCTAAGGGGAACATAGGCCGACGTTGGGTTCCGTAACAATTGGTGTCGGGAGCGAGATTCGGACCTGAAGCGCTTAGCGCGCTCAAATTACGAGCGGCCAAAATTTTGTTTTATTTTAACATCTTAAATTTAAAAATCGTGCCATGGATGGTCAAGGCGACGGGATGTCGGTGGGGGAATTAGAGGGTGTAGAGTCGACCCAGGACCCCAGGGAAATGTATATGAGGGAGAGAGAGGAGGACAGTAAAAAAGGTGCGGTCGTGGGGGTTACAGGCACACGAAATGGCAGCCTCCCGTACGTGACGGCGATAGCCGGACCCGCAGTGCCAATGGACTGGGGCCTTTTGATGATGCATTTCGGTGCCTCTCTGATGGGTGACAGTAAGGGATTTGATGCAATGATGGCTACCCAGGGGCTAGACGCGAAAAAAGCGAGGCACGAAGCAAGGTACAACCCGGTTGGATTTCAGGAGCAAATAAACGCCACGATGGAAAGAATACGGGAAGACATTGACAGCAGGGTGGGCGAAAGGGTCCCAAGGGTGCACGATGAGGTAACGCGGTTCGAGAAGCGCTGGTTGAGCGAAGCGGAGAAAAGCATGGGTAAAATGACGGGGATAGAGATCGCGACCCGGGGTATGGGGCAGCCGGCGACCGTTGAGGTAGAAGAGGGAATTTTTATGAAAGCCAACGGTCGTCGAGGTGAATAAAGAAAAAGTGCTGGGAATTGAAATTGGAGAGACCGGGGGCTTAGAAAAGCACTCGCGGGAGGGAGGAATGGATTGTGCACAAAGTCTAAGTTCACATCCTGATGCCGTACTTGCTAATCCTTATAAAGATTTGCAGGTGCGCATGGAGAAGAGGATCCCCCAGGTGAGTTGTGCTGTGTATTGTGCAGGGAGATGTTGTCGAAGGATGTTTGGTGACAAAAGAATTTTCGCGCGCTTGGGATCGAGAAAGCATCCGGGCGTTGGTGAAGGGTCCCCTATGAGTGGTATGAGTGGAAATGGCGCGCTTGTGGGAAAAAAGTGTGCATCGGGGAATGAGCGTGTTACGAAGCGCGAGTGTGAAACCGAGTGTGAGCGAGAATGCACGTCGGGATGTACGGAGTGTGACACAGAGAGTGAGTTGGTGGTGGCGCGAGTGCGAGAGAGCACATCGGAGCGCGAGTGTAAAACCGAGTGCGAGCGGGAATGCACGTCGGAGTGTACGTGCGAGGGTGAGAGTGAGTTGGTGGAGGAGCGGGTGCGAGGATGCACGCTTGGGATGAGTGTGCGAGGAAGCACACCTGAGTTGGTTGTGGCGCATGTTCGGGAGGGCACATCGGAGCGCGTTAGTGGGTGGATGCAAGAGTGCACGCCCATGGTGAGTGTTACGGAGGACGTAACGGCGGAGAGGTGTGGAACGAAGTGTGCGAACGACGAGTGTGCGCTTGAAGGTGTGCGGGAGGTGTGGTGTGTAACAGGGAGTGCGTTGGTGGAATGGAGGGAGTGTGTGGAATGTACGGGCGGCGTTGGAACGCCGGGCTTGGTGAGTGTGGAAAGGGTCGCGTATGCGTGTGAGCATGCGAGTAAGGCATCGACGTCGAACGGGGTAGCGTTTAGGGCGACGGATAGCCGACGCGGGCGCTCGGTGCGCGGCGCGCTTTGTTGGATGCGAAGCTTCGCGCGGACCGCGCTTTGTTGGATGCGAAGCTTCGCGCGGATCGATGCTGCTATGCCCCGCTACGGAGCGTCGCACACGATTCGGGTCGGGCCCCGCACTGAATGGTCGGAGCCGCGTCAGAGCAGCGATCGGCGCGATTCCGTGGGAAGGGAGCCGGGTCTGACCTTCGCCCCCTGGCGGGGACGGGGTTCCGACCGGGCGAGCCTCGGTCGTCGGGCCGGAGACCGCAAGGTTCCGAGCCGCGATGATGCGTGGAACCTCAGCCCGAGCATGCCTCCTCCCCAGAATCGTGAATGCCGGACGGATCCAACTGCAGGCGACCAAACCACCCGAATTCATTGCTCGGCTTTACGAAGCCGGGCTTTGAGGATGTAAAGACGCACCGAGGCTCAAGTTAATGGACATTGGACATGTTCGTAGGGATAGGGAATTTGTGATTGGAAATTTTTGATTGACTGGAATTTGAGAGCAAAATTTATAGTGAAAGATGCCCGATGTGGAGGGATGGCAAATCCACCATCCCCCACAGAAAGGGGGCAAAGGAGCAATAGTTTTATGGGGTTTGGCAGTGAAAACTAGCCCGGGAGGGTTAGGATAAAATGATAGGGATCTAGAGAAGATGACCATAGGTAACTGTAGGTTAAGTAGAGACACTGGACAGGTAGTGGGGACAAAGAGAGGGTAGTTGGATGATAATGACGAGGGGGCGCAATAATATAAGGGGCGACGGGGAAGCGCGAGTTTTAGCAGGGCACCAGGTAGGTCAGATGATGCCGTGTGTGTGTGTAAAAGTGTATTCAGAAGTGTATTGTGAAAAGTGTATGAGGAACAATTGTGATTGGGCGTTGTATTGTATTGAATGAATGGTCCTGGAGGAAGGAGGGTGCAGGTGGCACCAGGTGTGATTGCACAGGTGTGCAACTGAACAGGTGTATGGAGCAGTGTATGAGTGAGTAATAGTGATTGTGTGTTGTGTTGACCAAATGGTCCAGGGAGGAAGGAGGGTGCAGGAAGTACCAGTAGGAGTGATTGCACAGGTGTGCAACTACAGGTGTATGGAGAATGGTTGTGTGGAGTACATGGAGTATGGAATATATGGAGTATGGAATGGATGGTCGTGGAGTGAGTATGGTGGAAACTGTGGAGTGGAGTGGATGGTGCGAAGGTGTGGATGGGGGAAAGGAGGATGGACCCCATCACGAATACCCGGGGAGGGTAGTTTAAGCATTAGGTAATGGGTACAGGTAAATTGTGGTTGGATATTGGCATCTGTGGTGCGTGGTGGAAGAATGGTGTTTGGATGGGTGCATTAGTGACGTGGAAATGGCTGGGCGTGTGGCCTGTTAGTGTGTGTAGTTGGTTGGGCACTCCACCACTGTGAGGATGTCGGCCAGGTGAGGCCGCAGTTGGGTTCTGGGAGCCGTTAGAGTTGTGGATGGGGCCCGAGGATCCAGAGGACGGACCCGGGTAGCCCAGTGCCAGAGAGGGCACCGAGTGGGGAGAGCGCCAGAGGGCCTTCCCCAATTAGATAGGTTAGGATAAGGAGCAGGTAAGCTCGGAGGCAACTGCAGTGGTGGAGGTGTGCAGGTGGGTAGACCTGCTGGGAGAGCCACATGACCCAGTCCTGAAATTGTGCAAGGGCACAGGGAGTTGAATCGGGGGAGTGAGACCCCAAATTGATGAAGCACCACAGTTTGGTCAATGGGAATTTGGTTCTTAAAACCTCATAGAGTAAGTTGGCCAATGGTTTGGCAGGGAAAGACCCCGGGTAGTGTAAAGTGTATTAAAGTCATTTAGGAAGTAGTTAGGATTAAGAATCTCCTCGCACCATCTACATCCACTCACTTGAGGTGACGCTACTCCACACCAGGCCATGGATGTTTTTGATTATTTTATTGTGCAAATGTTTGGAATGTGAGACGCATCATGACGTAGGTGTGACATTGTGCTGATGTTCCATCTCTCCCTCCTTATGAGGACTGATGATGAATTGGTGATGGCAAATTTAGACAAAGGGATTGTGGGGACGAATTTGGTATTAGGGGAAGTATGGGGAAGACGTGACGTTAGCGATGAATTTGTAAACGTGTTAGATTTTTTTTGTACATATGGGGTAAGGGCAAGGGTAGAGTAGGTAACAGGGGGGGTGACGTACGGTAGGGACGAGCTTTCTCACTTCGCTCTCTGTACGCACCTCGTCTTGCATTGCCTTGTTGATGTGTACCCTTGTGACCTTACCCCTCACTCACCTGTCTTCTCCCCCCCCCCCCTCCCCCCTTGTCTCCCACCCAAGGACTGTGCGCCACTGGGCGCCGAGGGGAGCGTGCGGGAGTCCGCCATTGTGTGCCCGAAACTCACGCAACCAGCTGTCTGCATCGATGCACCACCTTATGGACCACATGTCTGTGGCTGAGCACCACTCATGGACTCTGCGGGTTGGGGCATGGCCCCTCTGCTGGAACCGGCCATGATGGCCCGAGATCTTGCTGGCGGACCTTGGTCACAGGCACCTATGCCACACAGGTGAACCACACATAGTCGGCCCTCTGGGCCATAAATAAAAAGAACAATGGACACGGTTGTGCACTTTTATTAGTCCAAATAGGCCCCCAGTAAGAAGAGCAAGTTGACAACATCTGGAAGAGCATTAGAGAGCAGAGGGAGCTGAAGAGCAAGACCACCAGCAGGGGTTGGGTTTACTGTTTATTATTAAACTGTGGTGACTGTGCACCGAGTGGGGCTTGATGGTGCTTTGGTGCGTTTTTGGTGCTTTATGGTGCGTCGATGCAGGGCAGGCTTTCTCCCCCCCCCAAAGAACAATCACAGGTCCTTGGTTGCGTTTTGTAAATACAAGTAACGTTAACTGTAAATAATGCTCCCCCATCGTTCATGTTGTAGTTTGAAAACAATTCCGCAATTCGGTTAGTTGTGGGCGTGATTCTGTTAGGCAGGGTGCAATGGAGCAGCGGGACATATTTATTTGTGTTTTAAAACTGTCACACTCAGGGTCAGGTTAAATGTAGAGGGAACTACACCTACGTGCCACACTAAAGGTAAAAGCAATAGGCCCGGGACGTGCCTAAGAGGAGGAGGGTGTAGTGTTGTGGATATGAGAATTGTGTTTTTTTTATTGTGGTAAAATATCACCCTCCTTCCTCCATTTGTTGTGTATAAAGGTCAAAGGTCGTTCCCGTAGTTATTCCATATACAATCACATAGCAAATCATAGATCTCCCTGTTCAGTAGTTATCTCCTTATTATGTGTATTAGATGAAGGCTGTGTCTTCCATTAATTGACACTCCATCGCACCGAATTCAAATAAGGTCGATTCCCTTCACATTACCCTTTTGTCATCGATTGCAAACTGCATTGGGCGGTTTTCTGCAATCCGCTGCTGCTTTGGGGTTGTGGTTTTTTCGCTGCAAGACTCCATTGCGCACGAGGTCATCTCGGAGCAGAAGGTGGGAGAAGTCAGCCCAGCGCCAGGAACAAGGCGTGGCCTTGCAAACGCCTCCTCTAGGGGCGGGATCGGTGAGCCCTCGCGACCAATCAATGCCGAGGCGAGCTCACCGATGGGCGTGTCGTGTGGAGGCCGGTGGCTTGATCGCCCGAGGCGCAATAAAAAGTGCGCGCAGAAGCAATTGGAGAGAGATATGGCAGAGAGACAGCAAGCCATCAAAGAGAGAGAGAACCCGTCACGCAACGCCCCCACGTCAGATGCGGCACACCACAGCAGCTTGAACCAACGGAGCTTTGAAACCACCGCAGTTTTTGACCACGGCAGCTTTGAGCGGTGACGGCAGTTGCAGCCTCGAAGCAACGTCGCCGTTTGAGAGATGGTTGAGGAGAGCCGGCGGCTGCCCAACTCGAGCCGCGATCATCCCAACCACCCGGATCCTTCCCGCCATTCGTTCCTGCCATCATCCCCCGTGTAAGTCTGATTGTTCGTCCATCTTCTGTGTTGTCCTGGGGTTTAAGTAAGACTGTTAATAGGTAAGCTAGCGTTGCACTGTGTCCTTCTGGTCCGTCCCTCTTTCTGTCTTTATTTTCTTATTCTTCCTTCTCCCTTGGTTTCTTTAATTGTGTACATAATAGATACAAATAAATCATATTCGTATTTCCTACCTTTTGCCTTCTTCTTCTTCACATCCGTTCGTCTTTGAGGTTTCCACATTGAATACCTGTGGCACGATTTGGCCAACGTTCAGGAATCGGGTCTAGGAATTGTTAATAGTTCATGCCGCGGTTGCTAAAAACCGCTCGGCAATTAACATCTGTCCGCGGTACGAACGAGGCTGTGCACCTGCCTTTCCGGGGGTAGCTGGGCAGTGTCAGGGACCACGTCGGTCAGTTATAGAAGAGGGGATTAATCCCCCCTCTAAGGGCAACAGAGGCTGACGTTGGGTTCCGTAACAATATTAACTGAACCACCTTTAGAGGCCATTTTTCCCTGCAGAGCAGGGGTTGGGCTTTTTCGGGCACCGTGGCCCCCTTTTTGAAGCAATGTTTTATGGCCGGATACCCTTCCTGCCGCCAACCCTGTTAGGAAACGAGATATTGGATGTGGTGTGAGACTGAGGATCATGGATGTGGGCGAGGATCCTAGATATTCGATGTGGGTGAGGATCTTGATCCTCCTGTCTGTCTTCTCTCAATAGCATGTGATTGCAAGGAGTGGGTTGGGAGTGGGGGAAGAGGTGAGGAGAAACTGTGGAAGAATAGATAAATATATGTCATTGTAGCGGGTACCGCTGGATGCACACAATCGCCTTGCACCGGCCAGAACACGGCCAGACGCGCCTCTCCCGGGCATGCCCGGACTCACTGTTCCCGGGCACGCCCGAACCTCCCGGGCACGCCCGGTCTCGTCTTTCCCGGGCATGCCCGCTCTCGCCTTTCCAGGGCTCGCCCAGAGCGTCCGGGCATGCCCGCTATCGCCTTTTCAGGGCTCGCCCAGAGCGTCCGGGCATGCCCGCTATCGCCTTTCCAGGGCTCGCCCAGAGCGCCCGGGCACGCCCAGCCTCGACTTGCCAGGCCGCAGCCAAACACGCCCGGGCAGGTCCAGACTCGCCTTTCCAAGGCTCGCCCTTGACACCCGGGCATGCCCGGTATAGCTTTTGCCGGGCAAACTTCCCGACATAAATGTGTATATATATTGCTGCCCGATAAACGGGCTTGAGAGAATACCTGAGCTGTTTTGTTTCAATAAAGCAACTCGGACGAATTCCGTTGTTCCTTCGCCAGCTGCCTCACCCGGTGCGCCTCGCCCTGGCTGGCACGTTGATCACGGATTCCCGCGCCCTCGCCAGGGAAGCCGATAAGATCTCCTCGGCAGGCCAGCACATCGGCGCGGTTACCTGGAGCCCACCGCCGTCCGAGGCGACGCCCACGACGCCCGAGCGCCCTGCGCGGTTGGAGGCCGAACTGCCGGTGCAACTGGCGGCCGCCACGCCGCACCGCCCACTTCCGACACGACGGCCGGGGCCTCCACCTTACCGGGCGTGGTGTTATTACCAAGCCAGGTTCGGACACAAGGCTCGGACGTGCCGGCCCCCGTGCACTTTCGGCAGGTCGGGAAACGGCCGGGCCGGCGTTCATTCCCAGCCATGAGCGCCGGCCACTCGGGCAACTTGCTGTTTATTCGGGACAAAGCGTCTGGGCGGCGTTTCCTGTGTGACACCAGCGCCCAACTGAGCGTCATACCTGCCTCCGAGCAGGACAGTTTGCGGCCCCTCTTTGGTCGCTGCTAATGGCTCGGCCATACGCACTTTCGGCCCACGCGTCGTCACCCTCTGCTTCGGCAGCCAGCGTTTTCAATGGACTTTTGTGACCGCCTGCGTCCCCATGGCTTTGCTGGGCGCCGACTTCCTCTGTGCGCACGGGCTGCTGGTCGACGTCAAACGTCATCGCCTTGTCAACGCCGAGACCTTCAGCTCCCTGGCGTGCACGATGAGCAGCTCCGCATCGACCGAACTGGCGTGCGCCCTCCCGGCAGCGAACGAGTTCGCTCGCCTGCTCGCGGAATTCCCGGCCCTCACGCGGCCGACGTTTTCGGCCGTCGCGGTACGGGATCGAGCACCACATACCCACTACGGGCCCGCCGGTCTACGCCAGGGCCCGCCGCCTCGACCCAGCCAAGCTCGCCGTGGCGAAGGCCGAGTTCGACGCGTTGGAGCACCTCGGCATCGTGCGGCGCTCCGATAGCGCGTGGGCCTCGCCACTGCACATCGTGCCAAAGCCGGGGGGTGGATGGCGCCCGTGTGGCGACTACCGTCGTCTCAACGACGCTACCACCCCCGACAGGTACCCGATCCCGCATATTCAGGACTTTTCCGCCCGTTTGGCGGGACGGGTCATCTTTTCGAAAATTGACCTGATACGGGGCTACCACCAGGTACCTGTCTGGGCGGCCGACGTCCCGAAGACGGCCGTCATCACGCCGTTCGGCCTGTTCGAATTTTTGCGGATGCCGTTTTGCCTCAAGAACACGGCCCAGGTGTTCCAGCGCTTGATGGACGGCGTGCTGAGCGACCTGCCGTTTCTTTTCGTCTATCTGGACGATATCCTCGTCGCCAGCACGTCCCGCGCCGAGCACCTCCTCCACCTTCGAACATTGTTCGGTCGCCTCAGCGAGTACGGCTTAATTGTCAACCCAGTCAAATGCCACTTCGGCGCGACGACCGTCGACTTTTTGGGCCACCGCATCACCAAGACCGGGGCCGTGCCGCTGCCGACCAAGGTCGAGGCCATCACCACATTCCCGCGTCCCCGTTCCATCAAGGCCCTCCAAGAGTTCCTCGGCATGGTGAATTTTTATCACCGATTCGTGCCCCGCGCTGCTCAGCTCATGCGGCCCCTTTACGAGGCCCTCCGGGGCAAGCCGGCCAAGCATGACATTGTTTGGTCTGCGGCCATGGACGCCGCCTTCGCCAGCGCCAAACGGGCCCTCGCCGACGCAACGTTGCTGGCTCACCCGGTGCTCAACGCGCCCATCGCCCTCACTATGGACGCCTCCAACTACGCGGTGGGCGCCGTCCATGAGCAATGGGTGGACGGGGTTTGGCAGCCACTCGCTTTTTTCAGCCGGCAACTCCGGCCGAACGAGTTAAACTACAGCACGTTCGACCGCGAGCTGCTCGGGCTATTCCTGGCCGTTCGCCATTTCCGACACCTCCTGGAGGGCCGCCCGTTCACGGCTTTCGTCGACCACAAGCCGTTGGTCTACGCAATGGCTAAGGTCACGGAGCCGTGGTCGGCCCGCCAGCAGCGCCACCTCTCCGCCGTGTCGGAGTTCACCACGGACATCCGGCACGTCGCCGGCAAAGACAACGCCGTGGCCGACTGTCTTTCTCGGGCCAGCGCAAACGTGGTCCACCTCGGCGTGGACTTCGCGCTCATGGCGGCCGACCAGACCACCGACGCCTCGGTGCAGGCACTCCGTGCGGCGGACACGGGCCTCCGCCTGGCCGACATTCCCTTCGCGGGCACCGTCCTGCTCTGCGACGTCTCCCAGGGCCAGCCTCGCCCCATCGTGCCCGTTTCCTGGCAGCGCCGCATCTTCGCCTCCATCCACGGCCTTTCTCACCCGGGCCGGAAAGCTTCTCAGAAGCTGGTGTCGGCGCGTTTCGTCTGGCACGGCCTTCGACGAAACATCCGCGACTGGGCCAACGCCTGCACGGCCTGCCAGCGGGTCAAGGTCCACCGCCACACCCAGGCCCCGCTGGCACCTTTCGCCGTGCCTGAACGGTGTTTCGACCACGTCCACGTGGACCTGGTGGGTCCCCTGCCCCCCTCGCGGGGGTTCACCCACCTGCTCACCATGGTGGACAGGACCACCAGGTGGCCGGAGGCTGTGCCCCTCGCCTCCACCACCACCGCCGACGTGGCGCAGGCGTTCATCGCCACCTGGGTCGCGCGCTTCGGCGCACCAGCGGACATCTCGTCCGACCGCGGCCCACAGTTCACATCTGAGCTTTGGGGCGCGGTCGCCCGTTCGTTGGGGGTCACGCTGCACCGCACCACGGCCTACCACCCCCAAGCCAACGGGTTATGCGAGCGGTTTCACCGCTCCATGAAGGCCGCACTCATGGCCGGCCTTCAGGACGACGGTTGGGCCGACCGGCTGCCGTGGGTCCTTTTGGGCCTTCGCACGGCCCCCAAGGAAGACCTCCAGGCGTCCGCCGCCGAGCTCGTCTACGGCCAGCCGCTCCGCGTCCCGGGCGAATTCGTGCCCGACGCTACCAGTCCCTGGTCCGCCGCTCGCCAGCGCTCGGACCTCCAGGAGGCCGCCCGACGATTTGCCCCCGTGCCGACGTCCCGCCACGGTGGCCCCCAGTCCTACGTCCCCCCGGCGCTTCGCACAGCGGAGTACGTCTTTGTGCGTCATGACGCGCACCGGGGGCCACTCCGGCCGCCGTACGACGGGCCCTTCCGGGTCCTGCGACGGGGCGACAAGTCTTTCATCGTCGACTTCGGCGGCCGGCCGGCCCGGATTTCTGTGGACCGCCTCAAACCGGCGCACATGGACGTCGACCGACCACCATTGTTGGCCCTTCCTCCGTGGCGAGGCCGCCCCCCGTCCACAGTTCCCCCCGCTCGACCACCCACCACCACGTCGGACCCCTCCCCACGACCCTCCAGGGGTCGCTTCGGCCGGGTCATCCGGACCCCCCTTAAATTGACCCTGCCGGTGCAGGTCGATTCTGGAGGGGCGTGTGTAGCGGTTACCGCTGGATGCACACAATCGCCTTGCACCGGCCAGAACACGGCCAGACCCGCCTCTCCCGGGCATGCCCGGACTCACTGTTCCCGGGCACGCCCGAACCTCCCGGGCACGCCCGGTCTCGTCTTTCACGGGCATGCCCGCTCTCGCCTTTCCAGGGCTCGCCCAGAGCGTCCGGGCATGCCCGCTATCGCCTTTCCAGGGCTCGCCCAGAGCGTCCGGGCATGCCCGCTATCGCCTTTCCAGGGCTCGCCCAGAGCGCCCGGGCACGCCCAGCCTCGACTTGCCAGGCCGCAGCCAAACACGCCCGGGCAGGTCCAGACTCGCCTTTCCAAGGCTCGCCCTTGACACCCGGGCATGCTCGGTATAGCTTTTGCCGGGCAAACTTCCCGACATAAATGTGTATATATATTGCTGCCCGATAAACGGGCTTGAGAGAATACCTGAGCTGTTTTGTTTCAATGAAGCAACTCGGACGAATTCCGTCTTTGGTCGCGTCAATTCTTTCGACTCGCGTTGGAGCGCAGTTCCTTCATCATATTTGTTAGGGTGGTTGGATTGTACTGCAATGTAAAGGACCCTAAAGTCATGCAAGGAGGGGGTGCCAGGAGCTTGGAGCAAGCGATCGGCCATCTGGGGAATGGCCTTGTGACCTTGGACAATGCTGGAGGAGGTGGATGTCCGAATGGCGCCGTGGTGGAATGTTGACTTGGCTCAGAGTTAATTGTTCCAGATGTCCGAATGGCGCCGGGAAGGCTGGCGTTGGGGTGACCTTTGCATTCCACTGGAGCGAGATAGGAGGACAGGGTTCTATTTAACAAAGAACTGATCGAGAAACAAGGAGGACTGAACAGGGAATCCTCTAAGGAAGCAGGAGAGAGGGAGAGAGAGAGCTGAACGTCACGTCATGTGGTCATGGTTGATTGTAATGTATAACTATATCTTCGTGAAACTGTTCGTTGGAAGAGATTAATAAATTTATATTTAACTTGAGTGAGGCTTATGGAGTTTTTGGCTGAGATGCGTCCAAGAGGTCAACAAAGTTCTTTGACAAATGGTGGCCCGTACGAATACAACACTGGAAGAGGGCCGCTTTAGATACGGTAAGGGATGAAGTTTTTCCTGCGTATTATTTTTGCTAACCTCAGACAGTGTCTGTAAAAAGAGAACCCGGTGTGACTGAGATTTGGACGCCAGGAACACATTTCCGATTTTTGTAGCGAAATGCTATGTTGCAGCGATGTGCGTACATCATTTGTGCACGATTGTTTTGGTAACGCACGGCCGATCGCGTGACACGGCTCATAGATTTCGCACACTCGATTCACGATTGACATGCGCGTTCGTACGAATACGAAACTATTAATATTTCTAACACGGCTGGTTCGAGTTTTATAAAATAAATTTCCTTTTGTGGAGCACAACGGTGAGCCCACGACAATATCCATCACGACTTTGATAGACTTATTTTGGCGCCAGAAAATGCGATTTTGCATAGCCATCGCCATCGTGCTGCATAATTTATCCTCGGCACGTATCGTGACGTCACTCTGTGATACTCGAACAGGGACGCAAAGTGTGTTCGCATGCTTAGTTACCGCTTCGTGAGTCAAACCGTGGGTATATGCTAAGAACACGTATACGTACATGGTATGTGCAGGCCGCACAGGTCAGTGCGGGCAGCACGACTCACCACAGGTAACACACGTGAATCATCGCTCCGTGGTTCATTTGACGCGGACGGGACATTTCGTGCACGCACCCACACGTACATAGGTGCACTCGAATCTTGCACGATCGACATGTCCATTCAACGTGCACGAGACGCACGACACCTAAGTACACATAGATATTCTTTTTTTAGTTTTTCAGCTTTGAGATGGCACAGTTAGTAAATGCGGATGCACAATAAATTTTTTTTGGCAGGTTCGAATCCCGTGGAAACATCCAATTATTTTGTTTGACATTTTTTGATTGATTTTTCCCATATGACATTTTTTCCTGTTTCAATAACGCTGTGGGTTGGTTTGAGGGAAGGATTGCGAACATTTGTGAACGATCCGTGTAGGTTTTAAGGTGTTTTGAATCACATTACGTCTTCTCCTGACATTATTTGTGTGCAAAATCTAGACGGTGTTTGTCAACCATGACGGCGTACTGAGCCGTTAATTTTTTCAAGTAAAATATATTTATCTCTTCACTGAGTTGTTGGAATAAAATATAGGGATAAATTGCAATTAATAAAATGGTTTTTCTCTTGACAAGTACGATTATGACATGTTTCCTGTTGACAAATTGTGTACGGGATCGGAAATGTTTTTTTTTAATATACACTCTGTCCTTTTCTGTTTCTCCCTCCCCTCTTTTTCTCGGCCTCTCTACCCCACCCCCACCTTACCCCCACCCCCACCTTACCCCCACCCCACCCCCACCTTACCCCCACCCCCACCATACCCCTCCACCTCTTCTCACACCTCCTCATCATCTCTCATCATCATCTCATCTTAAACTGTATGTACTGTATTGTCAAATTGCAGCTGGATTAGTAGTGGGCGGTAGTGCCGAGAAAAACACAAACTGTGGTTGTCACATGACACGCTTCAAATTTTTTGTTACTAGGGCATGCCCGTACCGTACTATATATATGCCCGTACTATATATCTATCTAAAATTATATCCCCCCCCCCTCTATTTACATGAAATGGTTTGGTCCATTCGCAACGCCAAAGCGAACGGCGAACGGCTTGCGAGTACAGTGACAATCCCCCCCCTCTATTTACATGAAATGGTTTCGTCCATTCGCAACGACCACAGAACCCCCCCCCCCCTCTATTTACATGGAATGGTTTGGTCCATTCGCAACGCCGGCACACGCGATCGTTCGCTGCTCTCTGATTGGTTGAATCGTTTTTTGGACATAGCTCGGTAAGTAATTGTCCGATTAATATGAAACCTTGAAAAGGCACATCCTCGGGTCCCCAGCAATATACCTGGCAAGTTAAAAGTATATCGGACCCGTGGTTGTCGAGAAACAGCGGTCACAGACAAACGTACAAACGTACAAACGTACAGACAGAGATTACTGGAATTATAGATAGATGAAGTAAACGGCAAAATTGTGTCGGGGTAAATATCCGGAAGTACAGTACATTCATGCGTTATGACATCATCACGTTCCTTGTCATGGAAGTCAATTTGTGTGGATTTTGGCCGTAAAACATAATAAATATTTATTATTTGATAAGTAAATAACTCTATGCGATATAATTTCATGTTCCCTATTGAATGGGTATCAATTTAAGTCGTAATTCTATGATCACCATCGATGTTATGTCATTTGACTAAAGGAAAGCTGACGTGTTTGTTGGAGAACGCTAAAACCTACGTTGGCATCAGCTCTTTTACAGCTACTATTGAGGAGTGGTCCAATGGAATGACCATGCATTGTGACTCAAATGGGATCAGTATGTATGTGTTTTGAAAGGTTCCAGGCAGCAAATGCTTCCATGGAGCAAATGATCGCCGTTGTTGTTGTTGTTGTTTTTCCAATTTTTCTCTTTGTTCTTCTTCGTTAAGTGATCAAACACCCTAACCATACAAAATTCCATAATAGGTGTGGGTGTGTGTGTGTGTGTGCTTGCGTCGTCACTGTGTAGATGTGGAACATTGCGTGCTGTGTGCGTACGGTGACGTCATTATGTTTGACCATCATGTTAAAAAGAAGTTGTCTGATTATCTTGCATCAATTACTGAGATATGTGGGATAAACAATATCATGCGTGGAATTTTTTAACAAATAAGTCTGAATTGTTCATTGTAACTTTAGTATTTGGGTTGAGGCTCATACAACAGCTCGCAAAATGAGGAGCACCGTTAGGTTACATTAATTTTGCATTTTAAAGTGGTAGGAGGATGGTGCATATCGTTACTCCCGCCGTTTACCCGCGCCTCGGTGAAGCGCTTCATTTTGACATTCTGAGCGCTGGGCACGGTAGTCGATGTCGTTTCTTCTGTCTGTTGTTCATCGCCAGTGTTGTTGTTTTTTTTCTCCTCATCTTATTCTTCTTCTTCTTCTCCAAATTTATTTGTGTTGCTCCCTGTCCCTCTTGCCCCTTTCTTCCTCTCCTCCCGGCCCTTTCTTCCTCTCCTCTCCCCTTCCCTTCCTCTCCCCTCCCCCTCCCTTCAAACCCGTATCCCAGCTTGTCCCAGCTTGTCCAGCTTCTCTGCCATGTCTGTGTCCCCGCTTTCCACCATCACTGCCTAGTACATTCCTTTGCACCCCCCCCCCCCTCACTCCTCTATACCCCCCCTCACTCCTTCCCTCCATTCACTCCTTTGTGCCCCCGCCCTTTGCCCCTCCATCCTTCCATTTCCCGCCCTCTCCATCCTAACTCTAATCCTCACCCTCACCCCATCCCACCATTATCTAACCCCCTCCCATCTCACCCCCCCTTCCCTCCTGCGTCCCTTTCCCCCTCCCTCCCCACCCCCTCTCCCCACCACCCTCCCGCTATGTAATATGACATTTTCACCTATAATCATCCCTATGAATCCCGATCAGGAAAATATACATTTTTAAAGGATTTTTATTTTTCGGTGGCCATCTTGGATGAATGAATGAATGAAAATTCATTCATTCATCCAAGATGGCCACCGAAAAAAAAAAAAAAAAAACTACATAACATATGTAGACTACATAACAGATAACATAACATAACAGATCGGTGGCCATCTTGGATGACAGCTAAATTTTATTCAACCAATATGAAAAATGATGAGAGGCAATCCCATGTCACGGGGATGTAGAATCTATAAGGCACACCCATTGGATGTAAATTTGAAAATTTATTTTGGATTCGAATGCTTCATTTGTTCCAATTGATGCATGGGGTGGAAATGTCTTGCAGGTAAACGTTATTGTTTTTTTTTCCTGAACTCCTTGCCATGCGATGTTATGGCTTCATTTTATTGGTTATTATAAATCAATATTCATATGTTATGTAGGTAATATCATTGACACAGAAAAAAGGATTGTGGATTTTTGCTTGGATTTTTCTCAGTGATTTTAAGATTGCTGTGTTAAAACAATTATGATGCCTACACCATGTCATTAATGACATGATTATGATTTTACACACTTGCACAGGTGATGTTGCACCTGTGATGGAAGTTTTCTGTCATTCATATCAACAAATGTAGAGAAAATCAAAATTGTTCTGTGCAGACAGACAACCATACGGGTTTAAATGTAATATCCTCCTTTTTTGATGGAGGTAATAGGATGAGTTATCGACTACCGTGCCCAGCGCTCTGAATGTCAAAATGAAGCGCTTCACAGAAGCGCAGGTAAACGGCAGGAGCATATTTTCGCTCCTTGGAGGGCCCCCAAGAAGCGGCATTGTGTTTCCTACTTGGAAAATGAGGAATCAGGCTGTATTGAGCTAAATGGTGGTCTATTGAATTTTATTAGGATTTTTTTTGGCTGATGGGTTTTTTTGTAGTTGTGGGTTTGGAACAACATATTATTGTTCCTTTGATAGAGCTTGTGATTTTCCATTCTCTTCCAGGCTCCTTTGTAGGATTTGATAGGGAAATGGATTAGAGTGGACAAATACTTTTTTATCGGTTAGACCTTTTGGCCAAACTTTTGAGTTAGTTTTCAAAATTGAAGTTGGACCAAATTGGAAAAGGGATTATGCATGTTGTCTTTTAATTGGTTTAAAAGTGAATTCTTAAAAAGGGAGCATTGACGTACTTAAATTGAAATCAGAAGATTGTGATAATAAACTTGATTTTTAGAGGGAGATGATTTGTGATTTGAATTTCTTTTTTTTTCTTTTTTTTCCCATTTTAATTTATTATTTTTTTATTATTTTTGTTTTCATTTTCGTTTTAATTTTTTTTCATTTTAAATTTTTTGTATCATTTTTGTTTTCCTTTTTTTTTCATTTTCATTTTTCATTTTTTTTTCATTTTTGTTTTCTTTTTTTTCATTTTCATTTTAATTTTTTTAATTTTTTTTTCATTTGTTTTTTCATTTTTTTCATTTTTTTTTTCATTTTTTTTTTCATTTTTTTATTTCATTTTTTAGTTCTTTTTTATTTTTATTTTTTTGGACCTTTGTTTTTTGCTTTACGATTTGAATGGAAGGAATATTTGAGATTAATTAAATGTGGTAGGTGGGCAACACCACAAGGCATACCTCTTTGAGGTGTGCGGAAAGCCCCGGAATAATTTTACGAGTCCAAAGAACCACTAATAGACCGCGTTGGTCGTTAGAGAAAGGGTGCTGTGCTCGCCCAATTATTTTTTGTAACGTTTAGCGTAACGTCCTGCGAAAACTGCTCGTTTTCTGGCGGAGTCGAAATTGCGTTGAGTTCCTATGGCGTGCACCATTAAATGCGCTGTGTTATGGTTGAGCTCCCTTTATTTCGTTTTGGTCACGGCGGATGAGCGGACAAAATGACGAATGCTGCGGCAGGAGCAATACAAGCGATTTTTTTTCTTTTTTTAAATTTTTTTTAACGATTATTCGATATTGTTACGACTTTTTGTAAATATGTATACTAAGTGGTCAGGAGGTAGCCTTTTGCTATGTACAGTTCTCATTCTTTTTTCATTGTTGATTATACCACGTGGATGTGGTGATACAGGAAATGTTTGTTTTTTCAAATGGATGATTATGGTATGACTATGATTAAATCATGATGTTATGATTGACAGGAATGAGATCATGAGGGTTTTAGTGTAAAATGATTGCACGGGCTTAAAGGACAACTTTTGAGCCCTGTAGGATTAATGATGCATTACAAGAAATAGTTAAATAAAGTGTCAAAATTTGAGCATGATTGGATTAAAATTGGCTCATATTATGAATTAATTGTCATCCATTGGTAGAACATTTCAGGAGTTTTACGAAATTTTAATTGTCAAGACGTTTGGGTGCCGGTCAAATTGAGATATTTTTTTCCAATGAACTGTTCCATACCTGTCTGATCAATTTTGGCTGACTGTCTCACGAATGAAGGATGAGTTGCCTTTAGTGGTTGCAAAAGTCGAATTTGTGATACAATGGCCAGACAAGATTGGAAGATATGTCAGATATGATCCCTAGGACAGAACAGTGATTCGTCAATTGACATGAGGTGTGGGTCAGAGGTGATGACCAATGATCACAGATCTCAGTCAACAGATAAAACTGTTCTGGCAACATTGGGAAAAGGCTTATGTAGGGAATCATCTAAAATTGAATAATTAATTTGATTTATTGATGAATATTGATACATTGATTGAAATTGAATAATTGAATTGATTGAATTGAATAAATTGATTGATTGATTGATAAAAGTGCAGTTTCAAGAAAGAAGCCTTGATATATTTGTGAGATGTTATCAATGTGAAGACAACCTTGGAAATTGAGCAAGGTGGTAAGTCTATATATATATATGCAGTTACCATTGTGTGATTCCCCCTTCAACAGAATGGGAGATCTGCGGATTCACCCATTTCATACTGACCCATTTGGCTCATCTGCAATACTGATCTGTGAGATTGGGTTGTGCAAAAGCCAGAGGTGAGAGAGATTCTCTGGAAATCACCGTTTGAACAGGTGGAGAGATCCTTCCTGGAAGTAAGAATGGAACTTTATAGGAACAAGCTAGGCAACAACGCATCCAACGCTACTTTGATAAAAGGTGGAACAAACCCTAGTAGATTTTATTTACAGTACATATAGTACAGGTGTGTACAGGTGTATTCCAAAGCGCAGATTCTAGTAATTTACCTGGTACATTGAGTGAATACTGAGTGTTATTCACATACAGGCAGAATGGGGAATGGAGCCTGTAAGAATACACAAGGACAACCAGATATTCCACAAAAAGGTACTTGTGCATATTATATGTACGACCGTTATGGTGTAGAGGCTATTAGAGAGGTTGAGAATTGGTATTTGTGGACAAAGGGACATGCTAAGGAGTTTCCAAGAGATGATACATTTGAGCGAAGTCGATTGGAGAGATTAGGACAAGAATTGAAAGCCAGGAAGCAACAGAATTTAACAGTAGACTGGCTTGCATTCCATTATTGGGATGTGGAATCCAGAAAATGGGAACAGCAAGAACGCATAACAGACCTAGAACTTAAAACAAAAAGAATACAGGATACATTGGAGGAGATAAATTCACAACTGCCCTCGAAAATAGGATTAAAAGTGACAGTTGTCCCATCTGATTCCCATTTGTCTCCCCAAAAGGAACAGTACAGATAATTTTTTCATGGTTCAGGAGATAACCAAAGATCGCAGTGGCAACCCAGGGATCCAGAGATGCAGCCCAACAATACAAGTGAGCAGGTGGGCAGATCAGGCAATGACAGAAACCGATGTTACAAGTGTGGAAATATGGGACACTGGAAACGACGGTGTCCATATTCAAATAGGAAGACTAGTTCATAGGACAAACCAAGTTCAAGGGTACCAGTGCTTACCGGTACCTCAGATAACGATTAGGCCTTCATTGCTGCAGATCCCAAATGCCGACTGGCCTCAACAGATTAAATCATTAGACCAACATGAATAACTGTTGATGCTTCTTGTGTCTGAAAAGTTTTCGGAGCAAGAATGACTTTTACTTTTTTGCTTGTTAGCGAATTAATAATTAATTGATCAAATGCCAAAATTGGATATTTTTGGAACATGAATTAAAAGATCCAGAATTAGAGTTCATTCTGGAAGCCCCATATTTGCCAATTATAAATGTGGTTTTAGAGAGCATTTTGGGCAAAACAATTTTTTTTTTAAATATAAAAGTGTGGAACATTGCTTTGCAAATTTTTGGAAACCAAGTGGTCTTTTCGAAGCTGTCCCATGCGCTCACGCTTTCGAAGCTAAGTGATTTTTCTCAATTGTGTTTTTGTCGAGACTGTATCTATCTTTCGGTGTATGTACGTATAGCGTATCTTTTGGAAAATTTTCGGTGCTAATTTTTCGTACATGTATACACAATCGTCGGTGAATGCGTATCGAGTATTCTGCGGCCTAGTTCTCGTAGGCTTGGCTACCGTACCATCTCCGACCTTGTGGTTTT
Organism: Myxine glutinosa; assembly: GCF_964187855.1. Lineage (NCBI taxonomy): Eukaryota > Metazoa > Chordata > Myxini > Myxiniformes > Myxinidae > Myxine > Myxine glutinosa. The sequence goes on from NC_136261.1 coordinate 391,359,279, forward strand.
TTTTTTCTCTTAGTGATTCGTCGAATCCGCTGCAATTATTTTCGTTCACTGTTTCGTCCCAGTCGTTCACCCCGAACCTCCTTGTTTAATATCTCTGCTCACAAAAAAAAAAAAACCCCCCCAAAAAATATTTCCTTCCCAGGTCTTATTCGTTTATTTGTTGTTCTTATATGTTCGTTCGTTCTTCGTACGCGATCACGTGGTTATAAATGTATAATCTCTCCCCTGAACAACTATTTTCTCTCATATATTATAACACCCTTTTCTTCTTTTCCTACAAAAGGATGCTTTCGTCTTGCTCACCAAATCTATTCATTCCAAAAAATATATATAATACCATCTCTTACAGTTCCTCCTTTCTACATTCCCTAAACTATCCAGAACTCCACCCCTCCTTCAGTGTCCTCAAACGTATTTTTGACTCGAAGGTCTCAAACTCATTTTGCAAAAAATGTTCGTTTCCCATGAATCGTACACTTTCTAAAATCCAATCTCACCCCTCCCCTCCAAATCTTCCCCATCACCCCTTCCCTCAAAAACTTCCCCATCATCCCTCCCCTTCAAAACTTGCCCATCACCCCTCCCCTCCAAATCCACCCCCTTGCCCCTCCCCTCCAAATCTTCCCCATCACCCATCTCTTTCAAATATTCCCCCTTGCCCCTCCCCTCCAAATCTTCCCCATCACCCATCTCTTTCAAATCTTCCCCCTTGCCCCTTCCCTCCCCTCCCTCCTAAACTCCCCCCACACCCCTCCCCTCTGAGACTCTCCCTCGCTCCTCCCCTCCTAGACTCCCCTCTCACCCCTCCTCAAAGCATCCTCCCTGCTTCTTCCCCCTTCCAACTTTCACCTTCATCTCCCCCAACCTTCTGCCTCGCTCTTCCCCCTCCTCAAATAACACCTCACTGTGCCTCACCCAATCTCCATCAAACCTTTTGTCCACCCCATTCTTCCCTTTCTCCAAGCTATTCTGAAATCTCTGAAATCTCTGACACACCTTCAACAGCTCTCCCTACCTCTTCCTCCTCTTCCACATCTTACCCTACCCCTCCCCCCCCTGTTCTGGACCCGATGCTCCCCCTTCCTCTTCATTAACGGTATGGACCTCAAACATCCGGGGCCTCCGCTCAAACTTGACTGATCTCTCCATACAGGTTGCTTCTGACAAACCAGATGTGATCTGCTTAACAGAAACTTTCCTCCTTCATGATGTCTCTGATGCCTTGGTATCTCTCCCAGGTTACTCCCTCCTCCGGTATGATAGACCTGAGCCTCGTCCTGGAGGTGGGGTTGCTATCTTTATAAAAAACTCTCTTCCTCACTCGCCATCCACTGCCCTCTCTCCACCTCACCCCCAGGAATACCTTTGGCTACGGCTTCCCCTTCGCTCCCACCTTTTGTTCATATGTGTGTTGTACCGTCCACCAAACAGCGATGACTCCATCTACATCTCGCTGTCTGATAATATGGACCAACTTCTATCTACCCATCCCAACTCTCTCTTCCTCATATGTGGTGATTTCAATTGTCACCATGCCAGTTGGCTGGGTGTGGGTACTTCTCTCACCAGCCACGGCTCTTCAGCAAAGGACTTCTGCGACTCATTGGGACTGACACAATCTGTCAATTTCCCGACCCGGATCTCAGTCAACGGAGCATCTTCTCTTCTGGATTTGGTTATGACAAACTTCCCTGAAAATGTCTGCTGCTCTTCTTCTGCTCCAATCGGCTCATCTGATCATGTGCTTGTCAAAGTGGACATCTCTCTGACCATTCTCAGAGGGCCTCCTCAGCGTCGGCGAGTCTGGCATTTCACTCAGGCAAACTGGCACGGTCTTCAAGCAGCCATCAATCATCTGGACTGGTCTCCCATCTCTACCGCCTCTGACATCAACTCATCCTGGGAATTCTTTCAAAGTAAATTGCTCTCTCTCATGCACAGATTTATCCCATCTCGTCTTCAGTTGTCATACCCTTCCTGCCATCCATGGTACACGGAATCTTGTGGTGAGGCTGTTGCCCTGAAACAACTTGCTTTCATCTCCTGGAAAGCAAATCCAACGGAAGGGAATCTCATTTCCTTTCACAAAGCCCGAAACAAGTGTGTGTCCACCCTCAGGAGAGCCAGGAAACAATATCTCACCGTTCTCAAGACCGAACTCTCTTGTCTGTCTCCCTCTTCCAAATCCTGGTGGCATCTGGTCAAATCTGTTTCTGGTGTTTGTTCCCCCTCCATCCCCTCCCTCATCTCAAACGGCTTAACGGCTGACTCCGCACATGAAAAAGCTGAATGCCTCAACTCTGTGTTTGCCTCTAAATCTTGTGTCCCAAACCCATCCCTCTCTGTACCCACCATACCCAGTCATACCCAGCTGCTCCTGGACTCTGTGTCCTTTCCTCCTGACAAGGTGGAAAAGTTTCTGTCAACCCTCGACTATGATTCTGCAACTGGTCCTGACGGCATCAGCCCACGGGTCCTAAAATCATGTTCTTCCGCTTTTTCACTCCCTCTTTCTGTTCTCTTCACCCTCTCCTTTGCTCAAGGTCATCTGCCATCTGCTTGGAAATCAGCCAACATCACCGCTTTGCACAAAAAAGGTGCAAAAACAGATCCCAGCAACTACAGACCAATCAGCCTTCTCCCAATTATCAGCAAAGTCATGGAATCCATCATTGCTTCAGATATGAAATCCTTCCTCTTCTCCAATGGCTTGATCTCTGATCATCAATTTGGTTTCAGACCTGGTCACTCTACTCTGGACATGCTGCTTCTGCTTTCTCAACAATGGATGGAGGTCCTCAACGCCAAACAGGAAATTAGAGCTGTCTCCCTTGACATTTCACGTGCCTTCGATACGGTCTGGCACCCTGCTCTGCTCACCAAACTCTCCTCCTTTGGTATCCATGGAAATCTCCACGCATGGCTGGCGGACTTCCTCTCTGGTCGTAGTCAACGTGTGGCCCTGAATGGGTTTCTCTCATCTCCTCTTCCTGTTCAGGCTGGAGTTCCCCAAGGTAGTGTTCTGGGCCCTGTGCTTTTCCTGGTCTTCATCAATGATCTCTCTGACTCTCTTGAAAATCCTCTCTATCTCTTTGCTGACGAGTCTACTCTCTGTCGCTCCATTCCTCATCCCTCAGATCGGCAGACTGCAGCCTCCTCACTCTCTGCAGACCTGGACAAAATCACAGACTGGGCAAACAAATGGAACATGTCTTTCAATCCTGATAAATCTCACACTCTTACGATGTCTCTCCGAAAAGACAGACTGGAAAACCCTCCCATCCACTTTCTGAATAATCCTCTCCAAGAAGTTCTGTCACTCAAGCTTTTGGGTCTCACTATTTGCCATGATCTTTCCTGGGAAAACCACATTTCAAATCTGGCCTCCAAAGCCAGTCGCCGACTGGGCATCCTCCGTCGTGTGAAGTCCTTCCTTGACACACCTGAGCTCCTCACCACATACAAGGCTTTCATCCGCAGCTCTATGGAATACTGCTCTCCCCTCTGGTCTGGTGCTCCTGCCTCACACCTAGCCCGTCTTCACGCTGTTGAAACCAAAGCGTTCAGAATCATTGGAATCTCCCACGATGAAGCTAACTCCAAGGGCCTTTCACTCACTCACCGCAGGCAGGTTGGTGGTCTTTCCGTCTTCTACCGACTCCTCTCTGGCCTTGCCCCCCCCCAGCCCTCTCTGGGCTCTGTCCCCCAAATATTCCTACAGGTCGCACAAGATCTGCCTGCAACCCTCTTATGGTTAAACTGCCAAAATCAAGACTTTCTGCTCACCTTCACTCCTTCATTCCTCTTTTCTCCCGCCTCTGGAACAAACTCCCTCACTCTCTTCAATCCCACTCTACCCTCCAGGTCTTTAAAACAGCTGTTCACCACCATCTCTTATCCTCCCCCATCCAAAACCTTGATCTTTTCTACCCCCGCTAATTTCGGTCCCCATGTGTTTTATACCTCTCCCCCCCCCCCCCTCCCCTTCCCACGCCTCCTGCCCCCAAGCCCTCTCCCTCCCACACTTCTCCCTGCTCTCAAATGTTGTGGTTGTGTGCTTCCCCTTCTCTCCCCATCTTGGATTCCGCTCCGTCTTTTGTATATTTTGTTTGTCTGGTTGATTTGTTTGTGAAATAAATGTTAGCTCTTTCACGAGCCTCGATTCAGTATACAAAAAAAAAAAAAAAAAAAAAAAAAAGTGACAAGCGTCGCATGATCATCAGGTGGGAATTTTGGACTATTCTTTTGCATGATTGATAGGTCAGTGGTCGACTGACATGTAAATGGATGTATTGTCATTTTTGGATAAATTATTGTGGGAACCGAAAGGGTAATTTCAATGTGACATTATAGGGGTTTTTCTAAGAATAAACTTTTTGTCTATTTGTGTATTAGCGTTTCTAAAATTAAAGGATAAATTTTTACGAAATTGAAATAAAATTGACACCCATCTTGATCTGTTAATAATGGTTCCAACGTAAACAAATATACATAATGCTTGGGTTTGTGTATGTTTGTGTGTCAATGTTTGTGTTTTTGTTTTTTTGTGTGTCAATCTTACAAAATTGTTGAAACCGACAATGTGCTTGTCTGGAAATAGATAGTTTCATGTGGATGGGATCAGATATCCAGAGAATTCGTAAAATGAAATAGAAATATAATTTGATTATGAACATTATCTCTTTTGTCAAGGGAGATGGAATACACAGATTTGATGTGCTGGGTTATGAGCAGCCATTAATTAATAGTAAAATTGTGAGTAGTTTTGAGATTCCATTTTTGATAGAATTTATATGAGAATAAAAGCTATTTATGGATCTGAGCTTCATAAAAAATGAGGGAGTACAAAATTAGCCAAATTTGGAAGAGGTCTTACACTGACTTCCCGGAGTACTCTACTCATGGATTTTTGACATATATAAACTTGACTTTTATCAGCATATAAATTGTGCTGTATGTATGGATGTGTCTTAGGCATAGATGATATGGGCATATAGTAAAGAATATTTTGCTGAATTGAACTATTGTGAGTTTTTAAACAGAATGCATTGTGAATCTTAAAACCAAGGGGCAGACATGAACGCGCTGTTACGTTATTTAACCTCAGAACGCGATGTTACGTGTACCTGCAACATATTTGTTAATCTGGCACACCTATATTGACATACTGGTGTCAGTAGTATTCACTAGTGCATAGAAATGGATGAGCAACAGTTAAGGGGGCATAAAACCACTTATTTGGATATTTTCTACAAAAGTAGGGGTTTCAATTAGTGGTAGCTGTACACTTGGGATTCATCAAATTAAGTTATGGAGTTTAAACAAAGTTACTGGTAAACAGAAGGGGAATGGATAGTAAATAAATTATTTGATGCTGGGTAAATTAAGTGAGATATTACAAAGACTTATAAGAGCTATTGTTCTTCCTTATAGTAGTGGGAGGAAAAAATTAGATCCAACGTAATGAATCTATAAATGAATGTGATAGGGATAATATCCTCAATTGGTGTTAATTATTTGATTGTGGGTAAAGGAATTAATTTATCGTAGTGGATTGTTAACAGCAGCCTGAAATGTCCTGAGAGTGTGCATCCATGTAATCAGAAATCCCAGATTTGTTTTTAAAAACAACATTTTGGTAGAGGTCTTATGTGGGCGAGCACTTGCTTGGTAGATAAAAAGGTACTGCATGTTGCCAGCCACTTTGCGGCCATTTAGGCCAAACAAATTGAGAGAAAATTGTAATTAAATACGTAATTTACACATGGCTATTTGTAAAAGGGAATTTGTTGAGATGGGAAACATTTTTTGAAGGTTTATTAAAGTGTTATAATATGACATTTGGCAAGGCAAACTATTTAGTAAGGGCATTTTATGAGATATTTCACAAATCTGTTAACTAAATTGTTACCAAAAAAATTCTTCACCAATGTGTTTGTAAAGGTGTGTAATAACATGTGTTAAAATGTTGAAGTTCAACTCCCGTTGGAAACCCAGAAAAAAAGCTGTTGAATTCGGGTACCGAAAAATTATTTTCGAGAATTTTTATTTTTTTTAATCGGCCCTTAAGTAACTTATGAGGGGTCAAATAAGGGTTTTTCATGATTCTGAGTTGATTGTTAACATTTATATTTTCACTTTTACATTTACACACAAAGTAGCTTTTATTTCAGATACATATATAATACTCGAGTTATTTCTCATTCACAATGTCAGAAGTTTCAACAGTCATTGTCTATGTCTTCTTCAGACTCAACAACATCATGGCTGCAGTTTCTGCATGTAATGCCATTACAGACTCCACAAGCCGAGATGCCACCCCGCTGCCCAGAGTGTGTCACCTGGAGTGAGGAGTGGCTGATCATGAGCCAGGGAGGAGGAAAGCTCAGCGAGGGGGAGAAACATGATCGCGTTCGTTCCTATCTGTTTCCTGTTCGTAAATGGAATAATCTTTACTTCAGTTCCTCTCAGGATCTTAGCTTTGTCGAGTGCCTTCAACTTCACCCGGGCGAAAGCTGCTGTTGTCTGTGGATCTGGCAAAGGTGGTGCCGGAGAGGTGACTTCGATCCAACCCATTGAGTGAAAGGGAGTGTTTCCGTGAATAGAGACAATGTTTAAATCTATATTGTCTCCAACAAACTGAGTGACTGCATTGTTTGTTTCCCCAACCTCCATAAAGACCACCTGATCATTACTTGACAATTCACTTTCACTGGCTGGCACTTTGGCTGTCATCACTGATTGATCCTCAAGCGCAGCATCAACCGCAACCTCATCATTGATCTGTTCATCGGTTTCCTCCACAATGGTGTCAAGAGTGCCAGAAGTATCTGGAACATCATCTCCACTCCTTCTATTAAGGAAGCAGTATTTGTAGTTTTGTGTCTCCATGTAAGACTCAGTGTATCCCAGCCGGTGGAACTTGTTGAGCATCCATTTTGACCCAAATCTATGATCAAGTTGTATGGCAAGCCCCATTTGGTGTGGCAATACTCCAGACCGAGGTCGACAGGCCTTAATAAAATTCTGCCCCCAAACGGCAACTCTTTCGTCTGTCTTGACAATCGGTCTCAAGAACATTTGAAGGCTTGCAGGAACAAGTGTCAGCTGACTATCGATGTCAGTCATACTGTGTGTGGTGGGGTATGACTTTGGACCTAAATCAATCAAGGCAATATCATTGGATATGAACTTGAGTGCCGTCTTTATGATCTGAGTCTTCTCATCTCCATGGTCAAGATTAGCATGATGCCCTCGCAGAATATTGTCGGTGCCATCTTTGAGACAGAGTACATCTGCCCTTCTTTCCTGTGTTGTGAAATACAAGGTGTCTTCGTATTTCTCTAGAAGTTTTATCTTTAGCCAATGCTTTGAATAAGAAAGGCTCTTCTCTGGTGACTGATCAAACTCCTGCAGCTTTTCATGGACTTGGTCCATGTTCATTACCCCATGCTCTAATTCTGAGTCTAACCATTCGCAGAATTCAATAAAAACTGCCTCTCGCTCCTCATCAATACTCCTCTGTCCTCTCTTCCTTTTTCCTTCCTCATCAGTCTTGGACAAACTGTCACCTCTCGCAAACATAAGTTTACATCGCAAATGGTACAGTGTTTCTTCTGCTACCAAGTCGTTGATCCCTTCCAGGCGTCCAGTGACTTCAGTGCCCCAGTCATCCCCGCGACTCCGTGCTGTCTTCAGCAAGCTTGCCTTCAGTGTATCTGCAGTCAAATTATCTGGCACTCTGTATTTCTTTCTAGCTTGTGCTGGATTATTTTTGTAGAGCTGGGCTGGTTGGTTGCAAAGAATGCATACATCCTTATACAGGAGGTCAACTGACTGTGATCTTCTAGAACTGCAGCCAGTTGATGAACTGAACTCACAAGTAGTGCGTCTTCTCTTCAACTTTGATGACTCTTTCTCTGCCTTTGATGCTTGAGCTGACTTCTTGGTGGTTGCAACAAAGTTGTTGTACAGATCATTTTTACATTTCTGGTGGTACCTCAGTTTTCCTTCCTTTTGAGCCTCCTTCATACGTTCCACAACAGTAACATTTTCGACAGTTTCTGCTTGTTTCAATAAAGTTGAATATCCCTTTGGAGTTGCCTGTATGAGCCTTTCAGCTGGTGTATCCGAGCATGCACAGATGAAGCAATTGAGCACAGGTGGAGTAACGTCTTCATCCATATTGCTAGACTCCATGTCCTGCAAAGTAGAAAATGAGATATATTTAGAAATTATTTTTCCACAAAGGAGTGTCTGTGGTGAAATATAAATGTTAACAATCAACTCAGAATCATGAAAAACCCTTATTTGACCCCTCATAAGTTACTTAAGGGCCAATTAAAAAAAATAAAAATTCTCGAAAATAATTTTTCGGTACCCGAATTCAACAGCTTTTTTTCTGGGTTTCCCACGGGAGTTGACCTTCAACATTTTAACACATGTTATTACACACCTTTACAAACATATTGGTGAAGAATTTTTTTGGTAACAATTTAGTTAACAGATTTTCATATGTTTCCCTTACTATATTGGATGGGGAAAATTATATCTGGTTATAAAATGAATTTGTTGACCCCTTGAAGTTAATTCTTCGAATAATTGTTTCACTAGTATTTTGAGTTCAAATTGGATATAGTTTGGTAGAGCTTTGGTTAAAACCTTTGATTGCGGTATTTTGGAACGAATTGATAAACCATGGGAGATTGATAAGAATAGCAACAAATATGGACCCAAAATATAAAGATTTTATGATGATATGAATAATACCGAGATTAAATGATTGAATCAAGTAATGTTGCACATGAGTACAGTAGAGTTAAGATGATGGCATAATGAAAATGTTATGAATTGCGTCAGTTTTATCAGATCAGTGAACTCATATCACTATAAGTTACACTGTTAAAGAAAAAAAAAAGTGGGAGGACTGTGATAATAATACATTATGCATAGTTTGCTTGTTTGCAAGATTTGTTGGGAATTAGATATTCCTGTTTGTGATTTTAATCATATACACTCATTATAAATGCATTTATTTCCTTGCAGTAGTGTTAAAATAACTGCATGAGTTTAATTTTCAAACGATATTGATTTGAAAGCAATTTTAAATGCTATTCTTAAGCGTCTTTAAGCGTCTTTGGGCTTCCTGAAAAGCGCTATATAAAATAAATGCATTATTATTATTATTATTATTATTATTATTCTTAGTTTAGTAATAAAATATATACCTGATTTGAATATTATTTGTGTGATGCATATAAATGAATATAACTTTTTGAATGTTTTAAGGAAAACAACAAATGGTTGAATGTGAAACTGTTATAAGAAATATATGATTAGTTAAAATATGGTGATTTTATGATAAGATGTACCCTATCTGATTCAGTATGTGTGGAAAGCAGATTCAGATATGGCTGAGTAAAAGGATAAGATCAGATCACATCCCAAAAGGAGGGCTAACGGAATTGAGAAGAAGTTAGAGAAAGAAAATTTGTGAATAAAATGAAGTTAATCTTGGCATACACCCTCCTTGTCAAATAATGATGAAGACATTCTCCTTTGTAACTTGGAGATGGATGCTTACCTTCACCAAGGGAAATTTTTGTGACCATTTGTCTGGATCACACTGCAACATATGGAAGAAAAGGCGATCACTTACTTTTGTTTGAATGCCTCGAACATTCATCACGTCAGCAATTGCAGGACGACGACATTTTACCTGCAACTTCTACGGGAGGCGGTGACGTGTGTCATTACTTCACCAACTTCCGGGGAGCCAGCATGGAGCTGCAAGCGAACGGCTGTGCCTTTTCCTCCATAACAGCTGTGCACGATTCTGCTGGTTGCTCCTGGTATGGACCATGGACAACTTGAACGCCATGGTCCCAACATCGTTGCGGATGCATCTGGCATCCCTGTTCCACATCTTGCTGGCCAATCAACATCACATCAATACTTGTTCCATTCTCATGATGAGTGAGGAGGCAAGTCGACTACAAATGGACGAAGGCTTTGTTCAAATCTACTATGGTTCACAGCAAGAGTGGCAAGGATGATACATGCAGAGCAGGGTCAGTTAATGACTCCGCCCTGCTATCACAACAGCGGGAAATCCTACGCGAAATAGTGTAGGTGCTATGAAGACATCAGAAGAAAATGGTTCATACTTGAATTTCAAACATGAGAGATCAGCCTCTTCTCTTCTTTTCAAACAAAAAAGTCAATATTTGTTTTGAAGCAAAACGTATTGCCAAATGTTGCAGATGCTTTATTATTTTTAAATGGTGAACTGAAATCGTTGTGGTAAAGGTGAAGAGTTGTATGCTTTATGCAAATGAATTGAATTGCATTATCAATATGGAAAGAGTCAATGAATAAAGAAATGTTTTGTGATTAGATTCTTCCAGGATGACGGTGTATGCCTTAGGAAATTGGATTACCAAGTTTGTGGTTTGAATATTTAATAAGTTGATGTTTAGATTAATGGTTAATATAAACAAAAAGAAAAAATGAGGGATTGTGGAAGAATAGATAAATATATAAGTCATATTTGTTAGGGTGGTTGGATTGTTCTGCAATGTAAAGGACCCTAAAGTCATGCAAGGAGGGGGTGCCAGGAGCTTGGAGCAAGTGATCGGCCATCTGGGGAATGGCCTTGTGACCTTGGACAATGCTGGAGGAGGTGGAATGTTGACTTGGCTCAGAGTTAATTGTTCCAGATGTCCAAATGGTGCCGGGAAGGCTGGCGTTGGGGTGACCTTTGCATTCCACTGGAGCGATATAGGAGGACAGGGTTTTATTTAACCAAGAACTGATCGAGAAACAAGGAGAACTGAACAGGGAAGAGGGAGGGAGAGAGAGCTGAACGTCACGTCATGTGGTCATGGTTGATTGTAATGTATAACTATATCTTCATGAAACTGTTCGTTGAAAGAGATTAATAAATTTATATTTAAGTTGAGTGAGTCTTATGGAGTTTTTGGCTGAGATGCGTCCAAGAGGTCAACAAAGTTCTTTGACAAAACCAATTTAAACTGAAGCCAGAAAATTTAAGTAAACTAGACAGGGCACGTATGCCTATGCAACTTTATAACTGTGCGTTGCGGGATCCAATCTGCCCTGCTTTGATGCAACCCTGCTTCCATTGGATATGTGATCCATGATGTCCTCTTTATAAACAGTATTCAGAATTGGATTTCAAAATACTTCCAATATTTTTTTTTTTTTTGAAATGAGGGGTCCTTGGGGGTCTTTGGAATCCTTAGGGTCTTTACGATATTTTAGGGACCAAGCTTCATTTGGCATCAGATATGCAGCTTGTGGCCAAATTAACGAAAATTGTGGAGAGAGAGAAAGAGAAAGAGAAAGAGAGAGAGAGAGAGAAAGAAAGAGAGAGAGAAAGAGAAAGAGAAAGAGAGAGAGAAAGAGAGAGAGAAAGAGAGAGAGAAGAGAGAGAGAGAGAGAGAGAGAAAGAGAGAGAGAAAAAGAGAGAGAAAGAGAGAGACAAAAAGAGAGAGAAAGAGAGAGAGAAAAAGAGAGAGAGAAAGAGAGAGAGAGAAAGAGAGAGAGAAAGAGAGAGAGAAAGAGAGAGAGAAAGAGAGAGAGAAAAAGAGAGAGAGAAAGAGAGAGAGAGAAAAGAGAGAGAAAGAGAGAGAAAGAGAGAGAAAAAGAGAGAGAAAGAGAGAGAGAAAGAGAGAGAAAAAGAGAGAGAGAAAAAGAGAGAGAGAAAGAGAGAGAGAAAGAGAGAGAGAGAAAAAGAGAGAGAGAAAGACAGAGAGAAAAAGAGAGAGAGAAAGAGAGAGAGAAAGAGAGAGAGAAAAAGAGAGAGAGAAAGAGAGAGAGAGAAAGAGAGAGAGAGAAAGAGAGAGAGAAAGAGAGAGAGAGACAGAGAGAGAGAGAGACAGAGAGAGAGAGAGACAGAGAGAGAGAGAGAGAATATCTATTTTGGGGGATCAACCCCCCCCCTTCCCTCCCATAGACCCCTTTAATGAGCGCAGATTTTGATGCGGTCATTACACCTTCGTTAGGCATCAGATATGCAGCTTGTGGCCAAGTTTCATCAAAATCATGTTTTTGGTTCAAGCGATAATGACAAGTGTTTACAGACTCACACACTCACTGACCCACGGACACTGCTCGGTCGCATAAGCTCACCGGACTAAAGTCCAGGTGAGCTAATAATAATAATAGTAATCTGAACAAAAACAACAGGTATTCATCGTGGAAGGCTTTGATCCTAAAAGAGAATTCCAAAATACAAAACACTTTGAACAATGCAAATAATACCTTTTAATCCTTTTTTGGCAAAACTTGCAGTATACCTTTGGATGTAAATAAATAAAGTTTACAAGATACTATCCGACGGCAATAACAATCGTACAATATATTCTATAGGGAGTTACTATAATTACAAGCCAAGTTGCCTTCACAGGATGGACACTTGGCATTTGATTTGACGAATACGACAAAAGACGTCACTCCCCCAACGTTACATAAAATGTAACGTTCGCCATTGCACACGCTGTGATGAAATCGTCATCCAAGTTACGACACTGATGTTGTTCACCTCATGGCCGCTACGCGACCCTTTCGCAGTTCCTATATATATCAGCGCAGACAGGAGATGTAGATCCATCACCGCAATGTAACTCTAGAGCTACTCTGGGCTTCCATAGAAAGGTAACGATTCTGCTATATGTATCATAAGCTCTTTTATAGTCATACCACCTGTCCGCACCTGTATTCACCTGTATGTAATATTAATACAATGTTTATTGGTTTCTCTCCAGATGCTGTTTGAGAACGAATTTCGATTAAACCTACCTTATGGGTTGATGTTGTATCTTGATCGGGAGCCTGCCTTCGGGAGCCTTAACCGATGTTTCGTCTCACTCGATTCGATCTTGCGGCTTGTGGACCAAGGGATATGACCATGATGCTAATCTGCAGCGCTTCCTTGCGATCGCGCTGGTATGTCCAAGGGATATGACCATGATGCTACTCTGCAGCGCTTCCTTGGGGTCGCGGTGGTCTCACTTAACTATGCACGAGGATATGTGCACATACTCCCTACGCACGATGGATAGATTTTCTGGGGTACACCGTGACCCATGGCTCTGTCGCTCCGGGTAAGGAGCGTCTGCGACCTTTTCTCGGCATGGCCCCTGCGACCTTTTCTCGACATGGTCCTCCCTGTGATCGGGCCACCTCGCCCCTTGTGGGGGCCCGGGAGGTTATTGTTGCTCGCCCGGGTACCGTCCGGTATAACGACTCCCACCTCGCCCCCTTGTGGGGTGGGGCCCGGGATGGCGTCCATGGATGCCTTTGTGTCTTTGA